>NC_056735.1:1123837246-1124190996 GCF_019279795.1 Protopterus annectens
GTATTAAAAGGCTACATTAGTAAAATGCCCTGGCTTTTGTGTGGTAACTAGGCATTGCAAATCTCAAACTACGCATTTGTGACTAACCATTAGATTACAGATTAGCAGGGACTCTACAGTTACAGTATTCTGCCAGCTAAAGAGCTGTCAACCAACTGTACACTTTATAGTGTGAGTTTGGAAATAGCTTGGCTATTTCCAAATTCTCAAACTAAAGTGCAAAGTGGCCTGGTAGAACTATAGTCAGAAATAGACTGTAATCACAGCCCGTGCTTCTGCTTTCACTGGCATATCCTAGCATGTTGGAACAATAAACACTTCATTTCATCTTCTTTTATATTAGTAAGGGAAAAGGCCACAAGGCTACACACATTTTTCAGACAAAATATGTTACTAAAATGAATAAAAATATTTACATATCCTTAAATCAGTTTTCCTTAGCTTGCACCTACTGGCACCAAACAGTTATTATTTTTTTTCATTGGATGCTCATACACACACACACACACACACACACACACACACACACTAATTGACAGGATCATCACTTCACCTACCTGTCTTTAGGACATAGAAGGAAACAGAGGAGTATCTGACAAAAAATCTACAGAGGGCTTGCAAGCTTTTCATGGAGTATTCCCCAGCAGAGAACTAACCTGAATGTGGCAATGATAAGAAACTGTTAAGCACAATCGAAACTTTAAGGTCTACAAGAACAGCACCAAATTCCCTCCAAACTCTTACTCTAGTTCAGTACACTACTGCTTGTATTACTATATTTAACTGTTCTGTGTAGCACAAAACTACAATAAGCAGGGGTGTTTTTTTTTAAATTTTCGGTAAACATGCACTAAGCAACCTTTTAACTGTTATATTATAGGAATATTGCCTGATTTTGTCTACTTTGCTCTTTGTATTTAAAAGCCTATCTTTCTCAAACTGTGCACTGTTTATTCATGAGTTTTGACGGTTTGACAGAATGTTACTGACATAACTATCGATAAAACATTACTACAGCTGGGACCCTACCTCCTAAGACAAATGAAGAGCTGCATCTTTCATTTTATCAGTCTTAACTCGTTACAACCAAGTGCTCCTCTGGGCATTTCTGCAGTTGCCTCCTACTGCTCCTCTAGGCATCAAATATTGCTTGTTCATATTTGCAGTAGTAATTCCAAAACCATGCTACATAAAAGGTATTATTATTTTATCTTGAAGCATACATGATGGCAAACACAACTGTATTGATATTTGATCTCTGTCAATGAGTTTATGTTAGAACTGTAAGGCGATTACTTCATTTTTAAAAGCCTCAAGCCACACCCACTGGGTGCACACTCAAAAAGAGTTGTACTCAAGGGATTGAGTTAATATATACAAAGAATGAAAAGGTCACTTTTATGGAAACACACTGTGGCAAACCGAAATGCTGCCAGCCCAGCTAGTTGGAATGTTGTAAATATTCATATGTCATTTGTGAATATCAACATGATTCATATGCTTGTCTTACAAATGTAAGAGAAATGCATGTTATGTGTATATTAAACTACTGGATAGAAGTGTGTGTTGAACAGGGTTTTTACAGTACTGAGCTTCAAGGATGTGTCCACAGTGTACCCTACTGGAAAGGAACTATATACCTGTGAAATGTATGTTTTAATAGCAGAAACTGGAACATACAGAGTTAACTTGCAAAACTTCAAGAAAATAAGTTGAAATTAGACTGCTTTACGATTGTGTAATAAAAGTTAGCTTCAATGCAACAAGGAGACTGAATGTCTAGAACTAGGGTGCCTTCTGCATTTTGTAAGTGTTTTATGATTTCTAAGACCTGCAAAGATCTCAGAGATATGTACTTCTGACACAGAAATGTTAAATTTTGTTAAGTTTCTGTTTAGCCTGGGAACCGAAGTCAGGTGACAAAAAGTGATGTCATCCAAGCTGGCCCAGCAGTAATATTTGATATAATGTAAGAACTCTCTAAGAGAGACACTGTGAATTTTATATTTTGTCTTGGACCTAGCAAGACCATCCACTCATCATCACATCTCCATTTGCCTTGCTAATAGTAGGTAATTAGGGTACAGCAATTTCTTTTAGATATAGTTAGGAATATAGTAAAGATTAGTTTACATATTTTCTGTATTTATTTGAGACTGTCCTGCAGTGTTGTTTTTAAATTTCCTGTGATTCTGAACTCTGAAGTAACTGTGTTTGTTTACTGAGTATTGTTTTGTTCTTTTATCATTTATTATTAAATATATTTAAACCTATCTTTGTGGCTGATATTTGTGAGACATATTTAAGCTCTTAGAATACTTGCATATCTATTTGATAATGTACAGGCCACTCCTGATAGCCTGGCACTTGGTCAAAACTGCCATATGGATTATTAGCAACACTACACAGTAGGATTGGGCACCCTTTGGTAAGGGCCTTACAGTAGCTAATAAGGGTGGCTGGTGGTAGCTGAAACTACCTTATAGTCTGGGCAAAAGGGGGCATAGCCAGTAAACATGTACCAGCCTTCTCCAAGTGTGTGTGTGTGTGTGTGTGTGTGTATAAATCAAATCTCAAAGTGTGTGTGTGTCAGCTACTTGGGCAGGGGCACGAAGCACTGGTTGGACAGAGAGGGTGCTGGAGGTCTTAGATTGGCCACTCGGCTGACATCTCAACCCTATAGCTGTGCCAGTCAGGAGACTTATTGGAGATCTGGATGAGAGGGAGAAACCAGCCCCAGACTGACTGTGATCTCTGTGTGCTCTTAAGGGAAATTGCACTTTACTGTGTGTGTACTTGTCATCCTCCAAGTGTGTACATCCCCCACTGTTGCTAGTGGTGAGGACTGATGCTCCTTGATTACTGGGCCAGTGCAGGGGCATCACACACACATACCCATTTTAGGTTGAAAATCAAATAAAGATTACAGATTTATGTTTTTGACTCCTAAGATGGCTGCACATGACCAACAGCTTGATTTCAGCTCGCCCAGTTTGAAAACAGAAAATGAGAAATAACAGCTAGTGATACTGTCAGCTTAGGTACAATTCTGTTACTGGCTAGTATGTACACTGCCTGGATGACAGCAAAGGAGACATTTGGAGAACCTGATGGAAAAGATGAAGAGAAAATACTTGATGGGAAGTATACTGCAGCTGTTCAGCAAAAGGAAGTTCAAGATTCAGCTTTGGTACAAGAGATGGCTTCTGGTAATTTAGAGGAAAGCATAAATCAGATGTACTCAGATGAGATTAAAATAAACAAAAAGTGAAGGAATATATAGCACAAGGCCACAACACTAGACAAAACAGAAGTTTCAACTAGCTATTGAGATGATCTAATAAAACTGCAAAAATCAGTGGATGAAATAAGAAAAAGCTGGCTGAGTATGAGGCCTCTCAAGAAGAGCTGTTTCAAAAAGTGGCAGAATTAGAAGACACAGCATGTAGAGAAAAAGTACAGTTGTGTACACTTACCATAAATGTAGATGTTCGAGTGCATTCACTATTGCAGTCATCACATTTGGATTATCTGCTTGCAGTAGCCCTCAGTCGGCCTGATTATCAAAGTCTTGGGTCCTGCGTCGGTTGCTGTCTCATCTTCCACGACATCAGGCAGCCAGGGGTATAAAGCATGCAGCCGACGCCATTACATCAGTTTTTCTTGCCTCAGATGTCCGGTGCCCCCCCTAATGGGAAGCAATTTTATATATATATATATATATATATATATATATATATATATATATATATATATACATACATATATATAAGGTTATACCGTCAACAAAAAAACAAATACACCAAAAAGCTTTTAAGCATAGTAAAAAGGAACAGATGTACATCCAAAATAAGTCAGGGGACTGGAGGGAAGATAACCAGGACTGCAACAGTGAATACACTCGAACATTTACATTTATGGTGAGTGTACATAACTGTAATATGTTCTTCGTGTTTCACCGTTGCAGTCATCACATTTGGGTAGATTCCCAAAGCTAAGGATGGGAGGAGGAATTTATATAGCATTAGGACCAGCTATGAGGCCTTGCAAGACTGCAGTGGCAAAACCAGTTCTGGATTTAGAGAAAATTGGCAAATGGTAATGCTTGGTGAAAGTATTTACAGAACTCCAGGTAGCAGCTTCTAGGATGTTCCTGGTAGGGACACCTCTGAGAAAGGCTGTAGAGGTAGATGCAGCCCTGGTTGAATGTGGTCTTATCCCTTGTGGGACAGGTTCTCCATGGTGCATACAGCAGAAATGACTGCAATGGCCTATCCATTTAGAGATGGTTTGCTTTGAAATGGCCTTCCCCTCTGCCCCTGCAGCAAATTCCACCATCACCTGTTCAGATTTCCTGAGAGGTTTAGTCTTATCCAAGTAAAATCTAAGTTGTCTGTGCACATCTAAGGAGTGCAGTATCCGTTCCGCTTTGTTCTGTGGATTAGAAAAGAAGGTTGGCAAATGAATGGATTGATTAAGAGCCACACTGGATACTACCTTGGGCATGAAGGAGGGATTGGTCCTGAGGGACACCCTGTCCGCATGAAAGATGATGAAAGGTTCCACTGCCATAAGGGCCTGTAATTCAGACACCCTTCTTGCTGACGTGATGGCTAAGAGGAAAGCTGTTTTCCAAGAAAGGAATTTTAACTCTGCACTTGCAGCTGGCTCAAAAGGAGGTAGAGTGAGTTTTTCCAATACAAAGTTAAGGTCCCAGGCTGGAGTTGGGGCTCTCCTGGGTGGTCTTAAATTTTTGGCCCCTCTGAGGAAAGTACAGTTGTGAACACTTACCATAAATGTAGATGTTCAAGTATATTCACTGTTGCAGTCATTATAATTGGGTAATCTGCTTGCAGGTTGCCTTCAGTCAGCCTGATTAACAAAGTCTTGGGTCCTGTGTCGGTTGCTGTCCCTTCTTCCATGATGTCAGGCCATCAGGGGTATAAAACATGCAGCCAACGCCATTACATCACGTTTTCTTGCTCCAGATGTCAGGTGCCCCCCTAATGGGGAGCAATTAAACATAAAAACACAAAGGTATACCTCCAACAAAAAATCAAATAGACCAAAAATGCTTTTAAGCATAGTAAAGGAAAGTAGAGGTATAGCCAAAAGACGTTAGGGGGCAGGAGGGAGGGTAACCAGGACTGAAACAGTGAATACACTCGAACATCTACATTTATGGTAAGTGTACACAACTGTACTATGTTCTTCATGTTTCACTGTTGCAGTCATTACATTTGAGTAGATTTCCAAAGCTATGGTTGGGAAGAGGAGGAGTTTAGAGAGCATTAGGGCCAGCTATAAGGCCCTGCAAGACTGCAGTGGCAAAGCCAGATCTGGATTTAGAGAAAATTGGCAAAGGATAATGCTTGGTGAAAGTATGTACAGAACTCCAGGTAGCTTCTAGGAAGTCCCTGGTAGGAACCCCCCTGAGAAAGGCTGTAGAAGTAGATGCAGCCCTGGTGGAGTGAGGTCTGATCCCCTGGGGGACAAGTTTTCCATGGTGCTTATAGCAGAAATTAATGCAATGGCTTATCCATTTAGAAATGGTTTGTTTTGAAATAGCCTTCCCCTCTGCCCCTGCAGCAAATGCTACCAGCAGTTGTTCAGATTTTCTTTGAGGTTTAGTCCTGTCCAAGTAGAATCTAAGTTGTCTGTGCACATCCAAGCAATGTAGAATCCATTCCCCTTTGTTCTGTGGATTGGGAAAGAAGGTTGGCAATTGAATGGACTGATTAAGAGCCACACTGGATACCACCTTGGGCATGAAGGATGGATTGGTTCTGAGTGACATCCTGTCTGCATGAAAGATGATGAAAGGCTCCACTGTCATCAGGGCCTGTAATTCAGATACCCTTCTAACTGAAGTGATTGCTAAAAGGAAAGCTGTTTTCCAAGAAATAAATTTTAAGTCTGCAGTAGCAGCTGGCTCGAAAGGAGGTAGAGTGAGTTTCTCCAATACAAAGTTAAGGTCACAGGCTGGGGTTGGAGCTCTCCTGGGTGGTCACAAATTGTTGGCCCCTCTGAGGTACTGCTTGAGCAGTGGATGAGAGAAGAGGGGAGGTTCTATTTTATAATGAGCTGAAATGGCTGAGGCGTGGATTTTAATGGAAGAAAAAGACAGGCCCTTGTGAAGCATCTCAGTTAAGTATTGTAAAATCTGAGGTAAATTGGGCGTTGCTGTGCTCATCCCTTGAGATTGGTTCCAGGCACAGAATCCTTTCCATTTTTCAGCATAAGACTTTCAACTACTAGGCCTCCTTGCCTCTAAGATGACATCCGTCACAGGTTTGCTGAGGGATGGTAAGGGAGAGTTTAAGTAATTAACCAGGCTGCAAGGTTCAGTGTTGGAAAAGTACAGTTTTGTACCTACCATAAATGTAGATGTCCGATAGGTATGCATCTGCAGTCACAACATATGGGTTGTCCTGCCTCAGGCAGCCCTTCGGTTGGCCGGATTCCAAAGTCTGGGTCTGGCCTCGGCTGATGTCGCACTTTCCCCGACGTCAGAGCGTCTGGGGTATAAAAGCATCAGCTGACGCCATTTTCCTCAGTTTTTCTTGCCCCAGATGCCAGGTGCCCTCTAGGAAGGCTAAATTTGGATAAATGCTGAAAAGTTCCAAACATTTGCAAATTATATACATGAATAAACAAACAAATACACCATAATAGATTCCCCCAGCTAGCTAAAAGAGGGGTAAGCACCCTAGGAATACCACAGAGGGGAAGGAGGGAGGGTAATCCTGACTGCAGGTGCATACCTATCGGACATCTACATTTATGGTAGGTACAAAACTGTACTATGTCCTTCAAGGATGCATCTGCAGTCATAACATATGGGTAGAATACCATAGCCAATCAGGGGGAAGGGGTACTAAGAAAAGGATGGTGTAGTTAAGATCCCCTGCAGGACTGCAGTTGCAAACCCTGCTCTGGATCTAGAGTATAAAGGTAGATTGTAATGCTTGGCAAATGTATGCACGGAGGTCCAACTAGCAGCTTCTAAAATGTCTTTGGTAGCCACCCCCGTAGGAAGGCTGTAGTGGTGGCCATGGCCCTTGTGGAGTGAGGCCTGATATTTTCAGGAACTGTCTTTCCATGAAAGGAGTAGCAAAAGCGAATGCAATTTCCTATCCATTTTGAAATTGTCTGTTTGGAAATTGCTCTTCCTTGCACCCCAGTTGCATATGCTACAAAAAGTTGGTCAGTTTTTCTACTAGTTTTTGTTCTGTCCAAGTAGTAGCGTAGTTGTCTGTGTATATCCAGGGTGTGCAAAAGTTTTTCCCCTTTATTCTGTGGATTAGGGAAGAACGTAGGCAAGTGAATAACTTGGTTCAAGGATACCCTAGATACCACCTTTGGCATAAAAGTAGGATTGGTTCTTAGTGACACTCTGTCCTGGTGGAAAATAAGAAAAGGCTGCACTGCCATTAATGCTTGTAACTCAGATACTCTTCTTGCTGAAGTGATTGCCAGAAGGAATGCAGTTTTCCAAGATAGAAACTGTAGATCCGCTGATGCTGCTGGTTCAAAAGGAGGTTTTTCCAGCACAAAGTTGAGATCCCAGGCAGGTAGAGGGGGTCTTATTGGAGGTTTAACATTTTTGATCCCTCTCAGGAATTGTCTGAGGAGAGGGTGTGAGAAGATAGGTGGATCCACATTGTATTCTGCTGAAATTGCTGAAGCATGAATCTTAATGGAAGAATAGGACAGGCCATTGTGGAACAATTCTGCTAAATATTCTAGGATATGCGCTAGGTTTGCCACTGTGACATCTGTGCCTTTTGATGTGCTCCAAATGAGAAATCTCTTCCATTTAGCTGAGTATGTCTTCCTTGTGGAAGGCCTGCGAGCCTCCAGGATAATGTCCTTCACCCTCTGAGATAAAACAGTTTGATTGGGATTTAAGGAATTTTCCAGGCAGTTAGCTGCAATGTTTTCAAGTTGGGATGCAGGGTCTTGAAATTGTTCTGCGTTAGAAGAAGAGGCCATAGGGGGAGAGGCCATGATTTTGCCTGAGACATGCTTCTCAATAGTGGATACCAGTGTTGTCTTGGCCAGTCCGGAGCTATTAGTATCACTTTTGGCTGTTCCTCCCTGATCTTCAGTAGAACCTTGTACATCAATGGGAGAGGTGGGAAGGCATATACTGTTAGGGCTTTCCAGCTGAAAGAGAGAGAGTCCACCCTCCAAGCTTGTGGGTGGTATGTCCTTGAGCAGAATGTCTTCAGTTGATGGTTGAGTGGGGAGGCGAACAGATCTATCTCCGGCATTTCCCATGTATTTGTTATGAGTTTGAAGATGTCTGGGTGCAGCATCCATTCGTGTGCATCCATGGTAGTTCTGCTTAAGCTGTCCGCCAGTGCATTTTCTTTCCCTGGCACGAATTGGGCCTGTAGTTGGATATTGAGATTCAGGCATAGATCCCACAGATTCATAGCCATCCGGCACAGAGGGTAAGAATGTGTGCCTCCCTGTTTGTTTATGTACCACATGACCATGGTGTTGTCTGTTCTTATTAACAGATGTCCTTGTTGGAGGAAGGGTTTGAATGCCTTGATTGCATGCCTCACTGCCAGCATTTCCTTTTGGTTTATGTGCATGCTTAGCTGTCCTTGAGGCCACAGGCCTTGGATACATTTGTCCTCCATGTGTGCTCCCCATCCTCGGTCTGAGGCGTCCGTGGTGATGGTCTGCCTTGTTTTTGGTTTGTTGAAAGGCAACCCTCTGTTGGACTGGCAGGCCTGAGCCCACTACAGGAATTCCTTTTGAAGGCATGGAATGATTGGTATCATGGTTTCTAAACTGTGACTGTGTTGAGACCATACACTCCTTAGGTACCATTGTAATTTCCTCATATGCAGTCTGGCATGTGGGATTAGAATTATGCAGGATGCCATGTAACCCAGGGCCTGCAGGATTTTCCTTGCAGTAAGCTGAGTTTGTCTTGTCAGAATCATGAAGTAATCTGGAAGTTGCTTTTGCTTTTCTTCTGTGAGAAAGGCAATTTGGGTGTTTGTGTCCAGATCTGCACCCAAAAAGGTTATCATTTGGGATGGTACTAGTCTTGACTTTTGGATGTTGACTGTGTATCCCAAGGTCTGTAACAGGTGTATGGCATAGGCCAAGTCCTTTAACAGTTTTTTCTTGTTGTCCGCTTGTATTAGGCAGTCGTCCAGGTATGGATAAATTTGAATTCCCTGTAGTCTGCAATGTGCAATTACTGATGCCAGGCATTTCGTGAATACTCTGGGAGCAGTAGATAAGCCAAAAGGCAATGCTGAGAATTGATAATGCTCTGATCCTGCAAGAAATCTGAGGTGTCTTCTGCAACTTGGTCGGATAGGGACGTGCAGGTATGCCTCCTTGAGATCTAGAGTCACCAGCCAAGACTCCTTGCCCAACATGGGAAGAAGTTGCTGTAGGGTCAGCATTTTGAATTTTGGCACAATGAGATAAGTGTTCAGTGCGGACAGGTCGAGAATAGGCCTCTATTGATTTTCTTTTCTTGGTACAAGGAATAGTCTGGAGTAAAATCCTTGGCCTTGTTCTGAACATGGTACCTTTTCTATAGCTTTCATCTGAAGTAAATTGCTGATTTGTCTTAAAGCCTCTGCCTTCTGATTTGGTGGAAGGTTTGGCATTCCACTTCTTTTTGGCAAAGTGTGGAAGTGAAACCTGTATCCTTTGTCTATTATTTGCAATTTCCATGTATCCTTTGTAATATAATGCCAGTTTTTTGAGAATAAAGCCAGCTTTCCGCCCAAGGGTGCTTCCAGTTGATCCCTGGTAGGCGGAATCATTGTCAAGTCATTGAGTTTGTCCTGTAGTAGTGGTTGTCGTTGTAGCTGTTGCACTACTCCTCTGGTTGGCAGGCTGCCACTGACGGCCTCTGTAGGAGCCCTTCGATTGACCTCTGCCTCTAGAGCGCCTGTTCCTGCCTCTCTGGGCTCTGTCCGAGTCTGGAAAGGACCAATTCTTTGTAGGCCAGTTTCTGCTGAATCTCGGTGGTTGAACTTGCAGGAAATCTTTAACTGTTTGCACAGATTTTGCTTTTTCTTCAACCTTTTTTAGAATCTCCTGAGCAGGGGAGCCAAATAAATTTTGTTTCTCCATTGGAGCATCGAGGAGTTTAGCTTTGACATGGTCTGGCAAAGATTGCTCCTTCAGCCAGGCATGCCTACGAATAACTGCCCCAGTCATAGCTGATCTAAATGAAGCCTCCAGTGCATCATAGCCACATTTTAAGAAATGATTACTAACCTGCTGTGAGTTATGTACCAAATCCTGAAGGGACTTACGGTCTAGGGGTTCAGGAGAAGAAAGTTTCTTATTCAGTTCATCTAACAAATACTCTTGGTACTGTATCATATGGAATTGACAGTTTAATGCTCTGACAGAAAGAGTTGCAGATGTATACACCTTCTTTCCCCATCTCTCTAAAGCTCTAGACTCTCTTTCAGAGGGCAGGGGATTTTTGGCAGTAGCGGCTGCAACCCCTTTAGGGCCCAGAGAAATAGTTTCTGGGTCTGCAGAATGGGCTTTATACAGATGGAAATGAGAATCCGGGACCCTGTAATATCTGTCAGGTTTGGCAGGGGCCGGAGGAAGAGTATCAGGGGCTGTACTGACATCATTGCACACATCATCAATTACATTTAGAACAGGAGGTATAGCTAAGGGCCTATGCTGAGGCAAATGCAAGAAGGTCCTTAATCTTTTTCTAGAATCAGAAAAATCCTGACCTTGCCAATGAAAGTGCTCTCTCATGGAGTGTAAAGTCTCCCCAAAGGAAAACTCTTCAGGAGGGGAGGCCGAAGGGATAGATTCCTCTGCATCTGAATCTTCATAAGGCAAGTAAGCCCCTTCCTGGTGGTCTGACAACTCAGATCCATCCGTGGAATCATCTGAGGAGTGTGGTTCAGAGGAGTCAGTCCTGGGCCTTTTGTCTGGAGGAGGTTGAGAGGCCCTGTCTGGGTGAGGTTGTGAACCCCTAATTAAGGAGATAAGGTCCTCAGCAAGGCTGAGGATCTGTGAACTAGAGGAAGGCCTCTGGGGAGCAGATTTGGCAGGCAAAGCTTTAGAAAGTTTGGCAGCTTTAGCCCTAGAAAAGGCCTTAATGGACATAGAAGCTGGGGGCCTAGCTACCCCACGTGCAGGGGTAGAAATGTCCAAAGGTATGGTGTCGGACAATTCCTGAACACTAGCTTCGGTAGGTAGTTCTGAAGCCAACTCAGCCAGGGCGTCTCGGGCCTCGGTGGTCGGAAGCATGGTTTCGGAAGAAGGAATCGCTGAGGACTCGGTTTCAGCCGAGACACTCGCGATAGGCCTAGACGTGGTTTCAGCCGAAACCGCGGGCCGCAAGTGTCGGTCCTTTTCCTTGCGTTTTTTGACCATATGCGAAGTCGGAGTCTCCAACGGCATTTTATAAGCAAAAGCGGCTCCAAAAAATTCCTCTGCAAACTCCGACCGACGTCTAAGAGTTCGTCGGTTGAAGGAGGCACAGGCTAAACAGGCCGATACGTCGTGGTCTGGGCCTAAGCAAGGAAGGCAGTAAGAATGGAAATCCTTATGAGGTATTTGTTTTCCACAAGTTAAACAATTATTTACTTTGTCTGACATCGGCTGAGGCAAGAAAGAGTCCCCAACGGGGTACTTAGCTTTTTTCGAAGTCTTCGGTAGCTGAAATCACTGGATCTGACCGACCGGCACTTGCGAACAGCTTCTGCTTCGGGCACCGCGCGGCAAGAAAGACTGAGGAAAATGGCGTCGGCTGATGCTTTTATACCCCAGACGCTCTGACGTCGGGGAAAGTGCGACATCAGCCGAGGACAGACCCAGACTTTGGAATCCGGCCGACCAAAGGGCAGCCTGAGGCAGGACAACCCATATGTTATGACTGCAGATGCATCCTTGAAGGACATCTGAGGGTGCAGAATCTGGCTCTCCTGCTGAGACAGCAGGGAAGGAGTCTGAGGCAGGTGCCTTGGAGATAACCATGACACACTGCGCAGGAGGGGGTACCAGTGTTGGTGCGGCCAGTCTGGAGCAATCAAAATCATCCTTGGCTTGTCTTGTTTGACTTTTAGTAGTAGTTTGGAGAGCAGAGGCAGCATGGGGAAGGCATAGACTGATAGGTTTTTCCAGCTGAAGGACAGAGCATCCACTTTACAGGCTTGTTTGTGGGGAGTCCTTGTGCAAAATTTGTCCAATTGGTAGTTCTGGGGGGAGGCAAACAGGTCTATATCTGGGCTCCCCCATTCGCTTGTCAACATGTTGAAAATCCTTGGTTCCAGTTTCCACTCATGTGGGTCCATGAGGTTTCTGCTTAGTCCATCTGCCAGTGTATTTAATTTTCCTGGCAGGAATTGAGCCTGTAGGTGCACTTGGTAGCTCAAGGCTGTGTTCCACAATGCCATGGCTAGTCTGCAGAGGGGGTAAGAATGTGTACCCCCCTGCTTGTTTATGTACCACATAACCGTGGTGTTGTCCATCTTTACCATTAGTTGTCCTGGAAGAATGTAGCCCTTGAAGGCTGTCAGAGCATTCTGTACAGCTAACATTTCTTTTTGATTGATATGCAGGTGCATTTGACTTGGGTTCCATTTGCCCTGAATGCACTTCCCTGCCAGGTGAGGCCCCCAATACATAGTCTGATGCATCTGTTGTTAGGGTTTGGGCGGCAGGGGGTGGTGTGAAAGGTAGTCCCTTGTTTTGGTGGCAGGCCTCTGCCCACCAAAGGAACTCTAGGCGTAGGCAAGGTACGATAGGAATCATTGTTTCTAGGCTGTGAGAATGTTGACTCCATAGGCTTTTTAGATACCACTGTAGTTTCCTCATATGCAGTCTTGCATATGGAAGAATGCAGGAGGCCATGAACCCCAAGGCTTGCAGTATTTGTCTTGCAGATAGCAGGGGTTTTTTGTAGCCACTTGTTTGAAGTAAGTTGTGAAAAACATTTGCTTTTCTGGCGTGAGGTAAGCCATCTTGGAAGCTGTATTCAAGCTTGCTCCCGGGAATGTAATTTGTTGACAGGGTACCAGTTGTGATTTCCTTTCGTTTATGGTGTACCCCAGACAAGTTAGAACCCTTTTGACAAACGCCAGATGATTCAAAAGTATGTCCTGGCTTTCTGTTTGAAATAGACAATCGTCCAGGTATGGGTATATTTGAATACTTCTTTGCTTGCAAAATGCAATAACTGGAGCTAAGCACTTTGTGAATACCCTGGGTGCAGTAGAAAAGCCAAAGGGCAGTGCAGAGAACTGATAGTGCATGTAGACTGCTTTGAAGCATAGGTATCTTCTGCAAGATTCCCTGATTAGGATGTGCAGGTATGCTTCTTTTAAATCCAGTGTTGCCAACCAGGCATCCTTGCCTAACATAGGAAGCAACTGGTGAAGAGTTAGCATCTTGAATTTTAGGATCACCAAAAAGGTGTTTATGATAGAGAGATCCAGGATAGGACACCATGTGTTGTCTTTTTCTGTGCACCAGGAAAAGTCCTGAGTAGAAACCTTGTCCCCTTTCCTCTTCTGGGACAGTTTGAATAGCCCCTATACTTAAGAGAGAAAGTACTTACTTTTGAGCCTCTGCCCAATTATTTGGGGGTAGATCTGGCCAACTGTTTGGGGCTGGTAAAGTGTGGAAGTGGAATCTGTATCCTTGAGAAACTATATTTAAAACCCATTTGTCCTGGGTAATGAGTTCCCAGTCTTTTGCCTGCAGAGCAATCTTTCTCCCTAAAGGAGCAGTCAGTTGAGAAGGGCCATAGGGAGGAGTCTTACTAGTCCCTGATTTGGAAGTGGGAGCCCCCCAGTGCTTAGTCCTGTGCGTACGTTGGGACTGAAGCCTGGGTGATCTGCTGGTTCTGGGTTTGGAATGAGAAGGCCTGGAAGAGGCAGGAAAGGACCGATTCTTGGAAGGCCAATGCCTACTAAATCTTGGAGGCTGTACTTGTACTTTCCAACTTGTTCAGCAGAATGCATTGAATCCTGTAAATTCTTATTTTCAGCACAGTCAGGAATCAACATCATTTTCTGTTTAAGCAATCCAGTAATATGCTGCTGATACTTTAACATATGAAACTGACCGTTTTAGGCCCTAATGGCCAAGGTTGCAGAAGTGTATACCTTCTTACCCCATCTATCAAGTGCCCTGGAATCTCTATCAGAGGGGGTAGGATTTTTGGCAGTAGTAGCCTTAATGCCCTTGGGTCTCTGTGAAATGGTCTCAGGATCTGCAGTAGGCTTTTTAAAGAGGAACTTGCGAGAGTCAGGACCTCTGTAATATATATCTGGTTTTCTGGGAGCAGGAGGTAAGGAGTCAGGGGCCAAGCTAGATTCCGAAAAGGCATCATCAACAATGTCCAGTACAGGGGGGATAGCTAAAGGCCTGTGTTGGGGCAGGAGTAAGAAATCCCTAAGCCTCTTTTTAGAATCAGAGTAATCCTAGCTTTCCCAGCGAAAATGCTCCCTAAGAGTATGCAAGGTTTCACCAAAAGAGAAATCCTCTGGAGGGAAAGCAGAGGGAATAGAGTTCTCTGCATAAGAATCCTCATAGGTAGATAAGGGTAAATCTTGGTCATCAGAGGAAACAGAAATTTCAGAATCCTGATCAGAAGTATCATAAGAAAATTCAGTCCTAGGTCTCTTAGAGGGGGAAGGTTGGCTTCCCCCGATTAAATAATAAGGTCTTCAGCCATTTTATTGTTTGTTTTTTAGGCATAGAGGCCTGATCACATGGTCTGGGCATCGGTTTTCTAGGCATGGATCGAGTTTTAGTCCTTGAAGAAGAAGATGGCGTCGGTTTAATATGCAAGTCAGTAGGCCTGAATACACCCTCAGAAGCCAGTGCCTGCACAGCGGCACCGAACCCATCCAAGGTAGAGACATCCACAGGTTCCACAGTTGAAGCATCTCGCGGCATACTGGACTCTGAATAGGTCTCAGTAGTGGCCTGTGAATCTGAAGTAGTGGGTATCAGGGGCTGAGAAAGCACCTCACTGAGTACCGGCGAACAGGTGACTAGCTTAGGAGAAGCGTCGTCAGCATCTTTTGACCTAGGCGGCCTGTCTCTCTCTTTATCTTTGCATTTTTTCGGAATGTTGGTAGTCGGGTGGCTTACCGAAGCCATATCTGGGTAATTGAACTGAGTATCAAAATATTTAGAAGCGTAAATATACCGATGACGAATAGTTTGCTGTTTAAATAAGGCACAAAACTGACAGCGAGGTACGTCGTGGTCAGGGCCTACAGAAACAAAATAAACGTTGAGTTGAACTGCTGCGCTTTCTTCCCTGTAAACAACGTTGCACACAGAGGAAACGCAGTGCAGTCTCCGAAAACAAGCTTTTATTATTACAACTTGATGTGTAAAAATCAAATGATGAATGTCCAGACAATAAATAACGAATTGTGAAGCACAAATGAGTTGAGCGCCTTCACCTACTAAATGTAGGCTTCCTCAGAGCTGTGCTCTTACGTTACTGTTATGTTTAAATAACTTATTTGGCGCCATTTTCAATATGCAGCCCTTAAAGTTGCATTACTCCATTTGTAATAAATACCAATAAATAAAATTAAAAAGACAAATTAGATGAATCAGGAGTACCTTGGACCTGAATCAAAGTCTGGTGTTGGGAAAAAGAGATGAGCAAGGATAAAGACCAGCAGCACATAAACTAGTGAATAAATGAAGGTCTATAAAGCATAATTCACATTTGTGAAATATGGCTTTGCAAGAAAAAGTGGCTGAGTTATACTGGACTTTTATTGACTCTGTTAAGTTTATGGATGGACTGTAAAGCATATACCCTACTTTGTCACTAATGTTTAGAAGGACACTAAAAAGGGGAGAGTAACTAAGTAAAACAATTTTGTTCTTATTAGTAATTACATAAAACATTTCATGGCATGCACTGTATGTTATATAGTAAATCAGTTTTGTATAATGTGCAGTCAGGGGTATTATAAATGTGATGGAGTCTTTTCAAGGACTGTCGTATGTGTTAAAGATCTTAAAGTAAACAAATACTTATTTAGTGGTGAGACATATAGGCTTTGCATTATAACAAGTGAAAAAAAGTTGGAGAGAAGCAAAGTTATGTTAATGTGATGCGACCTTGTGCTGTTTGAGTTGGGTCAATTTGGGCAAGTGTTCCTATCTGGAGGGTTAAGGTTCATTTTTTGAAGATGTACAAAGTTCTGTGTGTTTGTTATAAGTTAATAGGGGATGGGGTGTTTTGAAAGTGTATTTAGTTTTTTTGTTTGAGAGTTTTTATTAAAACAAAAAGTCTTGAGAAATGTGACATAGGTTCAAATGGAGACAAAACTGACAACTGTATAAAAGATCAACCTGACAAGCATTAGTGTGTGCCTGTAAGCCAAACGTTGGAAATACAGATTTTAAAAAATGTCATATATAACAGGTGAGAACAATAACTTTTTATCCTAATGGCTACTCTACCCATATTATCTTGGTATGTAAATGTCTTTACAGATACAGATGAAAAGGACAGAGTACTGAATTTCATTAAGTAATACATAGTGTCAATAGCAGTGCTGCAGGAGATGCATTTGGAAAGAAATGAGCATGTGAATTTGACAAAGGATTTCAGGATGGATATTCAACAGAATACAAGGAACAAAGGAAAAGGGGAGTAATAATATTGACTGCTAGAGGGGCTCCAACTGTGACATAAGAAGAAACAAACACAATGGTAGGTTTGTGGCAGAAAGGGGCTACTAGCAAGGGAGGAGGATTATGCTAGCATGTATTTATATTCCACCAAATACTGCTACTATGCAGTATAACAAAATTGTGGAAGAAATAATCAGATTTCATCAGGAAATATTACTTACAGGTAGGAACTGGAACTTGCTTTGCAATAGTGAGCCTGTACCACTCATGTGTAGAAGGGAAAACATAAAAAAGAGGGTAGACTCCTGAAGACATTTAAAAAATATTTGGTATGGAAGATGTGAATTCAGTAGTAGGAACCCAGTCAGAATTCACATATTATACAAAGTAGAATGACTTGACTACATTAGGCAGAAATTATACTTCATAGGAACATGTGCATTTAACTGAAATCTTCAACACCTATCCAATAACCATTTCAGATCATGCACCAATAAAAACTAAGATAAAAATGCAGGTTAATGAAGTAAAAATGAAACACTGGTACTTTTCCACCTCTCTATTAAAAAGAATGTAATCTAAGAAATGAGTAGTGGAAGTTATTGGAAAGTAATTATGGAAGATATAAACTTCTTCAAAAGTGACAGTGACAAGTATAAAATGAAAATGGAGTTTAAAAATATTTATTTATTTATTTTACATTTGTTGAAAGGGCTAGTCTAACTGGATACATGTCCATTTTCAGTAGAGGCCAGGGGAGAAAAGCTCCAAGACACATACAAAATACAATACAGAAAGTTGCAACCGTCCAAGCTAAAACAGCTGTTGTTAATAAAAAAATACAATACTCATCATGAGCATAACACAAACAGTAAAAGGTAATGTACAAGAGATGTTACTGTATACATATATTTATATTTAAATTGCAAAAACATGGCCTTTTGTTTCTTTAAGGATAAGTCTATAAAGACGAAGAGTATTCATTAGTGTAAAGGAAGAAAGTTAGTCAGGGTTAGTACAGGGGCATAACCAATGTGTATTGAGAAATAGTTTTAGATTCTGTTTAAAAAGTGTTAGTGAAGACAGAGATATGAGTTCAGCGGGTAGAAGATTCCAGTGCTTTCCAACAGTATTAGAGAACAAAGAGTCTCCTGCCAAGTTGCTGGATCTGCAAGTATTGATCAGCAGTTTGTTTGAGGAGCGTAAATTCTTAAGATTGTTGTAAGGGGTAATGAGGCTAGTGAGTATTGGAGTGTTGGTGGGTTGATACAGGGTCTTATGGGCTATAGCAAGCTGGTGAAATTGAAGCTGGTTTAGAAACTCTAGCCATCCTAGTTGCTTTAGAGCAAGACAGCGATGAGTTCTAAAAGGAGAGCCAGTGGCAAATCTAGCAATATTATTATAGGAGATTGCCAGTTTGTTGAGGTTGTTTTTAGAAAGATTAGTGTATATTGGTGAAGCATAGAGTAGAGTGGAGATTAAGTGAGTTCTGGCTATAGCGGTCCTGGCTACTGGTGTAAGAAAGGGTTTGTTTCTAAAGAGGGACCCCAATTTTTTGTTGACTGATTTATTGTGCTGTTTATATGAGTATCAAAGTTAAGGTTGTTATCTATTGTTATTCCTAAGAGTTTAGTGGTTGGGTCGTGAGATATGAGTAGTGCCATTATTAGATATGAGTGTGAAATTTATTGGGGTGGACTTTCGGGTTGGAGTGAAAAGTAAATGTTTATTTTTTTGGGGGGTTTAGGAGGAGGCAGCAGTTTAAAAACCATTGTTCTACTGTACTGAATGCTTTTTGGGTAAGGGACTGTAGTTTAGTTGGAGAAGTGGCTGAACAAATTATTGTAGAGTCGTCTGCGTATTGAATACAGGTGGCACGTGGAATTGCTGAGTGAAGGTCATTAATAAAAATGGAAAATAGGAGTGGGCCTAATATGGAGCCCTGAGGAACACCAAGGGAGATGGGAAGGTGATTAGATAAATTATTGTTCCATAGCACAGCCTGTTGTCTATTGTCTAAGTAAGATTTGAACCAATTTATGGCTAGAGGTTCAAGTGAAAGGGATTTCAGTATATTTAAAAGGAGCTGTGATTAACCATATTGAAAGCTTTAGATAAATCAATGAAGACTGCAGAGGAAAGAATATTTTTGTTATGGTTTTTGTTAATGCAGTCTGTGAAGGATATCAGGGCAGTGATAGTACTGTGGAAAGGTCAAAATCCATGTTGACAGTTGTCAAGTACGTTATTTTAGAGTAGGTGGTTAAGTAGTTGCTTATGGATGCGTTTATCCATTATTTTTGCTAGAGGAGACAGTAGAGCTATAGGACGATAGTTAGAAAAGTCATTGGAGTTCCCACCTTTATGTAGTGGGATGATATGAGAAATTTTCCAGATAGATGGGATAGTTCCTTCACTTATGGTTCTGTTAACCAGAATGGAAATGGGATAGGCTATGGCTTTAGCTCCTTTTTGCAGGTATTCTGCTGGAAGTTGGTCAGCTGAGGGGGTGGTAGGTTTTAGTTTTTGAAGAAGGGAGCAAATAAAGGAAGTAGAAACTGGTTGTAACTGAAATTATGGAGGTGGGCTTGTAGTAGATGTAGGCAGATTTGAGATATCTGGAGATAGTTGGCTAGCAAGAGTTTGGATGGTGTCTGTGAAGAAAGAATTGAAGGAATTAGCAGTGTGCGTGGGATTCTCAGGGTTAGAGCCTTGTGGGTTAGGTATGACAGATTGATCTCGTACAGTAGTTTGTTAATGCTAATCCAAAACTTATGTGGTTTCTTTTGGTAGGTTTGCTGTAGTTGGAAGTAAAAGTTTTTTTTGTCTAAGAGGATGGCATTTTTGTATTATTGCTAAGTTGTCTAAAGTTATGGTGATCTGTAGGATTCTTAGTAGTACACCATTTTGCCCAGGATTTGTTTCTAAGAAGGATTTTTTGCCTAGTAGCATTTGTGAGCCAAGGGGCAGGTTTAGCTTTATTTCTAACAGAGCGAGTTGGGGCGTGGTGGTCAAGGATGGCTAAGAATGTGGAATTAAAGTATTCCACTGCTTCATTTAGTGGGAGGGATTTTAGTGGTGACCAATTACATTGCTTGAGTTCTGTCTGGAAAAGTTCAGGGTTAAATTGCTTTTTGGTGCGTATTGTCCTGAAAGTGTTTGGGTAAGTTAGGTTGGTTTTATGTCTGATAATATAAATTAGTGAGTGGTCACTTAGGTTATCTGGGAGGGTTCCTACTTTGTATGTTTGATGAGAAGTGTTAGAAAGAATCCAGTCTAAGGTACTTTCTTTGTCGAGTATATAGTAGAAATAAAGTAGAAATAAAAGTGAAAGTGATATTAAGTAATAGGAATTATTTAGAGGGGCTGACAAAGGTTAAAGTATTGCAGAATAAAGGGAATGTCATAGAACAAGAGGGTCACAACTGCATAGTGCTTGGGAGAAAATAAAGGAGCATTTGGATTCATTAGTTTAGAAAGATTGCTGTTAAATAATTATTTTTGATAACACCGGAGAAAGAATGTTGTGCCTTTCGCGGTTAGGGGTTGCCACAGCGGAACTCCGGTCCGCTAATGATTGGCAGTAGATTTTTATGTGCCAAGTTGCCAGCTCTGATGCACAACCTTCAACTAAGGTACGCCCATTCACGCATGTCTCCACACAGAAGACGCTCTAGCTAAGAATCGAACAGGACAACGTCTCACTGTGAGGCGACAACACTACCGCAGCACCACCACCGCAGTATCACACCAGAGAAAGAATAGTTGTGTAAAATCTTACCATAACCATAGATGTCCTTCTCTTCCATGTTGCGGTATTCTAGATGTGAGATTTCCTGCCCCCAGGCAACTTGTATGTTGGCTCCTATACAAAAGCTTCAGTTTGGCTGTTGCAGTGTGCTTGGGACATCACATGTAGGGCCATAAACCAGGGGCCTTTAATATGATATCTGCACGTAAAATCCTCAGAATTTGAAGGCCAACAGGCAGAGAATGAGGCCCAGCAGGAGGAATGCCAGTGGTTTCCAGGTGTGTGACTTGGGAGTCCTACCGTAATATAGATAGTATAGGTAAGGAATAGGACCTGGGGGGGGGGGACACGTGGGTGGGAAGGAATACTTCAACATGGAAGAGAAGGACATCTATAGTTATGGTAAGATTTTACACAACTAGTCTACATCTTTCTATTCTTATATTGCAGTATTTTAGATGTGGGAGCATACTACAGCTTATGCGGATGAGAGGGTGGTGGTAGATGAAGAGGGTTCTACAAGACCCTGCAGGACTGCCCTGGCGAATCCTGTCCTAGCTCTGGAAACTTGGTCAAATTTGTAATGCTTGGTAAAGGTAGGGATAGTGGCCCAAGTAGCTGCTTCCAAAATGGATCCTGTGTCTAGGCCCTTCATGAAGGCCCTTGAGGTAGCCACAGCTCTAGTGGAATGGGCCTTAATTCCCACTGGAGGTTCCTTTCCATGGTGGGAGTAGCAAAAACAAATAGCTTTCCTAATCCAGCATGCAATGGTTTGCTTGGAGACTGCCTTGCCCAGGGCTTTGGGGTGGAAGGAGACAAAGAGCTGGTTTAGTCTTCCTGATGGCTTTGGTCTTGTCCAGGTAAAACCTAAGTTGTCTGTGCACGTCCAGGGAGTGCAGTACCCTCTCCCCTTCATTAGTGGGTGAGGGGAAAAAGGTGGGTAGATGACTGGATTGGTTAAGAGACAAGTCATTGACCACCTTGGGCATAAAGGAGGGGTTGGCTCGCAGGGACACCCTGTATTTGGCGGAAGATAATGTATGGGGGAAAGGCCATTAAGGCCTCCAATTCTGACACTCTTCTGGCTGAAGTGACAGCCACCAGCAGAACCGTCTTCCAAGTACACATCTGTAAGGAAGAGGTCCCAGCCGGTTCAAAGGGATGTTGGTTTAATTTCTCTAAGATATAGTTAACCCAGGGTGGGGGGGGTAGGTTTCCTAGGTGGTCTCATGTGCAAGACCCCTTTAAGGAAGAGCTTTACATCAAGCCTGGCCAGCAAGGGGGGGTTCCAGGGGCAGGCAGGCTGATATGGCAGAGAGGTGTATTTTTACAGAAGAATAAAAAAGCCCACTTTTTATCAACTGACACAGGTCGTTTAAAACCAGGGGAACCTTCACAGAGCAAGGGTCCCTTCCCTTGTGCAGACATAATTTTGCAAATCTTTCCCACTTAGACAAGTAAGATTTTTCTGGTGGTAAGTTTCCTTGCCTCCCCTAGGACTGAAAGCATGTCCTCTGAGTAGTGGTGTCTGAAAGGGATCAAAAGTTTATCACCCACGGAGTCAGAGACAACATCTGTAAGTGTGGGTGTAGGAGATTCCTTTGTCTTGTGTCAGTAGGATCACCTTGTAGGGTAACTTAAAGTGATTGCCCTTGGCTAGTTTGTGAAGTAGGGGGAACCAGTGCTGCCTTGGCCAGTAGGGAGTCACTAACAAGATTTTTGGTTTGTCCTTCTGATTTTTCAGGAGGACTTTCTGAATCAGTGGGACTGGGGGAGGGGGCATAAAGGAACTTCCCCTCCCAAGAGATGCTGAAAGCATCCACTCTCTATGCTAGAGGAGAGTGGGTTTTTGAGCAGAAGTTCTGCAGTTGTCTGTTCTGGGGGAAGGCAAACAGGTCTATCTGTGGAGCACTCCACCTGTGGACTGTGTCTAAGAGGGCCTCCCTGTAAAGCATCCATTCATGCTAAGGCGAAGAGGTCCTGCTCAAGAGATATGCTTGGTGGTTGTCCTGTGAGGGTATGCAGGCCGCCTGCAAGACTAAGGTCAGATGAAAGGCTAAGTCCCATATCAGCAGGGTTAGTTTGCACAGTTGAGGTACCACATCACTGTGGTGTCGGTGACAATCTGGAGCTCCCCTAGAACCATAAGGGGGGGTAAAGGTCTTTAGAGATAAGAAGGCTGCTATGATTTCCGTGATATTGATGTGCTTGGCCTGAGGACAGGGATGGCACTTTTCTTGAATCCTGTAAGAGGCCCGAGTTGCTCCCCAACCTGAATCTGAGGCATCTGTATGCATTACTTGGGTTGGGGTGGGGGGTTGTAGTGGGAGCACTGGGTTTAGTTGCACTTGCTGGATCCAACAGCTGATTTCTGTTTTCAGACAGGGAAGGAGGGGAATGACTTGCTCTAAGTGTTGGGACCAGATGTTCATCAGGAACCACTGTAGCTTGTGTATCTGCATTCCTGCCAGTGGTAGCATGGGGATGGTCACTGCCATTAAACCCAGGAGACGAAGAAATTGCCTTGCCGTCACCTTTTGGGATAATAGGACTTCCTGGAAGTGGGAAGTCAAAGAAAGAACCTTGTCCTGTGGAAGAAAGTCCTTCATTGTGTCTGTTCTGATTCTGCAGCCTAGGAAAATCTTGTCCTGGCCAGGGACCAGACAGGATTTGGGGAAGCTGATGGTGAACCCTAGATTCTGCAGGAGGGAAATGGTGAAATGTCCCTGGACTCTGCCGGTATCAGGATGTTGTCCAGATAAGGGTAAATCTGTATACCCTGAGTTCTGCAAAAAGCAATGACTGGGGCTAGGTACTTTGTAAAGACTAGGGGGGGGTGTGGATACACACCAAGGGGCAAGGCAGTAAATTGAAAATGAGAGGCAGGTCCAGAGAAATGCAGGAATTGTCTGTGGGAATTCCTGATGGTTATGTGTAGGTAGGCCTCCTTTAGGTCCAGGGTGGCCATGAAGGCCTTGGCTGGAATAAGAGGCAGCAGAGTGGAGAGAGACAGCATTTTGAAAGAAGGTACCTGAAGATGGAGATTTAGATACAACAGGTCTAAGATGGGTCTCCAGGGGCCATCTTTTTTTGGGGAACAGGAAGAGACGGGAGTAGAAACCCTTTCCTTCCTGTCCTGGGGGACAGATTCTATGGTGCCTAGCTTTAGAAGTTCTGCCAGAACTTGTGGTATGAGATGGGCCTGTTTTTTTTTGGGGGGGGGATGCCTCTTCTGGGTGGCTTCTCTTTCCAGGATAGAAAGTACCCTTTTTGGATAATGTTTAAGACCCACTGGTCTGTAGTGATGGATTGCCGAAGGGGAAGACGGTGGGAAAGGCTGGCTGCGACTGGGAGGTGGGCAAGGCAGTCACTCATTGCTGGGGCTTCCTCTGTCCTGAAAGGGCTGTGTGGGTTGATGTGTTGGAGCACAGGGTCTGGAGGTGGTAGGTTTTCTAGCCCCTCTCCTAAACCTGGAAGAGGAGGTGGAGGGCTGAGGAGTATGTCTCACAAAGGTGGCCTTAGCAGGGTAGTTCCTATAATACTTGGGGATGGGTGACACCAGCAGATGCTTGATGTCCTAAAGTTCTTTGCTTTTTTCTTGCAGATTTTTAAAAAAGGTCAGCAGTTTGTTTGCTGAAAAGAACATTGTGGTCCAGAGGGGCATCCAGGATATTAGACTTGAAATCCTCAGGAAGGTTCTGGAGTCTTAGCCATGAGTACGTCCTGAGGGCAGAAGCAGATGCTGCAGACCTGGCGGATGCTTCTGCAGCATCACAGCTGCATCTAATGGAATGCCTGGCTACCTGTTTGGCCAAGGAAAGTTTGGAGGTAAAAGCCATCTTAATGGGACTGTCAGGCAAGGATGCCAGCATGGAGAAGGCTTGAGAGACCAAGTCTAATGCATACTTGGCCATGTGGATCTGATACTTTATGGCTCTGAAAGCCAAAGTGGAAGAAGGGTATACTTTTTTCCCATCCTATCCATATACTTGCTATCTTTGTCAGTGGGTAGGGACGCAGAAGGCAGCAGTCTAGATTGCTTATCTGTAGTGGTGGCAATAACAGCTAGGTCCGCCAAGGGTGGTTTAACCAGGAATGTTTGGTCCTCTAATACTTTATAGAAGCGGTCAGGGCTTAGGGGCTGGAGGCTGGGAGTCAGGGGCCTTGGAATCAGCATTGAAGGCATCCAAGTAAGCAGGCAGAACAGGGGGTACTGCTAAAGGGGAGGGTGATTCTACTTGCAGAAGCTCAAAGTACCTTTTTTGGGTGTCAGTCATTTGGCACGTATCCCATTTAAAGTAATCCTTCATCTTGGTGATGGTCTCACCAAAAGTAATGTCCTCAGGGGAGGAATCCCCCTCCACATATTCCTCATCAGAAGAGTAATATTCCTGGAGGGAGGCAATCTGGGAAATATAACAAATGGACTCTTCTGAGGATGAGAAGGAAGAATCATGTTTTTCTTTCCTGACTTGAGGTGAGGGGTAATGGGTGGAAGAGAAGAAGCAGAGGCAGGCCTACGGCTCAGGAGAGGCAGGGTGGAGGTGGCTGAGGCTGAAGGCCTAAGGGCCATAAAGCCCTGCATGAGAGAAGAAGTGAAGGCCTGCCAATCTGGAGTGGCTTCTAAACAGGTGGAGGTATGTTTAATTTTCTGTTTCTTTTTGGCTGGGGAGAAGGTAGAGAGTGCCCTGGCATCGGGTTTGGACAGTAACACATCCAAAGTCTGGATCCCGGCCGAAGGTACCACTGAAGCTGGTTCCCCCTCAACATCGATGGCCAATGTCTGGATACGCTTCGAGGACGTACCAGTCATCGGCTGCGAAACGGCTTCCTCGACGGACATCCTGCAGTCGACGGATCAGCTGAGTGCACCTCAACCCCTAGATTGACAGTTGGCAGTGCGTTGGAAAGCAGAGAGGCAGGTGAGGAAGGCCTAGGAATCTTGACCTTCTTGAGCGGAGGTTCGGGTGCAGCCTCCAATGCAGGATCCATCCTAGGGGCTAACTGCTTATCTCCAGGTAGAGGTTTAATGTGGCTAGATGGCTTCGTAAGGTCTTAGGCACAAACGATTGACAAACAGCCCAGGAGGAGTGATCGTGTTACTGGTCTAGGCAAAAATCATACCTGTCATGGGTGTCTTTTATGGGGTATCTGGCGCCCGCATTGGCACTTTCCCTTTTTCCCTGACATCAGCTAAAGGGTACAACAACCAAGCATTAGCAAGAACAATCGGGGAAAAAATAAGAAAATTAGAAACCCAATGGGTTATTTATCTTTAAGATGCGATGTCTGTGAAGAGGCAATCGTACGATCCAAATGTTGTCTGCAGCTGAAAAGGTGTGAGGATTGTGTATGCAGACATCACATTTAAGGCTCCTGGTTTATGGCCTTGTGTGTCATGTCCCACACACACTGCAACAGCCAAGCTGAAGCTTTTATATAGGAGCCGACGTACGAGTCAACTGAGAGCAGGAAATCCCACATCTAGAATACTGCAACATAGGAATAGAAGGACATCAAAAGCTTTTAGCACAGTGACATGGGCAACAGAAAGTAAAAAAGGGTTGCTGCCAAATGTAGGGAGCATTTAACAAGAAAAATACCCAGAGATCCTGCAGATGTATTTCAGATATACCTGAAATTTTATGAAAATCTGTACAAAGCAGAGAAATGTGGAAATCAAGAAAAAGCACAAATGGAAATATTTAGGGAAGATTCAATTAAGTCAGTGTTAAAGGAAGATGAGACTCAAAAACTAATAGTAAAGATACGAGAAAATGAAATAAAAAACAGTAATGTTTAATCAATCTGTAGGATGGTCTTCAGCTAGGAGGGAAGAAAATGACAATGATCTGGAAGATTTTATTTAACAGCATTTTGAGGAAGCACCAACATTCTGGAAGACAGCAGTGGTGGCTCTTATACCTAAAACAGTAAAGACCCAGCAGACCCAACTTCATAAAGGCCCATTTCAGTTTTAAACCATAGTGTTTATGTCTATAATAGCTAAATAAATTGCAAATACTTTGCCAAAACTGATAGATATGGATAAATGTGGTGTTGTCAAGGGGAGGCAAACATCTGACATTAACAGAATAATGATGATGCAGAGGGAAGCGGAATGTAAGAAAATATCACTTTTGTTGGTGTGTCTTGACACAAAGAAAGAATTCAGCAGAATAAGCTGGGATTTTATTAGTAAGACAATGGAATCATTTGCATTCCTTGATTCCCTGAAACAATAATAATGTTAATTAGGAGACTATATGAGGTATCACACGTGAACATTAAAGTGTGAGGGTTCCTCTCTGTTAAATTGTGCATGAACAGAGGAACCAGGCAGGGGTGTTCTCTTTCCTCTTTGTTATTTGTGTTATATTTAGAGCCACTGACAAATAAATAAGGGACTCAGAAATTCAAAAATATAAGTGGTATGGTAATCAGGAAAAGCTGGGTTTATTTGCAGACATTATTCTGTACCAGATAAAACCAGAAAAGAACACATCAGTGTTGCTGAACATTCTGAAACAGTTTCAAGTTTTTTGAGATCTAAAATTAATGAAGACAAAACAAAGGCTATGGCTGTAAGCTATGTATCCAAGCATGAATGAGTTCAGTAAAATCCATATTTATGGAGACATGATAAAATTAAGTATTTAGAACTACTGATTAAAAAGGATTCGGTTATGGCAGCTAAGGATATGTGGGAAGAGACTAAATAAAAGATAATACAAAAACTGAGAAACTGGGAGCTCTTTTTTATGGCCATGGATAGCAAGATATAAACAGTGAAAATGTTTTTTGTCCCTTTCGTTTTACATGTGGGTCAGGCATATCCTTATTAACCAGAGGAGGTTGTGGACTTTTATTAATAAAGAGTTGAAAGATTTTATCTGGGAGGGAAGGAGGGCAGGAGTCAATTGGGATTAGTCATGCTTCCAATAGAACACTATGGTTTACGGTTACCTGATTTGAAGGGATATTTTAGAGCTACACAGTTAAGGCTCATAAACATAGCACAAGCAGAAAGCTATATTCAAAGTAGAAAGGCATGGTGATTAATCGGGGAAATTCAAGAAATAAGGAGAGAGTGGGATTTTGGATTGTAGACCTTTAAAGATAATAACTTTTAGTTATGTACTCACCATAACTTCAGATGTTTGGGATCCATCTCGCCTACATTCTGACTGATGGGTTCGGAGCCGATCCCTCGGCTCCGACTCGGCACGCTTATGCCAAAGAGCGAAGTCTCTTATTGGCTGAGCTTACTATATCCCAGGATGCACCACTACCAGTCCCCCAGATCTAGTTTGTCCACATACATGCACACATGCACGCTCTGATTATATAACATCGTCAGATGAACAAGATAAAAACAGTAGAACTCAAACCGTTCAATCTCTTCTGATCTCCAAGGCAGGGGGAAGGAGGGTGGGTTATTAGGAATGTAGGTGAGATGGATCCCAAACATCTGAAGTTATGGTGAGTACATAACTAAAAGATGTTATGTGATCCTATCTCGCCTACATTCTGACTGATGGGACAGCGTCCCTAGCACCTGAATCCTGGGTGGCTCACTGGAAAACACTCCTGAGTACCGTGGAACCAAATGATGCTCGCCCTTTAGATGCCACATCCAATTTATAGTGGGAAATGAAAGTGTGCGGATTGGACCAAGTAGCCGCAGCACAAATCTCCGATATAGCGAGCTTGGAATGAAAAGCTATAGAAGTAGCCATAGCTCTGGTAGAGTGAGCTTTGATAGATGTTGTAAGTTGCTTATTGAAGAAGAATAAGCCTGAGTTATGCAATCTCTAATCCATTTGGAGATAGTAGCTTTTGTGAT
Source organism: Protopterus annectens (assembly GCF_019279795.1). Classification (NCBI taxonomy): domain Eukaryota; kingdom Metazoa; phylum Chordata; order Ceratodontiformes; family Protopteridae; genus Protopterus; species Protopterus annectens. Next base: position 1,123,865,488 of record NC_056735.1, read on the forward strand.
GGTTTTACCCAATTTATTGTCTGAGAAGGACACAAACAACTGGTCTGACTTACGAAGTTGCTGAGTCCTGTCTAAATAGAAGCGCAATTGCCTGTGAACATCCAATTTATGGAGAGTGTATTCTGCTTCATTGGAGAATTTTGGGAAGAAAACTGGTAGCTCTAGAGACTGTTGGAGACAGAGGTTAGAACAGACCTTTGGGACAAAGGATGGATTAGGCCTAAGTGATACTCTATCCTTGTGGAAAATCAAGTACGGTGGTTTAATAGACAGGGCTTGAAGCTCTGAAACTCTTCTTGCAGAAGTAATTGCAACTAAGAAGGCAGTTTTCCAAGACAGATATTTTAACTCACATGTAGCAGCCGGTTCGAAAGGGGAAGATGTCAATGCACGAAGCACTAAATCTAGATCCCACGGAGGGGCAGGATGAAAAACTGGGGGTCTTAACAGACCCGCACCTTTAATGAAAGTTTTGCATAGTCTGCTGCTCATCAATGGAGGATCCATGGATTCGTGAAATTTAGAGATAGCCGCTAGTTGGACTTTAATAGTAGAGACAGAAGATCCTTGATTAAACAGGGATGTTAAGAATTTCAAAACCTCTGGGATAGGAGCAGTGATAGGGTCTAAGCCCTTGAGTTGAGCCCAGACAGCAAACCTCTTCCACTTACTGCAGTACAATTTCTTAGTGGTGGGTTTGTGGGCCGAAGATAAAATGTGAATAACTTCCGGGTCTAATGTGTGACTTCTGACTAAAGTCGGAAGTGGAGGAGCCAAGCTGTCAACTTCAAGGAGTGAAGGGACTGGTGTTGTTGTCCCGACTGATGAATTAACAGGTCCGGAATTAGGTCTAAAGTCCACGGATCGTCCACCGCATGTTTCTTCAGGTAAGGAAACCATACCTGACGAGGCCAGTATGGGGCAATCAGTATCATTGCGGACCCCAATTGAGAAGCTTTTTGAATGACTTTGGAGAGAAGTGGAATCGGAGGAAAGGCATAAAGTAGCCCTGTTGGCCAAGGTTGTGCTAGAGCATCCATGGCTGGTACTCCCTGACGTGGAGTCAAGGAGAAGAACCTTTTGCACTTGGTGTTGAGTGGAGTTGCAAATAGGTCGCAGCACGGCGTCCCCCATCTCCGGAAAACCTGAGCTGCTACTGTTTTGTTTAAGGACCACTCGTGAGGGGAGAGAATTGTCCTGCTTAATCTGTCTGCCAGTATATTCGATTTCCCCGGAATGTGGGTCGCTACCAAGAAACGGCTGGTAGCTACCGCCCATTCCCACACCCTCATGGCCTCTCTGCAAAGGGGGTAAGATCTGGTCCCTCCTTGCTTGTTTAGGTACCAGACCACCGACATGTTGTCTGTGTGTATGGCGATTATGCCCTGAGGGAGAAACCTGTGTAAGGCCTGTAGGGACAGAAGTACCGCCCTCATCTCCAATACATTGATGTGGAGAAGAGTTTCGTCTGGAAGCCAGGAGCCCTGAACTAACCTGCCCAGACAATGCCCCCCCCACCCTGTCTGGGAGGCATCTGTCGTCAGGGTGACCACTGGAGAGGGAATAACAAAAGGACTTCCTTGATTTAGATTGGATGTTTGAAGCCACCAGCGAAGGTCCCATTTGCATGTTTCTGTAATCATGATGGGATGATTGAGGGGAAGGTCTTGAAAGGACCATTGAGTTGACAATAGCCACTGAAGAATCCTCATGTGCAATCTTGCCAGAGGAACTAGAAGAACCGTGGCAGACATTGAACCTAAAACTTGTAGAACCATCCTGGCTGGGGCTTTGGATCTTGAAATCAGAGCTTGAACTTGGCCCTGTAAAGTTTGGATCCTTTCGGCAGGAAGAAAAACGCGCATCAATTTTGAGTCTATCTCTGCTCCTATGAACCTTATGCGCTGAGAGGGCAGCAAGACAGACTTTGACCAATTGAATGTAATCCCCAGGGTAGCACCCAGGAGATGGTGGCTTTGAGGTTGTCCATTAGTAGATGCCTGGTGGTGGCAGTCAGGAGCCAGTCGTCCAGATAGGGAAACACTTGGAATCCAAGACTCCTCAGGTGAGCAGTCACTACTGCCAAACACTTGGTGAACACCCTGGGGGCTGTGGTGAGACCAAAGGGCAGTGCACAAAATTGGAAATGACTGACTCCCAGGCTGAAACGCAGATACCTCCTGGACGCCTGATGTATCGGTATGTGATAATAGGCGTCCTTGAGGTCTATGGAGCACATCCAAACATCCTTCTCCAACAATGGGAGAATGGATTGTAGCGTGACCATTCGGAATTTGGATTTCGTGACGGATTGGTTCAGTCTGCTGAGATCCAATATTGGTCTCAGGTCCCCTGTCTTTTTTGGCACTAAAAAGAACCTGGAGTAATTTCCGGATCCAATCTGGTCTGTGGGGACTGGTTGGATGACTCCTTTTTCTAGCAGCTTTAAAGCTTCTGCGGCTGCAATTTCCCTTTGACTGGGTGGTGGGTCCGGGATTTTTTTGGACGGTGGGGGTGAGTATGTGAATGGGATGGTGTAACCTCCGGCAATGATCCGAAGCACCCATCTGTCCTGAGTGATTGACTCCCAGGCTTTTAGGTGCTTGGCAAAACGGCACCCGACTGGCTCCGGAGCAGCACAGCCGGGCAATCCCTCATGATGTGTGGGAGGCTGAAGAGCCATGAAAGGACTCGCGGTCTCCAGAATTGCGGGGCCCTCTGCCGCCTCTGGGACGGCGTCTCCCAGAAAAATTTCCCCGTCCTCTGCCTCTGGAAGGGGAATCTTCCTGCTGTTGGGGAAAAAACTTACGTGATTTACGGAACCACATCTTCCCCCCTCCTTTAGCCTTGGGATAAGGCCGAAAGGGAGTGGAATAACGGGCACCTACGGCAGATAAAGTTTTTCCCTCTTGCTCACAGCGGGTAAGGGTGTCTTTAACCTTAGGTCCAAACAAAGAGGACCCATCAAAGGGAGCGTCAGCGAAGGAAGACTTGAAGGCCTCCGCAAACTGACACAAGCGGAGCCAGGCTTGTCTCCGTAGAGCCACGCCTGTGCCTGCCGCTCTACCCGCCCCTTCGGCCGCATAGGAAATGAGCCTCATGGACGAGTTAGAAATTGACGTAAGGATAGCCAACTGAGAGCTAACCGACTGGGCTAGCTGCTCAGGTAGGTTACCGAGAGGAATCTGACAGCTCCTTGACCAGATCCCTCTGAAGCCTGGTAAAATGTGCCAAATAATTCAGAGACCTTAAAGTAAAGGCCGCTGAAGTCAGGGTGCGCTTCCGTACCTGTCCATGCTCCTAGACTCCTTATTAGGAGGATGGACGGACGTTGAAGCCTCTGCCACGTCCTGTTGTGTAGCAGATGCCACCACCATGGCATCTACAGCCATGCCTTTAGTGAGGAACTCCTTCTCGGGTGGGGCAGACAAAAATTTATTAGGACGAGAAGGGACTGGTTCCATGGTATCTGGATGTTCCCACGCCGACAAACTAAATCCAGAAGCTCGTCAAAGGCGGAGACACCCAGGAGGCGGAGGGCTGAGCCCCAAAGGCCTTGAGGAGCACTGACTCATCAGCAGAGGGGTTTGGATATCCAGCCGCCTCGTTGTTTGAGGATCTCTAAGATGTCTGCAAATGAGACATCATCCGAGGACGACCGGGGACCCCTCTGCATCATCAAGATCAGTGTCCGATGTAATAGACTCGGGGAGTCCACGTGCTTCCTCTTGCACGATCTCTTCCTTGGGGTTCCTCTGAAGACAACTCCGAAGAACCCTCAGGAGGAGGGAACCCCAATGGGGGTAACCTCAGGCCCAGGGGCTCCGCTGCCTACGGACAGGGGAACTGCCAAAGACCCAGTCTCCACGCCCAGGGAAGGTGCCGGTAAAGCCGGAGAGATGGCGAAGAAGACTTGGCCAAGGCACTCCTCATAGCTCTGAAAGCCGGACCCCAGAATCCTGGGAGTGTCCGGTCCCGAGCCATGATAGCCGACGGAAGTCCCGCGAAGCACCGAGAGGGAGGCTCGGAACCGATAGCATAGGTACGAAACATCACCCCGGTCCAGCCGAAGAAGTCCGTGTACCAAACTTCGGACCCGAAGGCCCGGGTTGGAGTAAGGGTCGGAGCCGACCCTAAGATCTCCACCGGCTCCAACAGCACCTGCTCGACGGAGCAGCGGTCGGAGGAGGAATAGCAATGGGATGGGCCTGGGCTATCGGCTCCGAAGCCAACTGGGTCGGAGCCGCAAATTTTGAAAGACTGGGGACTGGAACAGTCTTTGGAGCACCCTGTCTATATCTGAATCCGACATCCTCGAAGACCGAGAGGATACTGAACGGGTTCGAGATGGCCTCTCCAACGGCCCCAAAGGGCTAGGGGACCGGCTCCGAGGCGACCCGATGACTATCGGCGCCGAAGGAATACCCACACTAGATTCCATCGGTGCCGAGGAGGACTTCGGCGCCGAGGAGGAAGTGTCTGAGCGGGCAACCTTTGTCGGCTCCTAACACACACAAAAAAGAATAGCCGTTAAAACAGCTTTTTATGACAAGAACAGCAAAATTCTGACAGAAAAAAGTTAGTAAAATTACTACTCAGCTCAGCCAGCTCGAGACCACGTCTTCGCAGGTTAGCGGCAAACGAGATCTGGGGGACTGGTAGTGGTGCATCCTGGGATATAGTAAGCTCAGCCAATAAGAGACTTCGCTCTTTGGCATAAGCGTGCCGAGTCGGAGCCGAGGGATCGGCTCCGAACCCATCAGTCAGAATGTAGGCGAGATAGGATCACATAACATCAGCAGCCATAAACAATATTACTAGTAGTAGGAGCAATGGGTCTTATAAAAATAATCTACAATCGTATTTAGATATGTTACCAATAAATGTAACATCATACGAACTGCAGAAAGAGTCATTACTGGGCACATTACAGGTGCTGCGAAGAGCACTTCTGGCTGACATCAAAGACTGAAACAATATTACTTTCCTGAACTTTAATTGTGCTTTGACTTAGGAATGGGGTCCATTCCCATCATGGTAATACAAACCCAAAAGCCTTGGAGAAATTAAAAAAATATTACTGCCGACTGAATATTATTACTAGGGGTCTGAATGCAGAGATAATAAGTCAGCAAGCAAAGGAGAGTAGTATTGCTGAAACTGAATTCATCCTCAAGTCTCATTGAGTACCTTCATGAGGTGGACCCTGTTTTCCACAAAATCTCACCAAGATGATGCTGGTATACAGACTGTATTTTATATAGCATATATCATGGACAGAAGTGGATCAAATATTAAAAAAGATAGCTGGGTGCACAAGCCCCAGGATAAAAAAAGTGCCCAATGCTGGTAAGCACACTGGTGCCAGGACTGGAAAAAAAGACAGTGGGAAAGAAAAAGAGATTTAATATGATGTAATATTTATGCATAGGAAAAAGCAAAACTAATCTATACAAAAAGAGCAGCACCAAATACATTTGAAGAGAAATACAGGCAAAGGAACCTGGACATAGAAAACTTTACAATACAAAAAATAAGAAGACAAAGATGAAAGGTAGAAAAGAAGACTAGTAATGGAGAAGTTGAAATAGAAACTGAGGTTATGGAGTACCTGCGAAGTGAAGGATTCAGTGTAGAAAATCTAACTCAGCAAACATCACCATTTATATGCTCATCCCAAACACATACCAACCTGATTAACAACAGGAAAAACAATGCTCCTACTTAAGAGTGAACCTGCAAGTTACCCTAAAAATTACAGACCAGTAACTTGCCTTCCAACGATGTATAAACTATACACTGGAATTGATGCAGACAGAGTTTAGTCATTTAGAAAAAAAACTCAATTATATCAACATAACAAAGGGATAATAAAAGAAAGTCATGGAACAAAGGATCATTTGTTGGTAAATAAAGTCATAGTGGAGAACTGTAAAATGAGGAAAAATCCAAGTATGGCATTGACGGACTACAAAAAAACATTTGACAGTATCCCAAATTCATGGATAAAAGACTGCTTAAAATGTATAAGATACAACCTACACTGATAAATTACATCACAGCAACTATGAAATAGTGGCATGATAAAGGACAAATTATTATTCCAAGGATAAAAATCCAAAGGGGGGATTTCCAGGGTGATTCTTTGTCACCCTTTCTCTTTTGCCTTGCCCTTAACCTATTAAGCTGTCTGCTTAACAGATTAGGTCAGGGCTATAATTTAGCTCCCAGAAAGCAACAAAGTATAAAGACTTCTCATCTTCTCTTTGTCGATGATTTAAAATTGTACAGCTCATCAGATGAGGAACTGAAAGCACAACTGCAAGTAGTCAAAACTTTTTCAGTTGATATAAAAATGTCATTTGGTCTTGATAAATGTGCAAATGCAACCTTTAAAGCAGGAAAGCTGCAGCACCAAGAAAACATCAGTCTGGGACAAGAATGTGATATAAAAGAACTTGAGCAAAAGGGAGTGTATAAATATTTGGGAATTGATGAAGGGTCAACAATAAAACATGAACAAATGTGAATAAACTTAGTAAGGAATATTTCAGAAGACTTAAATTAATCCTGAAAACAAGGTTGACATCCAGGAACAAAATTCAAGCTATAAACCAATTTGCTCTTCCTGTCCTAACTTAAATGTTCTGGAGTGACTGACTGGCCCCAAAAGGTGTTGGATAGATTAGACAGGAAAACAAGAAGGATGCTTCATGCTCATCAAATGATTTGTAAAAATCAGTGCATACCAAGATTGGGTCTACCTGACTTTTTCGAAATCTCAGATAATCAAATCACATTTTGTTGACACTCAAAATATCAAACCTCACTTCAGCGGAACAATGAAGATCTTCCCAGGGTTGTGTGAGACAGTGAACTTTGCCCTTTTCCCAACTGTAGTGCGATCTCGCAGTTGGTATATTTAGTTAGGGGAGTGTGGGGGTGCACCCCCCCACCTGGGTGGGTTAGGGATGGTGTGGTTTGGGTTAACTGGTTACTTACTTACCCTGGATGGATCTTAAATGTTCCACTCATTCGATGATGTGGGATTTTGATATTTTCAGTGCTGAAAAACTGAGATTTGATAATATGGGATTTCGATGAAGTGAGGTAAATCCCCAAGATAATATAGTCCTGTTGAGAAGGAGGTATAGGCCGCCTTGAAATTGATTGCATGTTATTTGCAATGGTGATGGACAGGTTGACAGACGAAATCAGACAGGAGTCCCCATGGACTATGATGTTGGCAGATGACATTGTGATCTGTAGTGAGAGTAGGGAACAGGTGGAGGAGAACCTGGAGAGGTGGAGATATGCTCTAGAGAGAAGAGGAATGAAGGTCAGCAGGACTAAGACAGAATATATGTGTGTGAATGAGAGGGAGGATACAGGAATGGTGAGGATGCAGGGAGTACAGGTGGCGAAGGTGGATGAGTTTAAGTACTTGGGATCAACAGTTCAGAGTAATGGTGAGTGTGGAAGAGAGGTGAAGAAGAGAGTACAGACAGGATGGATTGGGAGGAGAAGAGTGTCAGGAGTGATTTGTGATAGACAAGTACCAGTTAGAGTGAAAGGGAAGGTCTACAAGAGGGTAGTGAGACCAGCTATGTTATATGGGCTGGAGACAGTGGCACTGACAAAAAGGCAGGAGTCAGAGCTTGACATGGCAATGTTGAAGATGTTAAGATTTGCACTGGGTGTGACGAGGATGGGCAAGATTAGGAATAAGCATATTAGAGGCTCAGCCCAGGTTGGAAGGTTTGGAGACAAAGCCAGAGAGGCAAGATTACATTGGTTTGGACATGTGCTGAGGAGGGATGCAAAGTATATTGGGAAAAAGATGCTAAGGATGAAGCTGCCAGGTAACAGGAAAAGAGGGAGGCCTAAGACAAGGTTTATGGATGTGGTGAGAGAGGACATGCAGGTGGATGGTGTGACAGAGCAAGATGCAGAGGACAGGAAGAAATGGAAACAGTTGATCTGCTGTGGCGACCCCTAACGAGAGCAGCCAAAAGAAGAAGAAGAAGAAGTACAGATCTGCAACTGTGGGACTGCATACGTAAGAAGTATTTATATACGCATCCCGAAGAGACACCAACCTAGCTAACAACAGGAAAAACAATGCTCTTACTTAAGAGTGAACCTGCAAGCTACCCTAAAAATTATAGATCAATAACTTGCCTTCTGAAGATGTATAAACTATACACTGCAACTGATGCCGGCAGAGTTTATAGTCATTTAAAAGAAAACTCAATTACGACAATAGAATAAATGGCAATAAAAGAAAGTAATATGGAACAAAGAATCATTTGCTGTTAAATAAAGTCATAGTGGAGAACTGTAAAAAGGGGAAGAATCTAAGTATGGCATGGATTGACTACAAAAAAAAAAACATTGACTGTATCCCAAATTCATGGGAAAAAAAGAAAGAGTACTTAAAAATGTGTAAGATACACTCTACACTGATAAACTTCATTACAGCGACTACAAAACAGTGGCAAACCACTTTGCAGTTAAGCCATGATAAAGGACAAATTATTACTCCAGGGTGACTGTTACCCGTGCTCTTTTGCCTTGCCATTAACCCATTAAGCTGTCTGCTTAACAGATTAGATAATTGCTATAATTTGGCTCCCAGAAAGCAACAAAATGTAAAGACTTCTCATCTTCTCTTTGTTGATGATTTAAAACTATATAGCTCATCAGATGAGGAACTGAAAGCACAACTGCAAGCAGTCTAAACGTTTTCAGATGATAAAAATGTAATTTGGTCTTGATAAATGTACAAAAGCAACCTTTAAAGCAGGAAAGCTGCAGCACCAAGAAAACATCAGTTTGGGACAAGAATGTGATATAAAAGAAAAGAACTTGAGCAAGAGAGAGTGAATAAAAATTTGCGAAACAATGAAGGGTCAACAATAAAACATGAACAAATGTGAATAAAACTTAACAAGGAATATTTTAGAAGACTTAAATTAATCCTGAAAACAGAGTTGACATCTAGGAACAAAATTGAAGCTATAAACAAATTTGCTCTTCCTGTTCTAACTTAGATGTTTTGGAGTGACTGACTGCCCCAAAAGGTGTTGGATAGATTAGACAGGAAAAATGCTTCATGCTCAAATGATTTATAAAGATCAGTGCATACCAAGATTATATATTCCCCTTCCGAAGGAGGTATGGGCCTCCTTGAAATTGATTACATGTCTGCAATTGTGGGACTGCATACATATATGACCTCACAATACCCAAACTCAGTGAATGTTTTGAAGTATGAGGAGAATAAATCCAAGATGACTTCCCTTCCTAGTCTAGCAGAAGCATATCGGTGTCAAGCAGGAATGGAAGTCAAACCAGATGTGGATAAAAATCAGGCAGCAACTGAACGTGACAAAAAAACAAAAAAAGAATAAAAGATGATGGGTCAGATGAGAAGGCAAGAAATGTGGAAAATGCATACATATAGCTGCAAGTATAGAAAACTCCTGGACGAATCTCATGTTGATCAGGATAAAATGCAGGAACAGTTAAGTAGAGGCGAATTCAAACCAAACGATGAAAGATTAATATTGGTGGCCCAAGACAGTGGGCTATGTACATGTTGGTTTAAGAAGTCACTAGAACATGTGGAAGAAACAGACAAATGTAGGTTTTGTAAAACAAAACTGGAAACAGTTGCACACCTTGTTGCTGGTTGTGATATATTAATGGCAGAAGGACTGTATACTGAAAGGCATAATAATGTGCCAGGACTGTTGCATTATAATATTCAAGTAGCTGAAAAACACTGGAAACATCAACCACAAAGCATTATAGAAAATGAAGACGTCTACGTCACATGGGGATAACCCATTACCACTAGTTCAAAAGTTAGACGCAAGAAAACTAGATAGAGTGGTCCATGAAAAGAAGACAAAAGCAGCATTGATCATTGAAATCGCTACACCCAGTGACTACAGTGTCTTGTGTACAGAGAGACACAAAGTCATGAAATATCACGATTTACAGGCAGAAACAAGAGCAACGTGGAAGAAAGATACCCAAAGAGTTTCAATAGTAATTGGGGCAATGGGTCTTATAAAAACAAATCTACAATCATATTTAGATATGTTACCAATAGCAGGTGCTGCAAAGAGCACTTCTGAATGACATCAAAGATTGAAACAATGCTAATTTCATGAACTTTAATCATACTTTGACTATGGAATGGGGTCCATTCCCATCATTGTATTAGAAACCTAAAAGATTTGGAGAAATGAAAAAAGACAGAAATATTACATTTAGAAAGTACTCTAAGAACTAAGCCAACACAAGAAAGAAGAAATTAGATTCTTCTGATACAGAGGATTACAATTAGGTGTACAGAGAATAGGCAAGAGGATCTGGAATTTACTGGAGAAAAATGGCAAAGGAATCAAAGTATTAGGAGCAAATAACAAGGGAGGGAAAGGTCATGGAATGAGAAGAGCCCAAGACATTTGGATTGCAGGTTAAAGAATGCCTTGCCTATCAGGGTTTGATGATAGAGTACAGGCAAACAGGAAGAGAAGGGGGAATCCCAAGTGAAAGACCTGCTCTGGTTGAGTTTTTAGTTAAATCTAGAACAGAAGCTGCTGAAAGAAAGAATTAGTGGGGTATATAAAATATTACAAGATAACTATAAGAATCAATCCAAGGAGGTTAGAAAAGATTGGAAAGAGACTCTGGAAAAACAATTTACAAGAGGATATGGTCCCCAAGTATAGAACAAAGTCCAGAAGATTTAGGATTTTTGCCTGGAAGTGACTGAATACCCCCAGGTAGACTTCAAAGAATCACTCCTCAGGTAGAAAATGTTGGAGGTGTGATAGGGAAGAAAGAAGTAACTGAAAACATATGTTTTGGAAATGTTATAAGTTGTTAAATTTAAAAACTACCTACATAAAACTGTGTCAGAAATACTGGGTGAGCAAATGGCTTCATTCTTTTGAGCTGGGATACAGGATCTAAACTGCCTAGACATATCAAGATCTTGTTAAGTTTAATTATGTTAGTGCTTAAAAAGCAAATACTAGAAAATGGAAATCAAATTCTAAATCATTTGTGATTGAAGTATTCACTACTGTAAAACAGACAAAAGAGCTACAACAGAGATCTTTAGAAAAAGGAAGAATGTAATTAAAATAAAACAAATGGAATTTGTGGGAACAATACATGCAGAATAAAGTTCATGAGGAGAAGTGAGGTTTAAGGGAAGACAAGAATTCAGCATTTTATGTAATGTTGGATTGATGATAGTTGCAAAGAAAGAAAACATATGTGATGTAAAATGTATGTAAATGGAAAAATGCTAATATGGCTTGTTTTCTTTTCTGTTATTACATGTGTGCTTATGTCTTATGTGATAATTCAATAAAACTGCTTAAAAATTATAAATGTATGTTTTCATAGATTTTATTTACTATGCCCTGAAGAGAACTGAAAGATAAAAATGTCTTTTCAGCTTAATATGTTATAAAATGTGCACTGTTTTAATCTGCTAAGGCCATTCTGGCCTGAATTCCATCTTAATGTCAAATGACAACAGGTGTCTACTGCTTCTAGACATTCTTATGACATTTTCAGTACATCATTTGATAATCCCACTTTCATTTTGTTTTGCACTAACATATTTTAGAGAAAGTATGAAACACAATCTCATATATAAGCAGGCTTAGCAGCACATCTAAAATATGCATAAATTTGCTGTAACATTTAAAAATGACATAACGCTGGATTTAATAAACTCCGTGTAGGAATAGTGGTATTCCTACATGGAATGTATGGTGTCCATCTCTGCAGCTCCCTCTCGGCAGCGAGCCTTGCATATTAATGAAGACTCGCTGCTGATGGAGAGCCGTGTACTCAGTTACTGAATCAGTGCTAGGGGGTGTGTTACTGTAACACGCCCCCTGCACTCTCAAAGTGCTGTATGGCACATTACAATAAAGAAAGTGTCCTGGGACACTTACATGAAGAACTGTGAAGTGAATGTCATGTAGGGGGTGCTATAAAGTATCAGTAACACACCCCCTGCATTGTGAAAGTGCCTTACAGCACTAAAAGAATAAAGAAAGTGTCCTCGGACACTTATGTAATAATTTAAAGTGTACTTTTTAATTTGTAAGTAATGGTTAAATTTTTTTTTATTTCTTTCTTTTTCTTCAAAGTTTAAATGTAGCTGAGCGGGTTTGCGCATCGCTTTGCTCAGCAGTGCTTAAACATATTGAGAAGCTATACAGAAATGTGGAGCTAAAATCTTCACAGCCAAGTTAGCTGAGTAGTTAAAGTCACGGCTTTGTGTCTAGTAGGTGCACGGTTCGAATACCAAGATAGGTCATTCAGCTTTTACATGGGAAAGCATTTTTATATTAATTTGTATTTTATTTATTGATATTGTTAGTGATATTTGTTAAACAGGGTAGTGTAGCTGATCCAGAATCCCAGTGTCAGTGAAAATATGAGGTGCACACCACCATTTAAACACAAGTGTCCAATACAGTACAGTCACACCCCAAGGTAATATAATGAAAGCACAGCACATAGGGGGGGTCATGCAAAATAAAATATATACACTTAATAATGTGTCACTTATGAGTAGTTAATATCCAATTCTTATTTTTTTTTATGAAAAATTTTGTTTGCCCTTAGCCCAGCTGTGCTCAGCAGTGCTAAGCCAAGCAAGCAATGCTTAAACAGGACTTGTCTGAGCAATACTTAGCAACACTTAGCTCTGCTTAGCCAGTTTGACCATTGCTAAGCAGTCCCATCCTAAGCAGACCTCAGCTAAGCAGATTTACGCATCGCTAAGTACAGCTAAGAATGTGCCACTGCACTGCTCAACTCAGCTTAGCGGGTTTATGCACTGCTAAGCTGTGATTAGCATTTTTGAAAATGGTCCAATGACAATAAAGGACGGCAATAATGGCCTTACTTAAACTGCACAGGTGGGAATACAGGCAGAATCTGTTACAGGTTGATCCCTGTAGGAACTATGGCAGGTGCAAGAGAGGGAACGCGCTTTTAGGCACAGCGCTGGGGCATGTTAGAGTCCAGGGTCATGTCTGGGCTCCTCTAAAAGAACCATGATGACAGACTGCTGCAGGGCCAGTACCAGGGCTCATTAGACCCATTATAGAGTACAATGCCCCTTTTGGAATGTACCTCACAAGACATCTGCAGCAGCTGGAAAAGCCACAGAAGTACCTCACAAAGAGGATTACTGGCCTCAAACAAATGCCCTACAGTGACAGACTAAAAAAACTCCAGCTTTACTCTGTACCATATTGCGTACTCCGAGGTGATCTCTGCCTAACATATAAAGCTATGTTAAACCCAGAGCTGTTGGCCATGCTACACCTAAAGAAATCCCAAACCCTCCAAGCTACATGCTCTAGGGACCTAAACCTTGTCACCACAATAAACAGGACATGCTGGAGGGATAGATTCCTGTCCCAGAGACTTCCTATACTCTGGAACAAGCTACCCATCTATGTCAAGCAAGGTTCTTCATTAGCACTCTTCAAAAAAAATCTTGATGAGTGGTTGGGAAATAGGAAAAAAACCCCGGGGATCATGTCTGTGTCTCTGCTGGACAGTGGCACAGGAAAATTACTTTCTTGGGTGGCGTAAGCTATGGTACCTTGCTGGCTAGGCTTACGTAGGCCCTTGGGCTGATAGCCTAGTACCTACCTATGAACCTATAATGTATTATAGTGTGTTCCCTGCAGCAGTGTCCTTTGCATTTCAGCTATATGTATTCCTGAATGTAGGTATGCTGATGCAGGCAAGTATGAGACTGTAATAGGTGCAGACTGCAAGTATACGATGTGCAAAAGTGTATGGGTTGGGTATGCAACCCAGCACCCTGCTATGGTCTGTACAGATCACACATAATCACATCCACTAGGGGTTAAATGTGTACACCTCCATTTAAAGTGTTAATACACAGTTCACTATCTATCATACATGACACTGTGACACTCCACTTATATTACAAGGTCAGACTTTGCAACCAAGTGAATTTTAGGTACACATCAGTCAAGCAGCAGACAGCAGTGGCCCAGTAGCTCAGTGTGATAAGAAATACATATGTTGCCTATTTTTGCAGACACAGACCACAGTTTGAATCCATGGACTGGTACTAAAATGTGTTTATAGTTAGACACAAGTAATCCTGAGTATTTGTAGAAACAGTCAGGTACTGTTAACAGATATTTTCCCCACAGGGCTCACAGGTAAATAAATGTTTGTATTAGCTTTATGAAGGGTATACTAATAAACTGTGTACAAATGTTCCAGTGTCCAACCCCATGCCTACAAATGACAGCAGGATAGCTATATACACCATGCATTCTTCCCGATACATGTCTTTCAAGTGTCAAACTGTCACAGCTAGTGATCAGTGCTGCCAATAACCTTGCCCACAGATATAAATACAGTAGAAGTATGCCATTAGCACACTCACACATCAGTGCAGAGTACACCTTGTTAGTCATATATGTAACCCTGACATGTACTGAGTCACCTCTAGTCATGTACCTAGAGTTGTCGCAGCTCGCCCCATAGCATTTCAAGTTGACAGATTAACAGGTATGTATGTGCTATGGTAGCAATAGGCCTCAGGTAGATGTAAAGTGAGGGCAGACCTGTAGAGTATTATATAGTAAATATAAGCCTATAGAGTCGGTAATGGCATGCCCCCCCCCCACTCCTTATCTGCATCAATAATTATTATTCATATATTATGGGTATGTTGTTCTCAAAACCTAATATTGTGACTGGTGTTCTATTATTGTTGTTCATATACTTCAGTGGTTGCATACTAACATACCTTGTTCAAATTCCACTGTTGGTGGCCTGTTGCCATAACTGTTACTGGCATGCTGTTACAATAATGACTGTCATTCCATTTATGCATGCGTTCTGTTTGCTATTCAATTTTTCAAAACCTATTGTTCTGGGTTCATTGGAACACCCATGCATGCTGTTATAACTAATGCTGAAATGTTTTATGCATGACTAACAATGCACTTTGACAAACCTCAACACCATAGCATGTTTGGGTAGGCAGATCCCAGTGAATCCGCTAGTCCCACCTCATCTGGCTGTGGCACTGGGTCCCAGCACATCTGGGACCCAACCTTGAGTTGTCTCCTCCGCTGGTCTTGCACCACCCTTGGGTGGAACTGCCTTAGGGGACGGGGCCCATCCCCCCTGGGCACGGAGAGAACCCTGTCACCCGACACCAGTTCAGAGGTATGGTGTGCACGGTCATCCAAAAGGACATGGATGTCTGCCTGCGCCAAATCGAGGGCAGACTGGCGCACCTCAAGTGGCAGGCTGGCCCTGTCATCCAACCCACATCACAGACACCTCTGGGGCCATGAAGGGACAGTGGTGACTGCCCATGGGTGAGGACTTCAGTCCCACTGTTTCCATCTAGGGACACATGGCTTTCTGATTCCCAACTACCCTCCTCGTTTAAGGTGTTTACCCCCTCATGTGTCATACACTGCCCCTGTCTTCTATCTTGTCTGTTTGCAAAAGCAACCTCTCCTACTATCCTACCCAGCTTACCTCACCACACATACCTACAACCCTTTCCCAACATCACACTCTCACTTTAAAAAAAAAAAGGGGGGGGTCTGTCCCGAAAAATAATCTCATCCCATACACAGCTCTCCACCTCACCCCAAATACACTGATGTTAATCAATTTACCCATGAACCACTCAACAAATGTATGTTGCCCACACCAATCCCTCTGGGGTGTGAGGCTCTAAATTCCAAATTGTCCACATCATTCACAGCTGTTGCTTCACAAGAAATGGAGAGCTATGGTCCTTTCCTACACCCATCCTGCACATCCCTAGCTGCCTTTCATAATGTTTTTCCCCCTGCTTGCCCCCATTTCACCACTTTCCTATCAAGTGTCTCTTGGCACCGCTTAATGTTGTGCAAAACTTGCTCACACCCACTTAAAACTGCTTTAATCACTCTATCGCATTCAGCCACTGTCCTGCCTAGCAACAAAATAACCAGCCCTGGCAAGTCTCAAATCCAGGACCCTCTGCACTAGAGTCAGAGCAACGCACCACTATGCCAAATCAGCTGTG
The DNA here is from genome assembly GCF_019279795.1 of Protopterus annectens. Taxonomy (NCBI): domain Eukaryota; kingdom Metazoa; phylum Chordata; order Ceratodontiformes; family Protopteridae; genus Protopterus; species Protopterus annectens. The sequence goes on from NC_056735.1 coordinate 1,123,881,623, forward strand.
GGAATTACTAATACTTTTGTAAATATATCATGCATTGCAATCATTTAACATTAGGAAAAAAGATAGAATTGCCAAGTCTTGAACCCAGGACCCTGTGCACTAGTCAGAGCAATGCACCACTAGGCCAAATCAGTTGTGGGAATTAGTAATGCTTTTATAAATATATCATGCAGTGCAGTCATTTAACATTAGGGAAAAAAGACATCACTGCCAAGTATGGCAGTGATATTGGGCGACTTCAACTACCCCTCCATTATCTGGGAAAACTACTCATGTACCAATACACTTGTCCAACATTTCCTGGAATTCATTAAGTCCAATGCCCTGAACCAGCTCATTCTTACCCCCACTAGAGGTAGCAACATCATTGATCTGGTCATTACTAACATGGGTGACCACTGTTCTGTACCAATTGTCATCTCCTCCCTGGTTAGATCCGACCACAAACTAATCACCATGGAACTCCACATCCCTCCAACACACACCCCCGCAAAGGTAACCACCATGAAGAACTTCTTCAAATCTAACTTTGGGCTCCTAAAAACAGAGGTGGCTAACTTCACGGCACCCATGCAGTTGGAGAACAGCTGCATGAACACTGAATCATACACTAATGCTCTGTATGGACATGTACACAAATGCATGGATCTCGCCATTCCCAATTGAACCAAGACTCTCTCCTCCAAAAAAAGCAAGTCAATCTGGTGGTCCTCTACCATAAACAAACTCTACAACAGGAGGAGGAAACTGATGAGAAACAAGGTGAAGTCCCAAGACTGATAAAACTCCTTTATCAGCTTCAACAAAAAGTTAAGATCCCTCATCAAATCCTCTAAAGCTAGCTATGAAAACAGAATTGCAGCAGATAGTAAAGACAACCACAAGGCCTTCTATAGCTATATAAAGAATCTCCACGACAATACCCAGATTTGCTCGGAGCTGTTGCACAATGTCACCTCCTTACCAAGCCAACAGATATTACCAATATACTGGCCGACAGATTCAGTGCCAGTTTTACCCCTCTCTCCCCCACCAAAGGACCAATCACAATACCAGTAGATTGCCAGGCACCCAATATTACTGCTGCACAGATTAAAACAACACTGTCCAAGGCCAAGAATACAGCTTCTATGAGACCTGACAATATCCCTGACTGTGTTCTACATGAACTACAGAGTGAAGTGGCACATCACCTGTGTGCCCTGTTCATTCGCAGCCTCACCTCAGGCTTTGTCCCTACTGAATGGCGCACTGCTACAGTCATCCCTCTCCACAAAGGAGGAGCAACTACAGACCCTGGGAACTATCACCCCATTAGCCTAAGTCTGATATGCAAAGCTATGGAACGCATCATCATTTTAATAAACAAAGATATAGGAAACCTCCAAACTCTGGATCCCACACAGTTTGGTTCTGAGAAGGGTAGATCATGCCTGCTCAACCTGGTCAACTTCTTTGAGTCAGTCACCAGAGCTGTGGATGAAGGCAATGTGGTTCATATAGCCTTCCTTGATCTGGCCAAGGCCTTTGATACCATTCCCCACTCAGGAATCATAGAAAAACTCACTAAGCTAGGCATCAACCCCTATATCACTAGGTAGGTTGCAAACTGGCTCACATGTAGAACCCATAGTATAAATGTAGCTGAATCCAAGTCAGACTGTCGACCAGTCATGAGTGGAGTCCCAAAGGGTTCAGTTCTGGGTCCTCTCCTGTTTGGTATCTACTTCTCTGAAGTTCAGGCCAACACAAAGGGACTCTGGCTGACAACGTTCGCAGACAAGTAATGCTGACATCCTACAGAAAGGTCTCACTGAGACCAATGACTGGTGTCAGAACCATGGCCTTAAGCTAAATGCCAAAAAATGTGTCGTCATCCCCTTTGGGAAAAACCCAGTTCCTATGAATTACCACATCGATGGTAGTCCACTGAACACAGAAGGCGTCATAAGAGATCTGGATCTGGGAACACAGGCTGAAAGCAACCTCTCCTTTGACCACCACACTGCCACTGTGGCCAGAAAGTCCTTCTATGTGGCACATCTCATTACCAAGGGTTTTGTATCCAGGAAGAAAGAGGTCATTGTCTCTCTCTCTCTACTCTTCCCTCATTAGGCCAATCATCGAGTACAATGGCCATTTGTCATGTACCTCACTAGACACCTACAACAACGGGAGAGGCTGCAAAAATACCTCACAATGAGGATCTTAGGCCTTAAACACTTGTCCTATATGGACAGACTCAAAAAACTCCAACTATTCTCTCTCATATCTCCTACTTAAAGGCGATCACTGCTTGACATACAAAGCCATGTCTGACCCAGCTCTGTTAGAAATTATACATCTAAAGAAATCCCAATCCCTCCGCACTACACGCTCCAGAGACCTCAACCTCATTACCACAATCAATAGAACAAGCTGGAACGATAGGTTCATAACCCAGAGAATGCCCATGCTATGAAACAGACTTCCCATACATGTCAATCAGAGCGCCTCACTGGCCCTCTTCAAGAGAAATCTTGATGAGTGGATAGGAAATAGAAATTTCACCCAGGGGATCATTCCAGTAGCTCTGCTTGACACAGGCACTGGGAACTAAGGTCAGGTGGCATGATGCCAGGGTAATCCTATGGGCTAGGCTTGTAAAGGCTCCAGGGCCATTAGCCTAGTACACACCTATGAAGTACTGAACCCAGGACCTTCTGAACTACAGTCAGAGCAGCACACCACTACACCAAATGCTTTTGTAAATATATCATGCACTACAGTGATGTAACTTTAGTGAAAAAAGACACCCCTGCCAAATTTTGAACTCAGAACCATTTGAATTACAGTCAGAGCAACATACCAGTAAGCCAACTGACCTCACGTGTATAAAAAGAAGTTATGTACTCACCATAACATTCCATGTTTGTTGTCCATCTCACTCTTCATTCTTACTGGATGGGTTCAGAGCCAATCCTTGGTGCTGACTCGGCTGAATACACTAGCTCGAAGTCTCTAACTTGGCTCGTGGCAGAGTAGGTATCCCATCATGCAGTGCTGCAATCTCCAGATCTAGTTTGCAGCTATTACAAGGACTAAGATAACCATATGACATCAGATCAAGGAAAAACAAAGAGAGTCAAAGGAGCTCATTTATGAGAGGAAACAACTGTCCACCAGGTCCTCTAGGAGCCTTTGGATGTGGGAAGGTGGGAGGGTCGTAAGAATGAAGGGCAAGATGGACAACAAACATGGAATGTTATGGTGAGTACATAACTTCTTTATGTTATGTTGTCCTATCTCGCCTTCATTCTTACTGGATGGGACAGCATCCCTAGCACCTTTTCCCTGGGTGGCTCACGGAAGTACACCTTTGAGCACAGTGGAAACAAAGCCCTGTCCCTGGAGGCCAAATCAACTTTGTAATGAGTAATAAACATATGAGGATTTGTACACGTAGCAGCAGCACAAATACTGCCCATTGACATTCTAGCTTGCAAAGCAGAGGATGCAGCTAATGCTCTAGTTGAGTAATCTCTAATTTTGAATGGCAAATTTCTATTATTGGAGGTGTACATAAAAGTGATACAATTTGAAAGTGTAATTTTGAAACTAGCATGCCCTTTTTTGCTTCAGAGAAGGAGATGAACAACTGATCTGATTTTCTGAAAACTTTAGTTCTATGGAGATATAATCTGAGTTGTCTATGCAAATCCAGTTGGTAGAGTTTATACTCTGCCTTGTTGCTATGATTGGGAAAAAAGACCGGAAGCTCAATAGATTGGTTTAGATTGAATGAGAACAAACCTTAGGTACAAATGATGGAATAGTTCTTAGCAATACCCTGTCCTTATGGAAAATCAAATATGGTGGTTTGATTGATAGTGCTTGCAACTCTGAGACTCTTCCTGCGGATGTTGCCGCTACCAGAAGTATAGTCTTCCAAGAAAGAAATTTGAGGACACAAGATGAGGAGTGCTCGAATGGCGGCAATGTTAGATAAGACAATACAAAATTTAAATCCCAAGGAGGAAGAGGTTCTTTTAAAGGAGGTCTCACTAAGGAAATGTCTTTTAAGAATGCTTTACACAATCTGTGTGACATTAGGTTAGGAGAAAACTTACTAATGTGGAAATCTGAGATTGCCGCCAGCTGGACAACAATTGTAGTTGCAGCCGAGCCTTGTTAGAATAGCTCAGTAAGAAATTCTAAAATCGAGTGAATTGGGGCAGAGAAGGGGTCAATATTTCTGGTTTGTGCCCAGTAAGAGAACCTCTTCCATTTACTAGTATATAATTTTCTGGCAGAATCTTTATGAGAGGATATCAAAATGTGTTTGACTGCTGGAGTGAAGTCTTGATTAAGCCTGATTAAGTTTGGAAGTACAGCAGCCATGCTGTCAAATTGAGGGTGTGGAGAGAAGGATGAAGTGTTCCTGACATATGGGTCAAAAGGTCTGGAACTGGGTCCAGAACCTACGGCTTCTCCTGCAGATGAGGCCAGAGGAAGGGGAACCAAATCTGATGAGGCCAGTATGGGACAATGAGAATCAGCCTGCTTCCCAAGGATTTTGCTTTCTGGATGACTTTGGGCATGAGAGGAAACAGGGGCAAATGCATAAAGAAGTCACGAGGGCCAATCGTGAACAAGTGCGTCTCCCCCGGAGGGGGTTTAGGGCAAAGTAGCTGCTGCATTTGGTATTCATGGGAGTGACAAAAAGGTCGCAGCAAAGCTGGTCCCATTTCTGGAAAATCTCTTCCGCTATGCTCTGGTTTACAGAACACTCGTGGGGCATTAATATTGCCCTGCTGAGCTTGGCCGCTATCACACTGGATTTCCCCAGGATGTGCATTTCTACTAGAAAGCTGGTCCCATTTCTGGAAGATATTGCCCATTTCCAAACTCTCAGGGCCTCTCGACAAAGTGGGTATGAGCTGGTTCCTCCTTGTTTATGTACCATACCACCGACATACTGTCTGAATGGACTTGCAATCGTCCCTAGTGGAAGAGAGTCGTGGAATGCCTGAAATGCCAGAAGCACTGCTCTCATCTCTAGAACACTGATGTGCAAATGGGTCTCGTGGTCTTGCCATATGCCTTGGACTGTATTTCCCAGACAATGTCCCCCCACCTTATCTGGGAAGCATCTGTGGTCACTGTAGTAACAGGGTGTTGTGGAATAAAGGGTCTCCCGATGGTCACATAATTGGACTGAGTCCACCACCATAGGTCCCTCTTGCCAGACTCCGTTATTCTGATCAGATGGGACATAGGAAGTTCTTGTAGTGACCACTGGGGAAACAAGCACTATTGAAGGATTCTCATATGCATCTTGGCGAGAGGAACTACATTTATGGTGAAGCTATGGTTCCTAGAAGTTTCAGAATTACCTTTACCTTGTCCTTGGGAAGAAGGTGGAGTATTTGCTGTCTGAGGGCAGAAATTCTGCTGGGTGGAAGACGTGCCATCACAGAAACAGTGTCTAGGTCTGCACCTATGAAGATAATATGTTGACAAGGCAACAAAGCAGATTTTTTCAAATTGACTGTTATGCCTAGCTGAGCACAAATTTCCAATGTCACGTCCCTGGCTTGTTGAAGTAGATGCTTGGTGGTGGCGCTTAGGAGCCAGTCGTCCAGATACGGAAACACTTGGAATCCAAGACGTCTCAAGTGAGCCGTTACTACTGACATGCATTTTGTGAACACTCTGGGGGGCTGTAGTGAGACCAGAGGGCAGAGCTCAAAACCGATAATGACCGTCTCCCAGCCATGTAGTACGCATCTTGGAGGTCTATTGAGCACATCCAATCATCTTTCCCTAAGAAGGGAATATTGACTGCAGTGTCACCATTCGGAACTTGGACTTTTTGACAGATTTGTTCAATTTGCTGAGATCCACTATGGGTCTCCAATCCCCTGTTCTTTTTGGCACTAAAAAGAATCTTGAGTAAGTTCCGAATCCTATCTGGTTTGCGGGGACTTTTTGGATGACTCTTTTGTCCAGCAACTTTTGAATTTCTATAGTTGCTTGCTCCCTTAGAGTGGGTGGAATATCTGGGATTGTTCTGATTTATGGGAGAGGATGGCAAAAGGGAATGGAATAGCCTCAGGATATTACGCTTTGTACCCACTTGTCTTTTGTGATATTTTGCCTGGCTTCTGGGTACAAAGATAAACATCCCCCCGATTCCCTCCAGAGTACAGCAGACGGGCCTCCTTTCAGGAGCCCTGGTAGGGACGTCCGTGAAAGGAATCACAGTCACCCTGGTTTTGCGGACCCTCTCTGCCTGTAGGACAGTGTCTACCACTGTTGCCTCCCCCTCTGCCCCTGGGGAAGGATTCACCTCGTGCATCTTGGAAAACTCCCTGGGATCTTTTGAACCACATTTTCCCACTCTTCTGACCTTAGGGTGACCTTGAAGGTACAAAAAATGCACTCCAATGGCAGAGAGAGTTTTTCCTTCCTGCTCGCATCTGGTGAGTATGTCTTTAACTTTAGGTCCAAAAAGTGAGGAACCATCAAAAGAGGCGTTGGTAAATGTAGACTTAAAAGGTTCCAAAAAATTGCACAAGCATATCCAGGAGTGTCTCCTCAGGGAAACTCCTACACCCGCTGCCCTACCCGCTCCATCCACTGCATATGATTTCAGTCTCATGGAGGAGTTGACAATGGAATTTAAGGTGGACAGCTGAGAGGTGACTTTCTCTGTCACCCCCGCAGCCAATGAACCTTGAAGAGCATCTCCTAACTCCTTCAGGACAACTCTTTGTAGCCTTGTAAAGTGTGTGAGGTAGTTCAGCGATCTGAGAAGACACGCTTCCCGTATCTGTCCATTGTTCGAGAATCTTTGTTTGGAGGATGAACAGATGAAGATGTCTCAAAGTTCCTTCTTGGTGGCTGCTGCCACTACCATAGCATCTACAGGCACACCTTTTGTAGGAAAATCTTTTCCAGTGGGGCCTGACAAAAACTTGTTTGGCCTCCAAGGGACTGGTTCCATAGTATCAGGTGACTCCCACGCCTTTTGACTGACTAACTCCATTAGCGCATAAAAAGGTGGAGACACCCAGGAAGCTGAAGGTTGAGATCCAAAGGCCTTCAGGTACACCGAGTCCTCATCAGAAGGGATGATGGTTTTCCAGCTGCCTCTCTGTTTTAGGATCTCAAGGATATCTGCAAATGAGATACCTTCAGAGGACGACCCGTGGGGACCCTTCTGACTCCTCAAGATCAGTGTCTGAGGTGACAGACTCATCAGGGGAGTCTATATGCTTCCTCTTGCATGTCCTCTTCCAAGGGGAGTCCACATAAGGGTATTCTGGGGAGGTCTTGGAAGAGTGGGGTTCACCCAATGGGGGTTCCTGAGGTTTTGAATCTCTGCTATCCTGTGGAGGGGGTGGTGCCAAGACAGTAGCCGGAGCTTTGGGGGGGGGGGTGAATGCCAGTATCCCTGTGTAGAGCTGTAGGCGGGGTAGCACACTTCTCATCAGCTCAAAAGCTGATCCCACTAGCTCCAAGGACATCTCTGGTTCCAAGCAAACAGAGGAAGTCCTCTCCTCAGCCCCAGGGAGACTGGCTCTGAAGCCGATGTAAGAGCCGAGCTCAACCGATCCAAGGCACCGACGGATAGACTCGGCAATGAAGAAGCTCAGGTCTGAGCATCCCCCTCGGGGCCAACTGGAGAGCTACAGCTCCCAGACACCCCGGATGGCACTCGGAGCAGAGATCGGTTCCGGAATATCCAGAATGGGTCCCGGAACCGACAGGTCTACAGCAAGTGGTACTTGGCACTCCGGTTCCAAAGATTCAGCTTGGCTCGGGGGAGGAACAACAGTGGATGTAAGAGTCTAAGAGGGCTCCAAAGCCTGTTGGGTTGCAGCCGAGAACAATTTTGCCAGCACTGGCGACTTTTAATGGTCTGCAGACCACCCTCTCCATGTCATCATCACACAAGCTCCTAGAAGACCTGGACGATAGAGTTGGTGAACAAGACCTCTCTAAATAGGAGATCTCAAAGTAGGGAAGACCGGCAGAAGTTCAATGGACCGGCTCCCAGTCACAGTTTCTTTCAGCTCCGGAGATCTTGGAGTTGAAGAACTTGGTTTATCAATGACTATTACTTCTGTCGGTTCCGAAGGCAGTGGAGCCGAGGAAGTCGATGCTTGAGAAATGTTACACAATTTAGACAATTTTTCAGGAGGCTCAGACTGAGCAGAAGAGACTGGAGATGGCCTTTTAGCTGGTCTGTCCTTTGCAAAGGAAAAAGAATTACTGAACAAGGACGAGGAAGAACTCTGTAGAGCATCTCAAATGTTGGTTTCAAGAGCCCTTTGACAACAAGTCTGTTTTTCCTCTCCTGCAGAAAAAGAAACTAGAGGAGTGGCAGAATGTGCAGGTTTCCTTAAGATGAATTGCTCCTAAACAGTAAACACAAACACTATGCCCATTGGTAATGGACATTTTTTGGGAGCACTTTTGGCATTTTTTAAAGCACAAAGGCTTATGTTCCTTCTCCCTAGTTTCCTTGGACATGGTAGGGATGAAAAAATCTAAACTATGAAACTTTAACTATATACAACTCACACAGAAAAAGCACATCTAAACATGAAAATTATTAACACAAACAGCACTTCTAATAAAGCTAAAGTGAAATAACTTAACATTTAAATAAACGACCACTAGGTCCTCTAATTCAAACAGGCCTAGTAGCTGTCAGAACACGCACACAGCACTTCTAATAAAGCTAAAGGGAAATAACTTAGTATTTAAATAAATGAGCACTAGGTCCTCTAATTTAAATGGGCCTAGGGGCTATCAGAGGGGACACAGACAGAACACACTACTACTAGCCCTCTAACTGAAACGGGCAGTTAACTCTCTAACTTAAATGAGCTAAGTTAACTAACTAATTAACTACAACAAATAAAGGATACACAATACAGGCCTAGCGAAAAACAACGGCCAACAAGAAACACAGCAACAGCGATAAATTAGCTACTAAGGCTATGAAAAGCACAGCACTCACAAGTAAACTAACTAAGCAATTCTACAGACTAAATTTATAATGATTAGCAAAAAGACAAAAAAACATAGCCACGGCCAAGAAGAGAACATCGGAATTCGTAAAGCACCAAACGAGATCTGGGGATGGCACCACTGCATGATGGGATACCTACTCTGCCACGAGCCAAGTTAGAGACTTCGAGCTAGTGTATTCGGCCGAGTCAGAGCCAAGGATCTTCTCCAAACCCATCCACTAAGAATGAAGGCTAGATAGGACAATATAACATCAACTGTTTTTTTACAAACATATCTTGATTGCCAGTCACACAATACTCCTATATATAGTGGCCCAAATCAGTGTACTTGGGCCTCTGACGCAAACACAGAACCAGTACACAGACAAATAAATGCTTCTGGATGTATGGGAGGCCTACAATATCAGGTAGAGCTGACGATTGCACAGACTGCTGCTGAATATCCAAAGTTGTGCCCCCTATTTATGGCAGGGTCTTCATAAAACCTACTCTGTGTGCCGACATACTGACAACGTAGTGCAGATTGGGGTTACAAAATCATGACAGACAGCTCAGTGTCACACGTTATACCCATCAGAACACACATGTCCATGCTAATCCTGTGTTACACACTGTATGCATGCACATATGTTTTACAAATACACTTGTCATAATAATGACTCGGTACCTCTTTCTGTTACATTTCTAGCATCTGTCACATTTAGACACCCACAGTCCTGGCCCACAGCCCAGTCTGTGGCACAATGACATCAATGTCAGTACAACATAAGAATAACTGAGCCCTGCAATGTCCAGCAATACTGGTTGCTCCTACTGCAGTCACTGCCACCCACAGTAGCACATTAAAGGCCTGCAAGGGTGGGACACATTTCACAGTTATGAATATGTGTACTAAATGTTGCCTGCCACTCTCTGGATGGCACTATTACATAGCATATACACCACAGGCACACGCCTTACCTGGAATGTTGTGGGTACCCGCAACCAGGCCATGCTATGACACAACAGCTGACAACGCACCCTCACTGACAGTAACAGCTTGCTTTCCCCCAATGTCTTCACAATCCCTAGTCTGACTCCTGGCCAGAATGAAGCAGCTGCGGACTGCTACACATGCAGCAGTATGTCCAGCTATCTGCTACAGACCTAACATTGTTCCCAAACACCTAGAGCAGGGCATCCACACAACAGCCAAACATAAAGGGTTGGGGGGATGTTGAGGTTTTAAGGGACATGTGTCACAGTCTCCCACTACAAACATACACAGCTGATAGACTAGCATCAACTGTAGCAGCATGCACAGTAAGACAGAAAAGGATGTATGACACTCACATCTGCCTGTCTCCTTACTCACCCAAACACACATTTACACAGTATACACTGCTAAAGAATTTGAAAGTCTGTTAACAATGGCCAGATATAGCATGCAAAACTGTGGACATAACGCATCAATCCAAACAGTGGACAGCATTTTCACATACCCTTTGTGATGCTGTATCTCCCACACCTTGATAATGTCCTACTCACAGGCCAGGAAAAGGGGCAAGGACCACATGAAGGCCTTAATTATAGCACTGTGTTGCCATGCCATTTGCTAATGGAAAGGCAACCCAGCTGTTCTGGATGCAATTAGCAAGTGGGAGACGCAAAAGGCAAGCTGCTGCCTATGGTAAACAGGTCTGACACTTTCTTCATGAAGACAGACTGGGATTCTTTACAACACTACAAGTGGATTTCTTCTGACAAAGGAGTACACCACTATACCAGGTATGTCATACAATTACGCATGTAATGGAATGCAGATGGGGGGATGCAGTCATGGGAAATAGGAATTTAAACAGCAGGTCTCAGCAACACTTCCTGGACTGACATGTTGCTGTTAGTCTGCTGTCCATCACCTACGGCCATCCCTGATGGCTCTGTCTGCAGTGACACAGATCACAGCTCTGGTCCCCGAGTCACCCCAGCAATGGTCACCTCACATATGATTACTACTATATTGTCTGTTGTACAATACTGACTGTGGCACTGCCAGCCCAGCTAACTGGGATGTTGTAAATAATCACGTCATTTGTGAATAGTAATATGATTCATATGCTTGTTTTACAAATGTAAGAGATGTTACGTGGATATTAAACTACTACTGCAAAAGTGTGTGTTAAACTGTATGTTATGTACTGAGCTCATACCTCTCAATTATCCACATTTTTGCCTCATATTTTTAGTCATTTTGTCATACATTTGTCTTTTTTCTGGCAAATCACTGGAAAATCATTAAAGACTCAAGTCATAAAATAATAGCACATATTTCAATGTCAGACGTCATATCCTTCAGAAAATTCATATGAATGCAAAACCTGTTATTCTATCAACTAAGTTTGTAAGAGCAATATTTAAAAAGCCTTTGTTCCCCTTTATTTGTGCCTTTGTCCAAATGTCTTGCTCTAAGAGGTTGGGAGTTATGACTGAGCTATAAGAATGTAACCACAGTGTACTGTACTGGAAAAGAACAGAAATGTATATAAACTATTACCTGTGCAAATGTATGTATTAATAGAAGCTGGAAGCCTTGGACATATAGAGATAAATTGCAAAACTTCAAGAAAATAAGCGGAAATTGTGTTACAAATGTGTTATCTCAGTTTCAGTGCAGCAAGGAGACATAAATGTCTACAGCTAGAGGTTTTTGCATTGTCTTGAAACAGAAATAATTACTAGGTTGAAAATGTAAAACTGTTTAACTGTGTTATGAATTCCAGTTCTACACAAACATCTGACAGATATGTACTTCCCACGCAGAGATGTTAAAATATGTTAGCTGCTGTTAGCCTGGGAATTGAAGGCAGGTGACAAAGAGTGATGTAATCTGAGCTAACCCAGCTGTAATGCTGATTATTTTCAGACCTGTTTTAGAGAATGACCTTTGCATTTTGTATGTGTCTTGGTATCTGGCAACATCCACTCATCTGCATTTGTCTTGTGAATAGTAAGGAACTAGGGAAAAGTAACTAAGTTTACATATAGATGGGAGTATAGTAAGGATTACTTTAGATGTTTTCTGTATTTACTTGAGACCATTCTGCAATGCTGTCTTAAAATATTTCCTGTGATTCTGAACTTTGCAGTTACTGTATTGATTGAGTACTGTCTTGTTCCTTTATTAGTTATTAAATATAGTTAAACCTTGTAATTGTGGCTGGTCTGTGCAGAACTAAGTAAGCTCTTAGTGTACTTGCATATGTATTTGGTGACACTGTACAGCCCACTCCAACATCCTTGGTCTTGGTCACACTTACCATTTGGATAATAGGCACATCACACAGTATGATTCATCACCCTCTTGTAAGGGTCTTAGAGTAGCTGATAAAGAGCTGGAGTGTGGCAGTCATAACTACCTTTTAGTCTGGGCAGAAGGGCCCATAGCTAGTAAACCTGTGCCAGCCTTTCCCAGGAGTGTGTGTGTGTGTGTGTGTGTGTGTGTGTGTGTGTGTGTGTGTGTGTGTGTGTGTGTGTGTGTGTGTGTGTGTGTGTGTTTGATTTACAAATCAAATTTCAAAGTGTGTGTGTGTCAGCTACTTGGTCAGGGACACGAAGCACTGGTCAGACAGAGGGTGATGGAGGTTTTGGCTTGACCACTCTGCTGCGATGTTACCTGTATAGCTGTGTCAGTGGGGAGTCTTATTGGAGATCTGGAAAGAGAGGGAGAAACCAGCCCTAGACTGACTGTGATCTCTGTGTGCTCTTAACGGTAATTGTACTTTACTGTTTGGGTACTTGTCATCCACCCATTGTGTACATCCCTCACTGGTGCTAGTGGTGAGGATTGAGGCTCCTTGATTACTGGGTCAGTGCAGGGGCGTCACACTGACAGTACACACTGGTGGATACAGCTGGCATATCACATCATGTACTGTCACTGAGCTCCTCTCAGTCTGCCAATGTCATACAGGAATATTTCACTAATTGTCCAGGTCTCCCTGACCATTCCTGATGCACTCTGGCTAGGTCAGTGGGTACTCTACACCTGTATCTGATTGCCTGACGCCTATGGCTAGCATACTTGGTGAGCCCCTGCAGCAGGACAGTAGGTTATAAGTACTATTGTGGGTGGATTCTGGCTCTGGCTTAGCAGCAGTGCGTACATTCTGAGCATACAGTGCGAGGGGATGGATACAGTACCAGACATTCATGTACCATTACTGTGTCCGCAGGGGTCTGGCATGTCACAGACACTTTCCCCAAATTCTGTGAACAACCATCACATATTGTCCAAATGGTGTCCGGAAATACACATTTGTCTGGCAGGGGGGTCTACATCTATCAGGCACATGTACACATTGAGCAAACATCTGGGTACTTCAGATGTCAGACACCTATGAGGAAGTCACCCTGCACCACATATGCACTTCTCTCTGTTATTGTGTACTGAGGTATGACATATGAGTATGTTCCTGGAATGTCCACATGCACCTGTAGTAGCATTCACCTATTTGTCGAATGTAGGCTGGATGACATAGTACTGTAACGTTGCCCATAGGGGACACCCACCAGTCAATGCCAGTGATGTGTGTGGACACATAACAACACAGTCTGTCACAGCAGTCAGGCCATTTCTGGTATTCCTAGTACCATATGAGGTTACTAGGCTAGGGGCCCTAAGCAGCCATATGTCTAGGCCACATGCTAGCCCTTGTGTATTGCAAGGCAGCAGCTGATGTCCCAGTCCAAGAGGGGCACAGATGGTATCCCAAGTGTGTATGTGCTGTTAACCATCCAGTTGACCAGGTTACGGCTGCAAGGCTGTAGGCAGCTACCCTGCCTGATGTGGACAGGGTGCCCATTCCACTGCAGGGTGATTGTGTGGGACACACATGTGAGCTGCCGACAAGGTCCGTTTCGATCACTCACCAAGCGGAGGGTTTGTGTGTGTGTGTGTGTGTGTGTGTGTGTTAACTGACTGGAGTATGACTTACACTCGTGCAGCAGTCCCAGCAATGTGGAGTTCATGATTGCCTTGCATGCCACAGTGAGGTCACTCCTGAAGAGTATGTATGAAACCGGGTAGAGGGGTTGGCCTTATAGCCTATAGGTGTACGGTAGATGTTTGATGGCCTGCTATTTATTCCCTGGTGGAGAAAGTACAGTTGTGTACACATACCATAAATGTCGATGTTCGAGTGTATTCACTGTTGCAGTCATCACACTTGGGTTATCTGCCTGCAGGTAGCCCTCGGTTGGCCCAAATACCAAAGTCTTAGGATTTCTGAGTCAGTTGTTGTCGCTTCTTCCATGACGTTAGGTCGTCAGGGATATAAAACAGGCAGCCGATGCCATTACATCAGTTTTTCTTGCCGCAAATGTCAGGAGCCCCCAAATAGGAAGCTAGTATATGGTGGGAACACTACTAGTAAAAAGTAAATACCAATGCTTATTAGGAATGGCCACAGAGAAGAGAGGTAGAAAGACAGAGAAAGCCAGGGAGCTGGAAGGAGGCAAACCATGACTGCAACAGTGAATACAGATGAACATCTACATTTATGGTAAGTGTACACAACTCTACTATTTTCCTCATGTTTCACTGTTGCAGTCATCACACTTGGGTTGATTCCCAAAGCTGAAGAAGGGTAGATTCAGTCAAGAAGTGTTAGGGCTGGCTAGCAGGCCTTATAAGACTGCTGTAGCAAATCCAGCTCTGGATTTAGAAAAGACTGGTAAGTGGTAATGCTTGATGAAGGTGTGAACAGAACTCCAGGTTGTAGCTTCCAGAATCTCCCTGGTAGGGACTCGCCTCCTGAGAAATGCTGTAGAGGTGGAAGTAGCCCTAGTGGAATGTGGTCTCATCCCCTGTGGGGTAGGTTTTCCATGGTGCCTGCAGCAGAAATGGATGCAGTGTGCTATCCATTTGGAAATAGTTTGTTTTGAAATGGCCTTACCCTCTGCTCCTGTAGCAAAGCTGACTAGCAGCTGGTCAGGTTTTCTGAAAGGTTTAGTCCTGTCAAGGTAGAACCTGAGCTGTCTGTGCACATCCAGGGAGTGCAGGATCCTTTCCCCTTTATTCTAAGGGTAAGGGAAGAAGGTTGGCAAATGGATGAATTGGTTTAGAGCCACACTGGACACCACCTTAGGCATAAAGGATGGGTTAGTCCTGAGGGAAACCCTGTCAACGTGGAAAATAATGAAGGGTTCCACAGCCATTAGTGCCTGTAACTCAGACACTCGTCTTGCAGAAGTTATGGCTAAAAGCATGGCTATTTTCCAAGAAAGGAACTTTAACTTGCTGAAGCTGCAGGTTCAAAGGGGGACGCATGAGCTTTTCCAGTACAAAGTTAAGGTCCCAGGCAGGGGTGGGAGCTCTCCTAGGGGACCTTAACTTGTTAGCCCCTCTCAGGAACTGTTTGATGAGAGAGTGAGAAAATAGTGGTGGCTCAGTATTATAATGCGCTGAGATGACAGAGGCATGAATCTTAAGGGAGAAGGACAGACCTCTGTGGAGTAGCTTTGCTAGGTAATCCAGGATTAGAGGTAAGAAGGGCACTGCTGTGTCCTTCTCTTGAGACAGATTCCAAGAACAATATATTTTCCACTTTTCCGCATAAAGTTTCCTAGTACTAGGCCTTCTGGCTTCAAAAATGACATACAGCACCTGATTGTTGAGGGGTGCTAGTGGTGTATTCAAGGGATAAGCCAGGCTGCAAGGTTTAGGGATTGCAACTGTGGATGCAAAATCTGTCCCTCCTGCTGGGACAGCAGGGTAGGACTCTGTTGAAGGTTGCACTGTTGTCAGACTCCGCAAGTGTGGGTACCAGTGCTGGCGTAGCCAGTCTGGAGCAATAAGAATTGCTCTTGGCCTGTCCTGTTTTAGCTTGAGTAGTACTTTTGAGAGGTGGGGCAGAGAGGGAAAGGCATAAATTGAGAGGTTTCCCATTGAAAGGATAGGGCATCCACCTTCTAGGCCCTGCTGTGAGTGTTCCTGGTGCAGAATTTGCTCAACTGGTGGTTCTTGGGGGAGGCAAACAGATCCACCTCCGGTGTCCCCCACCTCTGGATTAGAAGGTTGAAGGTGTTGGGCTCCAGTTTCCACTCATGTGGATCAAGGAGATTTCTGCTTAAGTTGTCTGCCAGTGAATTATGTTTGCTCAGCAGGAATTGAGCTTGTAGATGTACTTGGTTGATCAAGGCTGTGTTCCACAGGGCCATGGCTAACCTGCAGAGTGGGTAAGAATTGGTTCCCCCATGCTTGTTTATGTACCACATAACTGTGGTGTTGTCTGTTTTTATAAGCAGTTGTCCTGGAAGGATTAGATATTTGAAGGCTGTCAGAGCATTCTGTGCAGCTAGCATCTCTTTTTGATTGATGTGCAGGAGAATCTGGGCTGGGCTCCAGTGGCCCTGAATGCATTTGCCTGCCATGTGAGCCCCCCAAGCACAGTCTGATGCATCTGTTGTCAGGGTTTGGGCGGTGAGTGGTTGAGTTAAAAGCAGTCCCTTGTTATGGTTGCATGCTTCTGCCCACCAAAAGAACTCTGCCCTTAGACAAGGTATGACTGGAATGACTGTTTCCAGGTCCTGCGAATGCTGGCACCAAAGACTTTTTAAGTACCATTAAGTTTCCTCATATGCAGTCTTGCATATGGAATTAGCAGAATACATGAGGCCATGAACCTTGGGGCTTGCAGTATTTTTCTTGCAGACAGCTGGGTTCTCGTGGCCATTTGTTTGAAGTAGTTTGTCAGATAGACCTGTTTTTCTGAAGTGAGAAATGCCATCTGGGAAATTGTGTCCAAGCTTGCTTCCAGGAATACAATCTTTTGACTGGGCACCAGTTGTGATTTCTTTTCGGTGATGGTGTACCCCAATGAAGTGCAAAAGCCTTTTACAAATGCCAGGTGCTGAAGTAGCAATTCTTGACTGTCCGCCTGAATCAGGCAGTCATTCAAGTAAGGGAAAATTTGGATATTTCTCTGCCTGCAGTATGCTATGGCTGGAGCCAGGCACTTTGTGAATACTCTGGGTGAAATAGATAAGCCAAAGGGAAGTGTAGAAAACTGATAGTGCATACAGCCTGCCCTGAAGCGTAGATATTTTCTACATGACTCCCTTATGGGGATGTGCAGATAAGCTTCTTTTAAGTCTAGAGTGACTAACCAGGCATCCTTGGCTAGCATAGGGAGAAGCTGTTGTAGAGTAAGCATCTTGAAATTTGGATGAATCCAGGATAAGGCGTCAACAGCCCTCTTTTCTGGGCACCAGGAAAAGTTGGAGTAGAAACCCTGCCCCCTCTGTTCTACTGGAACAGGTTGAATAGCTCTGATATTGAGAAGGTAAAGTACTTGCTTTTGATCCTCTGCCCACTGGTTTGGAGGAAGGTCTGGAAACCCGCTTGGGGTTGGGAGTGTATGGAAGTAAAATATGTACCCCTGGGATACAATGTTTAGGAACCATCTGTCCTGAGTAATAACACATCCAGTTTTTTGCATGAAGGGCAAGTTTTCCTCCTAGGGGCACAAGTAATTGGGCAGGGCTGGGAAGGATAACTGAAAAGTCATTGTGAACTTTTCCCATAAGGGGGCGGCTTACCACTCCCTGATTTTGAGGTGGGGGCACTCCATTGTTTAGATCTCTGCATACCCTGAGACTGTAGTCTGGGTGGCCTGTTTCCCCTGGGTTTGGTCTGAGAAGGCCTGGAAGGGGCTGGAAAGGACCAGTTTTTAGAAGGCCAATGCCTACTGAATCTAGGTGGTTGCACTTGTAAGAATTCTTTAACAGTTTGCATAGATTTAGCTTTTTCTTCCATCTTTTTAAGAACGTCTTCTGCTTTGGTGCCAAATAAACAGTCCTTATTCAAAGGAGCGTCTAGTAATTTGGATTTGACATGATCTGGCAAGGTTTGTTCCTTCAGCCAAGCATGCCTTCTCAGTACAGACCCAGTAACTACAGTCCTGCAAAATGCTTCTAGGGCATCGAAGCCACACTGCAAGGTATGCTTACTAACTTGGTTTGCAGAATGCATTAGCTCTTGTAAATCTTTATTTTCTGCACAATCTGAAAGTAACACCATTTTTTGTTTAATTAGTTCCATAAAATGCTGCTGGTACTTCAACATGTCAAACTGGCAATTCAATGCCCTGATGGCAAGAGTTGCACAGGTATATACCTTCTTACCCTATTTATCTAAAGCTCTGGAATCCCTGTCTGAGGGGTTAGGATTTTTGGCTGTAGTAGCCTTAATACTTTTAGGTCCCTGGAAAATGGTCTCTGGATCCGCAGTAGGTTTCTTGAAGAGAAATTTGTGAGACTCGGGTACTCTATACTACCTACTACCTATTAGGTTTCCTAGGGGCCAGGGGTATAGTATCTGGAGTAAGACTGGATTCCATAAAAACATCATCTACAACATCTAGGACAGGGGGTACAGCTACAGGCCTGTGCTGAGGCAACTCTGAAAATTCTCTGAGTCTCTTTTTGGACTGAGGGTAGTCCTAGCATTCCCAGCGGAAATGATCTCTTAAAGTATGCAAGGTTTCACCAAAAGAAAAATCCTCTGAAGGGAAGGCAGAGGGAATGGATTCCTCTGCATCTGAATCCTCATAAGTTGATAATGGCATGTCCTGATAATCAGAAGAGTCAGAGTCATCAGATCCCTGGTCTGTAGAATCAGAATGAAACAATTCTTTATCTCTTAGCAGGGGAAGGCTGGCTTCCCCTAATTAGGGTGATAAGGTCTTCAGCCATTCTAAGCATTTGTTTTAGTGGCATGGGAGATTGAGCATGTGCTTTGGTCATCTGTTTTCTAGGCGTAGTGCATACTCTGGGCCTCAGAAACTCGGTAGTTTTAGCTAAAAATGAAGTCATTGGTTTAATTCGAACATCGGTAGGTCAGAATACACCCTCAAAAGCCGATGCCTGCACAGCGGCTCTGGACCCATCCAAGGTAGTGACATCCACAGGTTCCATAGTCGAAGAAGCATCTCGCGGCATACTGGATTCCGAATGGGTCTCAGCAGAGGCCTGCAAATCTGTAGAAGCGGACATCAGGGGTTGCGAAGGCACCTCACTGAGTACTGGCGGACTGGCGACTAGCTTAACGGAAGCGTCGTCAGTCATTTTGGACCTATGCAGTCTGTCTCTCTCTTTATCTTTATGTTTTTTTCGGAAGATCGATAGTCAGACGGCTTATCAAAGTCATTTTGGAATACGGAGAACGAGAGCGAAAGAATTTAGTGACAAAGATAGCCTGACGATGAATGGTTCGGGTGTTAAGGTACAAAACCGACAGCGTGGGATGTCATGGTCTGGACCTAAACAGGTGACGCAGTAAGAATGAAAATCTCTGTGAGGCATTTGCTTTCCAAAGGCAAGACAATTGTTAACTTTTTCTGACATTGGTTAGAGCAAGAAAAAAGGATCCCCAATGGGGTACTTAGCTTTAGAAGACTTCAGGATTACAAACTTGAAAATGAAAATTTCAGGTAGCGGCCGACCGGCACTTGCGAACTGTTTCTGCTTCGGGCTCCTACTCGGCAAGAAAGACTGATGTAATGGTGTTGGCTGCCTGTTTTATACCCCTGACGACCTAACATCATGAAAGAAGCGACAGCAACCGACGCAGAAATGCTAAGGTTCTGGTATTCGAGCCGACTGAGGGCAACCTGCAGGCAGATAACCCAAGTGTGATGACTGTAACAGTTAAACACGAAGAACATCCTCTGTGATGTCCCCAGCTGCTGCATGTGCTGTGTGATGTGAATGACGAACAGAGAATCATGCACATTAATGGTCCTCATGGGGGGAACATGCAGCATCAGGATCAGGAGAGCAACTCATGCTGTAATGCCAATATGTTGCTGATACCCACACAGATATTGTGCTGATAGATGGCAGGGGTATGATGTGGGTGCTAGCGGTGGACAGTGCTGGCAATAGTGGATGTGTTGGGTCTGTACATAAAGGTGGCCAAAGTATGCAGTCCTGTGATGTGTTCCCCTGTTCATGTCTTTCAGGTGGGATGTACAGAAGACTGAACCCGCTGTTCTCAGACGCCGAGACTGCTATAATCATTAATGCCCTTAGACTCCACTACCAGGTATTGTTGGGAAGGAGTTGACAAAACCTGCAACAATGCACTGCCCTGTGAGCAGAACTGGTAGCAACAGTCAATAATGTGGGCCACTGGGACAGAAGCTATGAACAGGTCTGACACTGTACCACGGACCTCATACACAATGCACAGAAAAGGCTGCAGCTGTGGCCAGGGACCGTGCTGGCACAGGTGTAGGGCCTACAACTCAAGCACCACTCTCAGCCATTGAGGAGTTCCTTGCAAACCTTGGTTCAGCCACTTCCTCCCAGGAAACCATGATTACATATATCATGGAGGTGGGTGGCACAAATTTCACAGCTGAGGAGCATCCAGATAAGGTCCCAGTGGGCATCACGTTAATACTGCAGCATTGATAGTGGCAGCCTTTGCATAACTGTACTCATATGTTAGGTCAATCTGCATTTATGGGTGGGGATTTTTAATGCACACATTTGCACACATATTGTGAATGTCAGCAATTTGGATAGTATCACAGCTTGTAGTATACATGTTCATAAATGCACATATTATCCTGTACCAATGCCATGTGCGTGTGCTGACAATAACTCTCACCCACAACTCCATAGGTCCCTCTGGTATGGCTGGGGAACATCAGTCTGAAGCCATGAGTGTGGAACTGTCATGTGGTGGCTCAACTATACCATAGGCATGTTACAGGCAGCCAGTTTTCCATGCACACAACTGTTAAGGTTAGCCATATTGCAATATGTGCATGTTCACTTGTGGTAGGATTCACTGCAATGCATCACATTTTTCATCACAGGAGCATATTCGCAGGAAATTAACATACTGGCACATACTTGTGTGTAGGTGTAGCCACTGTACTATACAGGGGTACATTAGCAGTGCGTACACGGGTGCACTGTGCATTAGGTGAAGGTCCATCACTTACTCCCACTTCTTACGTATCTCACAGATGTATAGTAATAGCAATATTAACTGGACATAGCTGCACTGCATGTTGTTGAGGGCCTATCCAGAGTATGTCTGTTGTGGTCTGATTGTGTGTCATGCATGGCATCAGTCAAAATGTGTGGTCTGTATAATGCCTTTGTGGCACCTCACCTATATGTGTGTGTGTGTGTGTGTGTGTGTGTGTGTGTGTGTGTGTGTGTGTGTGTGTGTGTGTGTGGACCAGCAAACATTATAGTGCAGGAAGTAATTTACTTATGTTGTCTCCCCCCCCACAGGTGAACATGAGGGTTGGGGTCTCTCCCACTCCCAACCTGATGTCAGTGTCTCATCGGACTCTGCTGATGATGGCGGCCATAGTAAGGCACAGGTGGGTTGTTGGGGGCTGAAGCTGTACCACTGGTTGACATCCCACTTCCACCCACAATGTCCTTGCACATGGGCGGTATGCCCATACATACCCAGTCCCCAGCAGTCACAGATATTGGGCTTTCAAGGGGTGGTGGCATCGAACAGGTAGTGTGACACCTATGGCATCAGTAACTGTAGACACTAGCCATAGCCAGAGACCTGGCATAGTCCCACACAGGCAGATTGACAGGAGTGCACTAAAGAGGACTGCTGCCCATCCAGACCCTGTAAGAGGTGTCAGAGCACATGTCACCCAACGCATGTTTCGGTCCATCATGGAGGCACAGGCATGTTGTAAATGGTACACCAGACAGATGCTCAGGGTCATGGATGCAACACTTCCTGGCATGCATAACACCTTCCACGGCATTCGTGATGCCACATGCTATTTCACTGATGTTGTGGATAGACGGTGGGGTGAGACATTGTCAGTCCTTAACAATGCAATGTCTGTGCTTGAACATGTGCTGGGAATTGGGCGTCGGACAAGTGGACGTAGGTCAGCAAAAACATCAGCTGAGAGCTCACATGACCGTGCAAAATCACACTCCTGTAGTGGCAGTACCACCAGCACTACAAAGGAAGGGTGCTGTCCACACCACACCATAGGAGGCCATGAGCACATGGTCCTGGCTGGTCCCATGAGGGGCACGGAGCCAGCAGACAGCAGTCATAATCAGGAAGTAGTACCACATCTGGCCTTGGGCATGGTGGTGCCAGTGACACCCCTGGCAGAACCAGTGGCCGGAGACAGTGAACTGTGCATCCTGTCATGTACGGTCCATGGCTGTCTAACATACCCTCGTGTAGGGCTAGCACATGGCTTGACTGTGCGCACACACACACACACACACACACATACACATCACTATCACATGCAGGTCACCACCAGACCCACACAGCTCCTCTCCATAGCCCACCTGCACACCACCCTTCCAAACACACACATA
Source organism: Protopterus annectens (assembly GCF_019279795.1). Classification (NCBI taxonomy): domain Eukaryota; kingdom Metazoa; phylum Chordata; order Ceratodontiformes; family Protopteridae; genus Protopterus; species Protopterus annectens. The sequence goes on from NC_056735.1 coordinate 1,123,904,023, forward strand.
ATGTCAACAGTATGGCCCAACCTAGGCCTTTAGCAACCCCACACCACACCCTGCGCATATGATGATACCTGTGTCACATCCCTGTTATCCATACCACTGATGCCTGAACATGCTAATATCTGTCTGATGCACAGGATGAATATAGTAAAGGTAATGTCAATGTGCAATGTAGTGCAATCTACTACTTTTATGCTGTGTAAGGTGCTGACTGCTGGCAATTGTCATGGGTACACATCAAAGTGTACACATCGAAGTGTATGTACCTTTGTGCCATGATGCTTCATTGCTGTTAGTACTGCTAACTGACTCTTGTCTCACAGACCTTATTCAATTTCTGTTCCAGGTGTCTGTGCATGTACATCGTGGGGAGCTACTGCCATTACCGAAGCTGAGTATGGCAGAGTGGAAACACAGAGACCTTTACATCGCCAAGGTTCGGCTGTATTTGTGCATGTTTACCTAGGTGGGTATGCGTGCAACAGTGTGCGAGGGAGAATGGAGGCAGACAGTGTAACCTTCCATGCATACCCCTTGACACAGCCAGCTATCCTTCATACATATCACCGTGGTGTTCCGTAGGATCACAGGTTCATAGATACAGAGGAAGTTACTAGAGTACTGGCCCTGGGTCCCTTACAAGCCTAGCCATTACTTTATCCCCAACAGAATCATCGATCAGCACCTGTTGCCCCTGGCATTGCTGGACACAGGTGGAACCCCTATGACAGATGTTTTTTTTCCCATCCACTCAACCTTGATGCAGTTGATGAGGGATATGCATGGTACTCTACTGGACATGTTCGGAGAGTATAGTCCTGACATAGAGCAGGCTCTGGTAGCCAAACCTGACTCTCTAGCATGTGTTTTTGCTATCTCATATGCAATTCAGCCCTCTCATGCTGGTAATGTGCACAGAGTTATACTCTCATATAAGGGGCAGCTGTTGATGGGCTGAGCAGAACATTGCCATCTAGGCATGCCACATAGGCCTGTGGACAACCTGACCATTAACCAGTGGGGCAGTAATGATTACAGGCTGTCTGTGTGGAACAGGTGTTGAGACGTATGACTGACCTTTGTGGGTGTTAATATAGCCTTTACAGTTTCTGCAAGTGTCTGTATAGGTGCATAACAGACCAGCCATTCTGCTAATGTATGGTTGCACTGACTGAGGACTATGCAGATGTAATGTCCACCTTTCTGTCCTGATGCAGTCCCTTTACCTATATCGTGAACCACATACAAGCATTTTCTTACCACAGCCACTACTTGTTGCCTGAATGGAACATTGTTAGCATCCTGAGTACCCAGGTCTTTCATCGCAGTCTGAGTGTTTATGGGGTTGGTGCTGATGTGGGAAATAGTGGGACCATGTCCTTGTCATATGGTATGCTGACACTGTTGTCTGCATTCAGCTTGAGGCCAGGACCTTGTCACCATTCCATACCCACTGTATGGCCCATTGCAGTGTGTTAACAGCAGTCTGTGGCCCAATGATAGACTGCATACTACTTACAGTTGACACAGCCTTAGGCAGTACCTACATATGTGGGTGGTGGCAGTTAGCATTCATGACTATATACATGCGGGTCATTGGGAGCAGCAGCTAGTCACAGGGCCTTCACATGTCTATGACACAGGTGACACAGATTGTGGTTGACACCTTATCAAATGTGGACTGTGGAACATATGTTGTAACATGACAGGTGGCAGGACATACTATACCCACGACAAGTGCAACACACAGAATTTCTTTGGTTTGCTGCTATGACACCTTCTTTGTGTGACATTACCTTAGCTTATGCTATTTGTCATAACATTAAGGTGCTTCTGATGTGAAATAACTGCTCTATGCAATTGGTAGACAACTTTATGAAATGTTTGTTGTCCTACACTCTGAGGACCTCTGTATTGTTTCAGTTGTTGTCACAGGGCACACCTTGCAAACATGGACTGCAACCTGCAGGGTGGTACAGATGGTGGCCATACCTCTGACCTCTACAAATATCTGCAGAATGTCCTGATGTTTGCCACATATTTTTATTCCATTTGTCATAACATTGTGGTTTTCTGGCAAATGTTTGGGAAATCATGACAGACTAACATTCCTGATTAATGACGGCTACTGTCATGTCACAACACATACCCTTTGGAAATTGCATTCAAATGCACAGCCTGTTCTGGTATCTACTTTCCATGCGTATCACAGCAATATGTGAAGGCTGTGCTCAATGTTTGGCCTTTGCCCCACTCTTCTGTATGGCTTTAACCACGTCTTTCTGTGAGGGGTTGAGAGGTATGCTGGTGGCTGTAACACAGTTAAGACTGCTGCAAGGGGATACACATACATACACATATACACACACACACACACACACACACACACACACACACACACACACACACACACTCACTAATGACCTCCCCTTGTTGACAGTAGAATGTCTACCTGCCTAGCTGTCCATACAATACTGTTATATACAAAACACAAGCACCACAGGGCTACTACAGTGTTGCAATGTCTGCCACTACTATTCAGGTGGGTGACAACTGCAGGTGCTGTTAGGACTGCAAATGGGGGGGGGGTTAACAGGCCCTTAACATGGTAGAGCCATCTCAAACACACACACATACACACACACTGCTGGATGGGGACATGCACTGAAACACACATGTAGACAGAGTTGACACTTTTCTGATTAGAACACCTACCTATCTTGTTATATACAATACAGACAGACATGCTATTGCACACGCCACAGTGCCTTTGTGTTAGAAAATGTGTAAGTATGCTTCTAAGGTGGATGACATCTTTAGGGGCCCTGACCAGGTTGGCAATGGGGGTGTTAACAGGGTGGAACAGGCACACAAAATGGTATAACCATCGCATACACACAGGCAAGACAGCCACAGGGGATATGCATATAGAAACACATACACTCACACAGTTGGCAATCGTCAGAATAGAACACCTACCTATCTACTTGTATGTATTACAGTGCTACGTAGATATCACATGCACCATGGAGATTATATGCCAGGGACATAACTCACAACCTCTTACACCAATTAATCTTGGGAATGCAGTTGTGAATGGTAGGATAAACCACCCAAAAATAAGGACTGTTCTCAGATATTACTCTTACAAACATAGACAAGTAATAAAGTAACAGGTTTTGCATCAGCAGGATGTCTGAAGCTGACATGTCTGTCACTATTTGTGACTGCAACTGTCAAGTATTTGCCAGTCTTCTTCTTCTTCTTTCAGTTGCTCCCGTCAGGGGTCGCCATAGCAGATCAACTGTTTCCATTTCTTCCTGTCCTCTACATCTTGCTCTGTCACACCAACCACCTGCATGTCCTCTCTCACCACATCCATAAACCTTATCTTAGGCCTTCCTCTTTTCCTGTTACCTGGCAGCTTCATCCTTAGCATCTTTTTCCCAATATACTCTGCATCTCTCCTCAGCACATGTCCAAACCAACATAATCTTGCCTCTCTGGCTTTGTCTCCAAACCTTCCAACCTGGGCTAACCCTCTAATATACTTATTCCTAATCCTGTCCATCCTTGTCACACCCAGTGCACATCTTAACATCTTCAGCTCTGCCACGTCAAGCTCTGACTCCTGCCTTTTTGTCAATGCCACTGTCTCCAACCCATATAACATAGCTGGTCTTACTATCCTCTTGTAGACCTTCCCTTTCACTTTTATTGTATTTGCCAATGATTTGTCATAAAGCCCCATTGTTATGAGACATGGACCACATATATGTTACAAACATCTGGACATTCTGCATACATCTGTACAGATGACTGGTACGACCTGTAGAGTTTAACATGGTCCATCTAACAGGCCCTTTAAAGTAATGCCATGAGGAGGGGTCAAGAGGCCTTAAAATGGTATAACCAACATGCACGACAGCCACATGGGATATGCTTCACACACAAACACTTATAAAGTAGAATAACTGGCTGCATTGAAATTCAAGCCCCTACCTACCTAGTTGTATGTACTATAGTACTGCCTACATATTGCATGTGCCACAGAGCTTACCAGTGGACCTAAGGTGGATGACATGAACAGGCCCTGTAAAGTAATGCAATGGGAGGGGTCACCAGGGTGGAAAAGGTCTCAAAATGGTATAACCAACACACACATACATACATACGGTATCACAGTTGCCAGTATTGAGATTAGAACCCCCTACCTATCTAGTTATCTGAACTATATTGCTACATAGTTATTGCGTGTGCCTTGGAGCTTATATGGCTGAAGGGTGTCCAAAGGTGCTTCTAAGTTGAATGACATCAGCAGGCTTTTTAAAGTAGGGCAATGGGAAGTTTACTGGGTGGAAAAGGCCTCAAAATGCTCTTACCTACAAACACACACACACACACACACACACACACACACACACACACAGTTGCCACTACTGAGATAGGAACCCCTACCTATCTAGTTATATGTACTATAGTGCTACGTACTTATCACATGCACAAAGGAGCTTACAGGACTGAAGAGTGTCCAAAGGTACTTCTCAGGTGAATGACATCAGCAAGCCTTGTAAAGTAGGGCAACGGGAAGTTTACTGGGTGGAAAAGGCCTCAAAATGCTTTCACCTACAAATACACACACACACACACACACACACACAGTTGCCAGTGCTGAGATTAGAACCCCTACTTATCTAGTTATTTGTACCGTAGTTCTACATACTTATCACATGCACCACAGAGCTTATAGGGTTCAAGAGTGTCAAAAGGTACTTCTAAGGTGAATGACATCAGCAGGCCTTGTAAAGTAGGGCAATGGGAAGTTTATTTGGTGGAAATGGCCTCAAAATGCTTTCACCTACATACACACACAGTTGCCAGTGCTGAGATTAGAATCCCTACCTATCTAGTTATTTAAACTATAGTGCTACATACTTATCGCATGCACCACAGAGCTTACATGGCTGAAGAGTGTCCAAAGGTACTTCTAAGGAGAATGACATCAGCAGGCCTTGTAACGTAGGGCAATGAGAAGTTTATTGGGTGGAAAAGGCCTCAAAATGTTTTCACCTACACACACACACATGGCAAGAGATGTGAGTTTACAACCACTACCTCACTACTATTACACAATGGAGCTCACCTTCATATTGGCACACGCCACTGGTTACAACTGGTATGCAAATGTCTGCAGCACGCCATCACTCTATGCCTCTCTTTCTCCCCCTGTCTCTGCCTGTCTACAGTTGATATATTTGTATAAGGTACCTATATATATATATATATATATATATATATATATATATATATATATACATGTCTATCACACTCAAGAGATTCAGATATATCACGTGTGTGCCACCTATAGATAGCTGAGGGTAGTCCTGTTGTAATGGGGTGGGGAGTGACAGTTAAGGTGTACACAGCTGTCTGTATGCAAAGGCATATCTGGACAACATAGCTGTATAGTCAGATGTGGGTTCAGACATTGGCTGTAATTCTCTATGTGTAGCAGCATGCCCAGTATGCCCATTTATAGTAAGAGTGGGAGTCCATTCCAGAACTAGTTGTACTCAGGTCCCAGATTTTGTGTGCTACAGCCGATTGGCTGATTTACCTGTGTAAACAGTCCAGCACCTCAGTGATATACTGGCTGGGATTTCCTGGTTGTATGGTATCCTTATTAACCGAGTCACATCCTGGTGTGGGTACAGAGTGCATTGGACTGAGCAGAGTTTTCCATATGTGTGGTATACTCTACATAGCACTGTGATTTCCTGGTATATCCTTGGCAGATCATTATAGAGCAATGTGAGGGAGCACTTACAGACATTTGTTTACTGACCCCATGCACTGCAGGGAACTATGTTACAACACAAATTGTTCTAGTGTGCACAGTCTATATTTGTCGGGCAAGTAGTTCCCCTTCCCCTCATTTTGCTACAGTCATCCCTCTCCACAAAGGACAAGCAACTACAGACCCTGGGAACTATCGCCCCATTAGCCTGATGAGACTGATATGCAAAGCTATGGAACGCATCATCATTGACCTAATAAACAAGGACATAGGGAATCTCCAAACTCTGGATCCCACACAGTTTGGTTTTGTGAAATGTAGATCATACCTGCTCAACTTGGTCGACTTCTTTGAGTCAGTCACCAGAGCTATGGATGAAGGCAAGGTGGTTCATACAGCCTACCTTGATCTGGCCAAGGCCTTTGACACCATTCCCACTAAGGAATCCTAGAAAAACTCACTAAGCTAGGTATCAACCCCTATATCACAAGGTGGGTTGCAAACTGGCTCAAAGATAGAACCCACAGTGTAATAGTAGCTGACTCCAAGGCAGACTGCTGACCATTCAGGAAGAAAGAAGTCATTGTCTCCCTCTACTCTTCCCTCATTAGGCCAATCATCGAGTACAATGCCCCATTTGGCATATGTACCTCACTAGACATCTGCAACAACTGGAAAGGCCACAAAAGTACCTCACAAAGAGGATCCTAGGCCTTAAACACTTGTCTGATATGGACAGATTAAAAAAACTCCAACTATTCTCTGTCTCATATCACCTACTTAGAGGCGATCTCTGCTTGATTTACAAAGACATGTCTGACCCAGCTCTGTTAGAAATGCTACATCTAAAGAAATCCCAATCCCTCCGCACCACATGCTCCAGAGACCTCAACCTCATTGCCACAATCAACAGAACATGCTACCCAGAGACTGCCCATGCTATGGAACAGACTTCCCATACATGTCAAACAGAGCACCTCACTGACCCTCTTCAACAGAAATCTTGATGAGTGGATGGGAAATAGAAAATTCACCCCGGAGATCACTCTAGTGGCTCTACTCGACAGAGGCACTGGGAACTAAGGTCCGGTGGCACGATGCCAGGGTAATCCTATGGGCTAGGCTTGAAAAGGCCCCAGGGCCATTAGCCTAGTACACACCTATGTGTCTCTCTGTCATTCTGTAGTACAGCCACAGCCTTTGTCCTCAGTTGCTGCTATGTATATGTAGTTATAGTGTGAGTGGGGTATAAGTCTTAACATCACACCCACGGTTACAGATGTCACACCTCTGACTGTACCTGTTTAGTAGGTTGTCCATCATTGTGCCCCACATATCTGCTGTGGTCCTCAGACGGTCTGTGTTGCACTATTATAAGGCTAAAGGTTGGCCACAGGTCTCAAACTCTTACAGACGGACATCTGGACAGGCCCATATATAACAGTCTGACACAGGTCCAGACATGGGGACAAGCTCTTAATATTGCTCTTCCAAACTTAGACAGTTGGTAGAATGGTTTTGTATTATCATGCAATTACTTATGGGTATGACATATGCATCTCAACTGTTCATCACTCATGTTTTCACATCAACTCTTATTGGTCTGCAAATAGCTTGGCAGCCAAATGCAATGTTATGATAAGTAGAACAGATATATGAATCATATGTGTGGACATTCTGTGACACCCTGTCATTCCAGGGGTATGGATGGTGCCCACTGACTTGTTGTCAGTACTGACACAGTGATGTGGCAGCCTTTATATCCTGGTACTCGACTGACTTGTCACAACCTGCTGTTCTACTAGGCACTGTGTAGGTTACTCAGAGCTGTGAACTGTCCGCATGTGTGGCCCACTGTCCAGCTTTCATGCAGTAACAAATATTGAGTTCTGGCCAGTATGTACAACTCCTACCGTTGGTATAGCTAACATGCAAAATAGTTGCCATGGCCAGTCTCGAACCATGAACCTTGTCAACCACAGTACTGTACTTAGACTGCTAAGCCACAACTGCCACCAGTAAGTGCTGTCTGCTTCCTGACACTATTAAACACAAACATACATAGCACATTGACCATTGCATATTGTAGAAATGGAGCAAGTTATCAAGTTGATTGTGACCACCCTGGGAATCTGTGGCCTACTGCTACCATCTAACAAACATAAATGTTACTGCAGTTCTATGTGAAAACGGGTGTGTTGAGGGGAGGGGGGGCATACCTCGCAACTGTACACATCTTCACAGACTGTCCAGATGTTTGTCTCATATTTGGGGTCCATTTTTCATAAAACTGTGGTTGTGTGGCAAATAATAGTGAAATCAATAAAGACTGAAGTTAGAAAGTAATGACAGATATTTGAGTTTCAGACTTTTTGCCCTTCAGGTAATTCATGCTACTGAAACAGTTATTCTATCAATTTTCTATGTTTGTAAGAGAAATATTTAAGACTTGCCCCTGTTTTTGGGCTTTTGCCCCACATTTCTTTATGGCTTTGTACATATTTCTTGCTGTAAGTGGTTTAGAGCTATGTATAGGACTCTAACATTGATGTCCATGCATTTGTCCTTTGCTCCGCTGTTTGTAAGTCCCTCACACAGTGCAGTAGATTTTGCTGGTTTAGGGCCTACTGCATATTGTGGGTCAGCCAGTATTTGGGAGAGAGTTCCTGTTGTCCCACATAGCTGTCCATTGTCTGCTGCTATCCTTTTAACCCACTCCATTCCAAGGCATAAAATCAGCAATACCATACCACAGTCTACTATTTCATTCATTTATTGTTAAGAGTGACTTACCTTGTGCCAGCAGCAGTTGAGAGGGCAGTGCTTCAGGGCTGACTCTGTCAGATGCAGGCAGTACATGACCTATACATGGTAAGGTATAGGTAGTGTGATGTAGCTGGCATCCATTTTACTGTGTGTATGTGAGTTGGAGTGAGGTGTCAGTCCCTGGGCCCCTAGGGTGTTAGTGTATGTGCTATGCGTTGCCTCTTTGCCATGTCCAGGGCATACTGGGCATGCCTATATCTGCTACAGGGACAGGCTGAGGGGGTTCCTTCTCCGAGTTCCCCTGTGCCTGTTGGGACCTTGGCAATGAAGAGGGATGTGTCCCCCTTCCCTGTGATGTTCTTGCCGCAGCTGTTTCCACAGGATCATATTGTGTAGCATGGCAGATACTATGAACATGTGTGCACATGTGGCTGGAGAGTACTGCAGGGCTCCTCCAGATATGTGAAGGCAGCGGAACCATGACTTGAGCAGCCCAAACACATGCTCTATGATGTTCCTAGCTTGTGTGTGTGCCTCATTATGGCGCTCTTCAGTGTGTGTGTGTGCATTTCTGATGGGTGTCATAATTCATGGTTCCAGTGTGTAACCAGCATCCCCCACTAGATGGTCGTATGGGATGTCCCCCCTGGCAAATGTATGGTACATCTGTGAGGCATGCCAGATGTGGGAGTTGTGATAAAGTACAGTTTTGTACCTACCATAAATGTAGATGTTCGAGTGCTAATACAGCTGCAGTCATAACCTCCAGTCCAGGTTATGACTGCAGCTGTATGCATGATGAACATCTGCCAGGGCTGTCAACCACACATCGATAATTATGCCTTGGGCATTGCACACAACTTGGCAGCTGATGGAGTGGTAGCCCTTGTGGTTGATGTAAACTCTGCCCTCCTCACTGGGTGGTGCTTTGATGTGCACATGAGTGCAGTCTATGGCACCCTGTACCTCTGGGTAGTGTGCTACATGGTGGAAGAGATGTATATTACTGGTCCTCTCGTCAGGGGTGTTGGGGAAATAAATGTGCTCACTGGCATGTGTTAACATGACATCCAGGAACTGGTGGAGTACCTGGGATTCAGATGCCTGTGAGATCCCCATGATGTCTCCAGTAGGTCTTTGGAAAGTACCTGTAGCTAGTATTCTTATGGCTACACATATCTTTGTTTCCACTGGGATGGGTTCCCCTCTGTTAGCTCTGGGTCTGAGATGAGGCCGGCAGAGCTCAGTAAGTTGCTGTAGTATGCCCCTGTCCACCCTGTAGTGCTCCACCATCTCCAGCTCATGTAGCCCCTGAAAAGTTACCCTTGGTCTCAACACTCTTCTCCTCCTCAGTCTGGGCCATCCTCATCAATTCCCTCAGCCTGTAGCATGTAGAGATGTAGCAAAGCAGCAGCAGCCCCTATCAATTTGTCGGTTAAAATTCCTAGCTGTGTACTCCTATGGTGCAGAGTATGTGGGGAAAATCAGATTGATGTGTGTCTGCATACTTTATACTGGTGTGCTGCAGATGCAGCCTGTGTGATTGGCTGACTATGATACATTCCATCTGCCAGCTACATTATTGAGGGGTTTGAATGGCCCACTGTGAGTGGCAGAAGGTTTATTAGTCATTTATAGTTGATTGCCTTTTCTCAGCTATTTCCTTTTATTTTATTTTTTTCAATTTCTTCCACTTCTAAGCCCCTTGGCACTCCATGCAAATCTGTGGAGCTAGTGTAAATATTGCTGAGCAGAAAGGGTCCTCCCCTCTACATGAGCACGCTCAGCTTTTCTTTAACCAGCTAAGCACAGCTTAGCAGCCTCAGACACCTCCCCCTGCTTAGATGTGCTTAGCTGAGCACAAACAGGAGCTGCTGAGCTCCAATGTGCTTACACAAACTCTGACACACACCCTTTTCATGTCAGCTGCCTCTTCTGCCTACACTAACATGTTGTAGCCCTTACACAGTTAGGTACCTGCAGACACAGTGGCCCATTTTGCTACTCAATAAACTTGGCTCAATCACATACACCTAACTGCGTATACCCTAGTTACTGCACTACACCAGAGGCTTTGTCCTTAGCAACCACTATAACCTGCCATTGTGTGACTGCCTACTGGCCAGTATAATGGGAAACGTCAATATAGCTTTATATCTCTTATTTTACTATTTTAATTTTTATTTTATGACCTATAATGTTTGCGCATCACTGCGTACCGCTTAAATATGACATATGTGTTAAAAAAATATTTGATTTATCATTAATTGCATCAGTTTTAAATGTTAACAGCCATAGTTTTGGCCATTGGCATGCGTACTGCACCTAATACATGCTTGTATTTGCATTGTCACAGCCCCTTTTTTAATTCTACATCCTGGTACACGGTTAGTAACCACATACATTTTTTCCTGCAGACACTGCTTCTACACGGATGCCTGTCTGCTTCCTGGATCGCAAAATCACCTCATTTGCATCGTAAATTCACCTCATTTGCATGGTTTTCACCAGCAAATGAGGTGATTTGTATTATGCAATCGCCTCCATGTCAGAACAGTGCTGGGAGGTTTGTGCACGCCCCCAGCCTTGTTTCCTGGATCACTCGGCCTCCTGATTCCGTGTCCGAGCTTTAACACTATGCCTTCATGGAGAATAGCTCTGTGTAGGCTTTACTGAATTATCTCCATAAATTATTACTTTTTTCCTAGAAAAGGGTGTTATTTGCATTTCTCATTTCATTAGAACAGACCACATATATGACTGTATGATTCAGATATACAGGGAGAGTGGCATCTTTAATAAATGTGAAATATACATTTTTATGAAATGAACGGCAAACTCAAAACATTTTTATAAGACTACTGGTGGTACCTAGCAAGAAAGGTCCATTTCTCTCTAACTGTAAGAAGGATTGCAGCAAATTTCTCAGAACAGTATTATATGTTGTGATCCATAGGTGTGCTTAGCTTGTGGTTCTAGTTTTAAAGGAATGTAAACAACTTTATCTTTTTGTAATACAGCTCACTGCATATGAGTCTAAACTTTGGGGGTCACAAGTCTGGAGATAAAAACTGGACTTCTACTTCTGATGCACTGAAAACTCATTAAAGAACTATTTTAGGTCATGTGTGTGCAGCTCACTGACCAGAAGTGCACTACAGCATCCAGAATAAAAACGGACTATAATGTAAAATGTCATACTGTGGCAGAAAAAGTATATAAACTAAAGCCACTAGAGCATGTCATTGAAAAGCTGCATCTCTGTCCCTTTTTGAGATTTCATTATGAAACTCTTAGATAATAGCAGGGTGCCAGCAACAAAATGTAACCAAGACTGCAGTTCTAACTTCAGAGCTTCCAGTGTAGCAGAGCTTTGAATATGACTCAGCAGCCTTAGCCACTTAAAAGCACAACATCATAGTCATTGCATATTACAATTAAAAAATATATGCATTTTTTTCTAGTGAAATGTATAAAACTGTCATTCATGGCATAAACAGACTTTAGTCCACATATGTTCTGGACATTAGTACTATCTGGACTTTTATGCAGAGGACAAACACACCACAAGAGGAAATAAAGCATACTGCCAGCCTTTGCCAAAAAAAATCCCTTGGAAACACTGGATTTACTAAACTAGAAGCCACATGTCAGTTCCCCAAAAGGCAGTTCACAAAAATTCAGACACTTCTGACCACGATAAAGTGGGAAATGGCTATTTGTTAAAATGCCATTCTCCAAACAACTTACATCACATCAGAAATAAATTAAATTTCATATTATCCAAGCATATCTGAGGCAGATCCACATGGGTAGAGAGAACTTTCTTAAAATTGTCCATCAATGGGGAACTCCCTAGAAGGGTCTATTTCTCCACTATTTTGAGCTAACAAGACAACCTTTAATGCTGAAGAGTGCCACCCCAGATTAGTGACTGTTCAAACTGAGCAAATGACAAGAGGGTCAGTTACTTCTATCCATAAAAAGCTGTCATCCTCACCCACCAGTTATAGCCACTTTAGCTCTCAATTTCTTGGCTCATAAATCAAGTACAAAGTCAAAAACAATGCAGAACAAAGGCAAAAGAGCAGGGACACTAATATGACTGTAGACCACAAACGTTATGAGGAACAGATTAAAACATGTGACAAAAATCAGGGACGTTCTGCAAAAATCTGGAACAGTTATACAATGTAGACATCTGATTCTGATTAAAAAAATAAAAGCCTGGTAACATCTCAGGTAAGCAATGAAATTGACTCCTCTAAATAACTGATTTGTTGTGTTTACTTCAGGTAATGCAGGACTTAATGCTGCCATTCACAGCCATCCCCAACCACAAACACCAGAATAATTCAGAAAATAAAAACTAATGGAACACTTCTGTGGGCAATGTGATATGTTACTACTACCCACAGACACATGCCTCTCAACTTTGCCTCATATTTTTTGACATGTCTCATTTATCTATCTATATAATATTATACAGACAGGGAAATATTTGTATTTTGGTATATCACTGAGGATTACAGTTAGACAATAATATCAGCCATTTGAGTTTCACAAGTTATTGTTTCTAAATGCATGTTGCTGCAAAACTAGTTGTACTAATAACTTCTTAGGTGAATCAGAGTAATATTTAAAACTGTCCACAATTTTGGCTCTTCTTCCATTATTTTGGCTTCGACCAGAATTTGTGTGCAAAGAAGTTGAGAGTTATGACTAACCCACACCCAGTAAGACACAAACACACACACACACACACATATTACAGCATTCTTTGAAAGGTATGCCTTTCTCTCAGATATCTAGAATTGTTCATAATGTCCATGACTTTGTCTCATATTTGCACCCTGTCCCTCATTAAATTTCCGTTTTTTTCTGGTAAATCACTGGAAACTGCAGTTAGTCAATAATGTCAGACATTACAATTTGATACTTATTACTCTGAAAAATGCAAGCTGATGCAAAAGTATTGTTCTACTAACCTTAAAGTGAGTAGAATGTTGTGTCTTTCGGCTTTTTCCCGGTTAGGGGTCGCCACAGCGGAACTCCGGTCCGCTAATGATTGGCAGTAGATTTTTACGTGCCGAGTTGCCGGCCCTGACGCACAACCTTCAACGAAGGTATGCCCGTTCACACGTCTCCACAAAGACGACGCTCTAACTGAGAATCGAACAGGACGTCATACTGTGAGGTGACAACGCTACCGCAGCACCACCACCGCAGTTCCTTTAAAGTGAGTAGAATAATATTTAAAAATTATCCCTGATTTTAGCCATTTGTCAGCCTCCCATTATTTTGCTTTTTTCCAAAATTCTTGAGCCAAATAAGTTGAAAGGAATTTGAAATGAAACCCTGGAGTTGAACAGCCAAGTCATCAAGGCAACAGAGATACTATGTATTTTACTACACAGTAGCTTGTAAAGAAAAATGAAGAAACTCTACCGAAGAGATTATATTAATTCCTTGAAACAGTTGCTAACACAATCATTTATGCAATCACAATGTTACCCAAAGCTGCAGAAATGATTACTGGCTGCTATAACAACACTATCTTGCAGAGGATAGAAGGGCACCTACCTCTGCAGCACCGATCATGCCCCCTTGACAGGGACTGCCAGTTTGCCTTTTATATTCAAGTACACATGAAAGAGGTAGCAACTGTGATAAACCACACTATGGTTAGCTATACACCACATTTTAAGCAAAATGGATTGGTAAACAGCAACGACAGCTGGGATAATGTGAGTTAAGTATTTTGCTTTTTGATAGGAAGGAGACATTTCTGTTTGACAATGAATGAATAATGATAATAATAGCAAATACACTGTTGCACTACAAACTTAAATCTGGCATTACAGACAGTACTTGCAAATGCCAGTATGTAATACTAACATGCCTATGCCGGATAAATAGTGAGAATGTTACAAGTGGAACTTCAGCTTCAGATGTTACACTACAGACTGGAAACTCTGCTTTAATTACCCCACTATTAACTGGGAATCCTATACGATATCAAACATGCATGCACAGAGATTCCTGGATTTTGTAAACACAAACTCCCTGGACCAGATAGTAAATATACCAACCAGGGGTGCAACCAAAATGGATCTAGCCCTCACTAATATGAGAGTGCTCCACACTCCCTACTGTAATGCCTTCCCTGGTAAGGTCAGACCAACAAATGGTCTCTCTAAAGTAAAAATAAAACCTGGACCCCCAGCTAAACTGGGAATATTCAGGAACTATTCTAAGGCTAACCTCCAGCTATTAAGTGAGAACCTGGCAACATTTCAAGCCCCTATAAACCCTGAGAACACTTCTGGGTATGCAGAACTGTTCATCTAAACCTTGTACAAGCATGTTAATAGCTGCATAGAGGCAGTTGTACCCACCAGGAAGAAGTACAGAACTAACTCAAAAAACAAGCCACCCTGGTGGAATCACAAAATCAATCATCTGTATAACAGGAGGAAGAAAAATATGGCAAAAATTAGGAGGTGCAGCACTCAGCAGGATAAAAGCACTCTTATTAAACTAAACAAACACTTCAGAGGACAAATAAAGTCTACCAAAGCCAAATTTGAGGTAAGTTTGGCCTCCCAGGCCAAGGAAAACCACAAAGCCTTCTTTAGCTATGTCCGCAACCTCAAAGGCAATACACAACTGTGTGCAGAGCTCATTGTAAATGGAGCCAACTATACTGAGCCAGAAGACATAACATCTCTCTTCCCCTCAACCTTCCCTCAGGAAATATCATCAGATATAACTCCCCCTATTATCATTAGGGAACAGGTCCTTAATGCTCTCTATAAGACCAAGAATACTGTATCCATGGGCTCAGACAATATCCCAGGATGACTTCTAAACAGCATGAAACATGACCTATCAGGGTCTCTGGAATTACAATTTAACTGTAGCCTCCAAACAGGTTTTGTGCCTCATGAATGGAGAAAGGCAACAGTCATCCCTCTGCACAAAGGTGGGCCATCTACAGACCCTGGAAACTACAGACCTATAAGTCTCACTAGTCTTATATGTAAAGCCATGGAAAGAATTATCATGGAGATGATCAACAGAGATATAGTAAACTCCAGACACTAGACCCAACCCAGTTTGGTTTTGTAAAGGGCAAATCATGCCTACTCAACCTGGTGGACTTCTTTAAGAATGTCACCAAAGCAATGGATGAGGGCAAAATTGTTCACAATGCCTACCATGACCTGGCCAAGGCATATGACACAATACCCCACTTGGGCATTGTTCACAAACTCAAGAGGTTAGGTACAAACTCGTATGTCACCCGGTGGATAGCCAACTGGCTCACAGACAGGACCTAGGAAGTTAGAACTAGGGAGTCCACCTCTACAAAAAGGCCAGTCACAAGCGGAGTCGCTCAGGAATCAGTCCTTGGACCGCTCTTTTTTGGCATTTACTTCTCAGAAGTCAAGACCAATGTTAGTGGTGTCTGGCTGACGAAATTTGCAGATGATTGCAAATTAGGAGCTGTGACTGAATCTCACACTGACACAAATGTTCTCCAGGAGGGGCTGACACAGACAAACAACTGTTGTCAGAGTCATGGACTAAAACTAAATGCCAAGAAATGCATAATAGTATCCGTTGGGAAGTCATCCATCCCTGGTAACTATCACACTGACAACACACCCCTTAGAGTTGACCCAGTAGTCAGGGACTTAGGGACACACATAGATAGTAATCTAGCCTTTGATCATCACGTGTCCACAGTGGTGGGGAAACCATTCTAAGTTGCATAACTTATAAACAAAGGTATGGCATCTAAGTCCACGGAAGTCATTGTTCCACTGTATTCTGCATTCATCAGACCTATCATTGAGTACAATGCCCCCTTTGGTAGGTACCTAACCTGGCATATCCAACAACTGGAACATCCACAGAGGTTCCTCACTAAAAGAATACAGGGCAACAGGGCATAATATGCCCTATGCAGACTGCCTCAAGGCCCTATCCCTGTATTTTGTCTCCTACAGGCTTTTGAGGGGAGATCTATGCCTGGCATACAGGCCATTGTCAGATCCCACTCAGATGGACCTCCTACATATCCACAAAACAAACAGTACCAGAATTACCCATTCTAAAGACTTAAATCTTGCCTGTGATATAAATAGGACCTGCTGGAGAGATAGGTATGCATCCCAAAGACTACCCCGTCTATGGAACAGGGTCCCCATCCATGTGAAGCAGAGTTCCTCCCTAATCCAATTCAAGTGCAACTTACACAACTGGATGGGAAACCGGAAATTCATCCCTGGTTTGGCACCTATGTCTCTGATGCAGACAGGTAACCTGTAAATGGTTCATCTCCCAAGGCCATGCTTACACTTATCAAGGGTATCAGAACTCGCCAGAGATTTGTGATGCATGGCTAGGCTTAAAAAGGCCCTTGTGGTCGTTAGCCTACTAAACACCCATGAACCTATGACCTAGCCATTATGCCAGTATGTAATGGTACCGCATTAAGGGTTAGTGTGGTAGAGTGAAAAACATAAATTAAATGCCAACTGAAAAGCACTGAAAATGACAAAGCATAATTTAAAAATGGAAAAGTTAAGTAAACATTCACTATTCAAAAATAAATAAATAAATACAAGACACTAACAGGCACCCACTGTTATCCACAGAAATGGTACTAAATAATTCATTTACTGCAGCAACGTCAATTGTTATGAGACACTTTCAGTCAAAAATTAAAATTGTTAAATATGGCATTTCAAAACATGGAAGAGATCTTACATAAAGCAAGACACTGATTTTAGTAATTGAGCAGAACAGAAATGCAGAGTTTTATCTTTCACAGGGGAACAAAAACATTACTGGGACAAAGAATTCAGATGTTAAAGAAACGGGATACCAGGGATATAGCTATGTATTACAACAGCAGTGATGTCACAAAGAGGGTGGGGGATTGTCAGCGTTTATGTTTCAGTAAAAGGTAGAGAAAATACAGTTGTGAAAAATCTTACCATAACAGTAGATCTCTTTGCTTCACTGATGCAGTATTCATAACCAATAGGATTTCCTGCTGAGGAAGCCCGGCATCCAGCCACTCTACCAAAGCCTACTGTTGCTTTTAGATACTCCAAGCATAACCCCTATGCTCCTCGCGTAGCATAGGGCATAAAGGTAATGTTCCAGGTACCATCCTCAGAACTGATTGCTCCAGTAGAAAAGTACAGTTTTGTACCTACCATAAATGTAGATGTTCGAGGATCTACATTGCTGCAGTCATAACCTGTGGGTAGTCCGCTGTCCTCGGTCGGCCCGAATACCAAAGAGCTAGTCTGGCGTCGGTCATTGTCGCTCAGAGCTGACGTCAGTACGTAGTAGTACTTAAGCGCATGACCGACGCCATATCCTCAGTCTTTCTTGCCCCAGATGTCAGAAGGCCTAAAAATGAAAGGCCAGAGCCAAAATAGTAAACACTCAACAACCACCAGTGTGGAAATAAAGAGTATCCCAAAAAGAAACACAGCAACCCCAAACTATAGAGGGGAAGGAGGGAGGGATAATAGGACTGCAGCAATGTAGATCCTCGAACATCTACATTTATGGTAGGTACAAAACTGTACTATGTTCTTCGTCTCACATTGCTGCAGTCATAACCTGTGGGTAGAATCCCAAAGCAAAGGAAAAGGGAGGCTGGCAAACTAAATAGCATTAGGAGCTGCTAACATGCCCTGTAAAATTGCAGTGGCAAACCCAGCCCTGGACTTGGAATAAAGAGGGAGATGGTAATGCTTAGTAAAAGTGTGTACTGAACTCCAAGTAGCTGCCTCCAAAATATCCTTAGCAGCTACCCCCCTCAAAAAAGCAGTAGATGTGGCAGTAGCCCTAGTAGAATGAGGTCTGATCCCAGCAGGAACATTCTTCCCATGATGAGAATAACAAAAAGCAATACATTGACCAATCCACTTAGAAATAGTCTGCTTTGAAACAGCTTTCCCTTGTGAACCCAAAGCAAAGGAAACAAATAATTGTTGAGTCTGTCTGTACTCTTTAGTTCTGCTCAAATAATAACGTAGCTGCCTGTGGATATCCAAAGAATGCAAGACTTTTTCCCCCTTATTTTGGGGATCAGCATAAAAAGTAGGCAAATGAATAGACTGGTTCAAGGCCACATTAGAAATCACTTTAGGCATAAAAGTAGGGTTAGTACGCAAAGAAACTCTATCCTTATGGAATATCAGAAAGGATTCAACTGCCATGAGTGCCTGCAATTCAGATACCCTCCTAGCAGAAGTAATGGCCAACAAAAAAGCAGTCTTCCAAGACAAAAACTTCAACTCAGACGTAGCTGCAGGTTCAAAAGGAGGTAAAGTAAGCTTCTCCAACACAAAATTGAGATCCCAGGAAGGAGTAGGAGCTCTACGTGGGGGTCTTATATTTTTTGCCCCTCTCAGAAATTGTTTGAACAAAGGTTGAGAAAATAAAGGAGGGTCACAATCATAGTGAGCAGAAATGGCTGCAGCATGAACTTTCACAGAAGAGAATGACAAACCCTTGTCCAGTAATTCAGTAAGATACTGTAGTGCAAAACTCAAATTAGGTACTGAAACATCAAAGCCCTTTGCTGAGCTCCAAAGAAAAAATCTCCTCCATTTATCAGCATAAACCTTTCGAGTACTAGGCCGCCTTGCTTCCAAAATGACATTTAAAACCTGTTGAGGAAGCTGAGACCCCACCGGCTCTAATACAGAATACGCCAGGCTGTTAGATGCAGTGACTGCACCCTGACATTGAGAAAATGATTGTTTGACTGGGATAACAAATGAGGAATCTGTGGCAAAGGCCAAGGAGGATCCTGAATTAAACTCCTCAGCAGAGGATACCAATGCTGACGTGGCCAATCTGGTGCTATTAGAATCATGCAAGGCCTGTCCCGCCTGACTTTCAAGAGTACCTTGGGAAGAAGAGGCAGAGGGGGGAAAGCATAGACGTGAAGGTTGTTCTAACTGAAAGATAGAGCATCCACTTTCCAAGCATTTGGGTGGAACATCTTTGTGCAAAATTTTGGCAGTTGAAAATTCAGTGGAGAAGCGAACAGATCTATGTCTGGAGTTCCCCAAGCCACGGTCAATTGTTTGAATACCTGAGGATCCAGTTTCCACTCAAGGGGATCCACAATTTGTCTGCTCAATACATCTGCTAGGGAGTTCTGTGCTCCTGGCAGAAACCGTGCTTGAAGATTGATTTGCAAACTTAGAGCAGTCTCCCACAAAATCATGGCTTGTCTGCAAAGAGGGTAGGAATGGGTTCCCCCCTGCTTGTTGATGTACCACATGACTGTTGTGTTGTCTGTCTGAATCAACACCTGTCCCGGCTGAAGTAGGTCCTTGAAGGCCATCAAAGCAAATTGGACTGCTAACATCTCCTTCATGTTGATATGCAAGTGTAGTAGTTTGGGAGGCCACATGTCTTGTATCCATTTCCCATTGAAGTGTGCTCCCCAAGCCAAGTCCGAGGCATCCGTCGTTAGGATCTGACTCACCTCTGGTCAGGTCACAGAGAGTCCCTTGTTTAGGTGACATTCCTGAGCCCACCACAAGAATTCCTTCTGGATGCAAGGTATAATCCGAATGACAGTGTCCAAACCATGGCAGTGTTGAGTCCACACACTTTTGAGATACCATTGTAGCTTCCTCATATGCAGTTTGGCATTGGGAAGTACTAGAATGCAAGATGCCATGAACCCCAAGGCTTGAAGGACTGTCCTTGCAGTCAGCCTGGACATTACTGATAACCGCTGGAAGTATAGATGAAGAGTTCTTTGTTTGTCCGGGGTCAGAAATGCCATCTGAGAAGCTGTATTCAGTCTCACACCCAGAAAGCACATGTCCTGAGAGGGCACTAGACTGGACTTTATTTCGTTCACAGAATACCCTAGGCACCTTAAAACTGCCATTACATACTGGAGATGTTGTAGTAGCTTGTCTTTGTCTTGAGCAAGAATCAGGCAATCGTCCAGATAAGGATAAATTTGTATTCCTCTCTGTCTGAAGAAAGCAATTACAGGAGTCAGAACTTTTGTGAATACCCTGGGTGCAGTAGATAAACCAAAGGGCAATGCAGAGAACTGATAATGAAAAGTACCAGCCCGAAATCTCAGGAATCTCCTGCAGCTGGGCCTGATAGGAATATGAAGATAGGCCTCTTTGAGATCCAGGGTTACCATCCAGTGATCTTTGCCTAGCATAGGCAGAAGTTATTGCAATGTTAACATCTTGAACTTTGGAATGTCTAGGTAGGTATTGAGAATGGACAAATCCAGAATTGGCCTCCAAGTGCTTCCTTTCTTTGGCACTAGGAATAGACGGGAATAAAATCCTAGGCCTACTTCTGACGGAGGGACCACCTGAATTGCCCCCATCTGCAAAAGCAAAGAAATTTGTTCCTGAGCCTCCAGCCTTTGCTGGGGAGGCACATCCGGCATGCCTTTGAAAGGAGGAAAAGTGTGAAAATAAAACTTGTAACCTTGATTTATTATATCCAACACCCATTTGTCCTGGGTGACCAAATGCCAGTTTTGTTTGAAAAGTCCCAACTTTCCTCCTAGAGGAGCTGCCAGTAAAGAAGGGTCTGGCAGCTGAAGATACAGGTCATTGGGTCTGTTTACGAAAGGGCTGACCCCTGCCCTCACCAGAAGACTGTGCAGGAGAACTCCAAGTCCTAGGTCTGAAAGAACCCTGAGTGTGAGCCCTGCCTCTACCACGTCTAGACTTGCCCTTAGACTGATAGTCCGAAGAAGGATAAGACCATCCTCTAGCAGGCCAATTCCTACTAAACTTAGGGGGCTGCACCTGCAGAAAATCCTTGACCGTCTGCATAGACTTAGCCTTATCTTCCATCTTTTTCAAAACTGATTCCACAGGAGGACGAAAAAGTACTTCAGATTGAAGAGGAGCATCCAAAATCCGAGCCTTAACATGCTCTGGCAAATTTTGATCCTTAAGCCAGGCATGTCTACGAATAACTGAACCTGTAGCAGCCACCCTGGATGCAGCCTGAAGAGCATCGAAACCACACTGCAAAGAATGTTTGCCAACTTGATCTGATGCATGAACCAACTCCTGGAGCTCCTTACACTCTATACCCTCAGATAAAGCATCCACCTTAGATTTCAATTGGCCTAACAAAAAGTTCTGATACTTCAGCATATGAAATTGGCAATTCAAAGCCTTCATAGCTAACGTAGAGGAGGTGTACACTTTTTTCCCCCACCTATCTAACGCTCTAGAATCTTTATCCAAAGGAACTGGATTCTTAGCCACAGAAGCCCTAACACCCTTCGGACCTTGAATAATAGTTTCCGGATCAGCTCTAGGACTCTTGTACAAATACTTATGTGCTTCTGGAACTCTGTAATACCTGTCTGGCTTAACAGGGGCAGGAGGCAAAGAATCAGGATTAAGGGAAGATTCAGAAAACACATCCTGAACAACATCTAAGACAGGAGGAATAGCCAAGGGCCTATGCTGAGGCAAAAACAAAAATTCCCTAAGCCTCTTCCGAGAATCTGAAAAATCCTGACCTTCCCACTTGAAATGTTCCCTCATGGAATGTAAGGTCTCAGAAAAAGAAAAATCCTCTGGAGGGGAAGCAGAAGGACAGGAGTCCTCTGCATCCGAATCTGAATAGGAAGGGAAATCCTGAATTTCTTCAGCTGAGGAATCAGAGTAGTCTGAAGAATGATCCATTCCCTCTAAATCTGCCTCCACCCTAGGCCTCTTCTCTGGGGGGGCATAGAACCCCTGATCAAAGTAATCAAGTCCTCTGCCATTTTCAACATATGCTTTTTAGGAACAGGGGCTGGAGAGCTAGAACTATGACCAGGGCCAACAAGACAAGGTTTGGCCTTAGCATGGCCTTTAGCCACTGAAGTAGAAGGCCTAATAACCTTTTGTAAAGATGGAACCACAGATACCTGAGAAGCACCCTCAGCCTGGCCTACCTCCTGAGAGGCCAACTCCTGCAAAAGTAAAGGTTCCCCCTGGGATTCAGCCGAACCTTCGGCAGGATCCACAGATTCAACCGGAGGCTCTGCAGAACCGGCGTCCGCAACGGACGACTCATCCGGTTTAGACCTCAAAGATTTATCTTTATGCTTTTTAGCGGTAGCGGGCGTCGGAGGATCCGACGGCATGTTATAGTTACACCGCTTACCGAAAACAAGCCTGGCACAGTCTAATCTCCGTTTAATGGTGCGCTTATTAAATCTAGCACAAAAGCGACACCCGACCACGTCGTGCTCAGGCCCTAAGCAAGGAATACAGAAAGAATGATAATCCCTATGAGGTATCTGTTTCCCACAAGAAATGCAATTATTAACTTTTTCTGACATCCGGATAACTGAGGCAAGAAAAGACAAAAATTTCCCCAACGGGGTACTTAGCCCAACTTGGTCTTCGGTCTGAAACTCGATAAATGAAAATTTCAGAATGCCGAACGGCACTTGCAAACGCTGCTTCTGCTTCGGACCACGCGGCAAGAAGGACTGAGGATATGGCGTCGGTCATGCGCTTAAGTACTACTACGTACTGACGTCAGCTCTGAGCGACAATGACCGACGCCAGACTAGCTCTTTGGTATTCGGGCCGACCGAGGACAGCGGACTACCCACAGGTTATGACTACAGCAATGTGAGACGAAGAACATCACCAGTCTAAGGAGACCCAAAGGGTAACCTGTTCATCCAGGAAGGAAAAGGACTAGGGGGATGGAGGGAGGGGGTGAATACTGCCAGCAGTGAAAGGAAGGATTTTACACAACTGTACTATACTGCTGCAGAATTCATAACCAATGGGAGTGCCAACTCTTAAGAAGGAACTTGGGAGGAGGGAGTAGTAGTAGAGCCCTTTCAGGAGCCAAGAAGACTGGCCCTAGCAAAACCAGCTCTAGCTCTGGAGATACCATCCAACTTGCAGTGCTAGGTAAAAGTATGCACAGGAGTCCACGAAACTGCTTCAGCAGTAGAATTAGTGTCTAAGCCCTTGAAAAATGCATCAGAAGAAGCCACAGCCAATGTAGAATGAGCCTTAACAGGAGAAGGAAGGCTCTTGCCATGAAAAGTATAACAAACAGAAATAACTTTTAAAATCCAAGAAGACAAAGTTTGCTTGGATAAAGGTAATCCTAAGAATCTAGGATGAAAAGAAACAAATAACTAATTAGATCTTCTAATACCCTTAGTCTTATCCAAATAAAATCTGAGTTGTCTATGCATGTCCAAAGTATGCATCAGCCTCTCACTGTCAGATTGCGAGAGGGGAAAAAAGTAGGTAAATGAATAGACTGATTAAGTGACAACCCATTAACCACCTTAGGCATAAAAGAAGAAAACAATTCAAGGACAGCAAGGAATTCAAAGACAACTGCTGAATCCTTACTGAAACTAGATAGAAGAGGAATTACAAAGTCTAGAGGATGTGCAGGATGAAGCCACACTGACTTCAAAAACCACTGGAACTTCCTCTTGTGGAGTTTGGCCAGAGGAAGCATCAGAATGGCGGATGCCATAACCCCAGAGCTCTCAGAAACTCATTGGCTGTAATGGAGGCTAGAGGAAGAAGAGTTTGAAATTAAAAAATAAGAGTTAAGGCCTTTAAAGGAGGCAGTGAAGCCAGCAACCCAAAAAGACATGATCCTGAGAAGGAGTTAGAGAAGACTTTTTGAAGCTTATTGTGAACCCCAGGATCTGAAGAAGTGAAATGACAAAGTGGAGATTTTGCAAAAGGATCTCTGGAGAGAATGCCAAAATCAGCAGGTCATCCAAGTAAGGAAATATTTGGAAATCTTGAAGCCTGCACAAAGCAATCACAGGAGCAGGGCATTTGGTGAATACCACTGGGGCAGTAGAAAGGCCAAAGGGCAAAGCAGAGAACTGAAAATGCCAGGAAGCAATAGAGAAATGAAAACAATTTCCTTCAAATAGGATCAATCTGTATATGGAGATAAGCATCCTTGAGATCCAGTGGCGCCATATAGGCCCGAGCAAGCAAAACAGGAAAAGACACCAAAGGGACAACATCCGAAAGGATGTCACCTTCAGAAAAGTGTTTAGATGAGACAGGTCTAGAACTGGTCTCCAAGTACCCTCTTTTCTAGGCACTAGAAACTTTCTTGAATAAAACCCCTTCCGTCTTTGGGACACAGGCACCTCCTGGATAGTAGAAAACAAATTAAGTCCTGCCTCACAGATAAAGCTGGATTGACCAGAGTTAACTCAAAATGGCAAAAAAATAAAAAATTAAAACTGGCACCACAATACTTGTAAAATAAGACTGACGTTATTTAAACATTGCTAGTAATAAGATGATTTCACCTTCAAGGCTTCCTCAGGCAACTAGTGTAGCACAACCATCAAGCACATTTAAGTAACATACGTAGCACAACTCTGTTCCACAACATTGAAAAACACCAGCACTATACCACAGTGTAACTAGGCGAATAAGTACCACTTCCTTTTCTTCTTAACACAGTTTATTGAAAAACAAATTAAAAACTATCCGGTTAAGCGCTTTCATCAATTCAGACTTCATCAGAACAATACATATAGTTTCTCCATTCCTTATATATCATCTATTTAATCACATGTTAACCCTAATTATTACCTTAAAGTGCTAGTGCTTGTCATTACAAAGTATTATACATCCAATCCTTATGTTTAACATATTACTACTATTTAACTACAATTCTATATTACAAATAAAAATGATTTGTTCTAAAAGACCTTAAAAAATAATTTATTCTAAAATATCTTAATAGTTATGTAATATTGTGTGTCTTTACTAGAACATTTTATGAAGTTATCTATTAGCTACTAGAAAAGGCTTAATGGACAAATATTCATTAATACCTGGGGGAAAAGATGCATTTAATTTAATTTGCCATATAACCTCTTTTTCCCCCACAATTTTCTTTATATCACCTCCCCTAGGGTTAATTTTGACCAATTCCAGTATCCCAAAGTGGAATCCTGTGCACCCTTGATTTTCATTTAGGTGTTTCCACAGTGCATTTTTTTCATCACCCTTTTGTATACTGTATAGATGTTCGTATATTCTGTTTCTCAGGCTTCTGGTGGTCTTCCCCACATAAAAACCTGGACACTTTGTACACTTAGCCAGGTACACCAGATGCCTGGATCTACAGTTACCCCTTTGAAACCATATCTTAGTTCCATTGATGTCCTCTAATATCTGAAATGGGGTGGGTATGATGTATTGGCACTGCCTACAAGTCCCACACTTCTGTGTCCCGTAGTGATAGCTCCCTGGGGTCTAATTTTCTTTTCTAATAATTTCTTCATGTTGCTGCCATTCTTATAAACACAAACTGGTTTCTCCCCTACTATCTTTGATATTTCACTATCTACCTTCATGATGTTCCAGTGTTTGTCCAATATTTTCCTGATTTCTCCACTATGTTTACTAAATTGGAGAATACAAGCTTTACTAAATTCATTATTCATTCTCTTGTTGTCAAAACAACCACCTGTGTCTGTTGTTCCTTGAATGTAAGGTGCTTGGGTATCCTTGTCTCCCAATAACGGTTTATATTTTCTTCCCCATTCTCTTAACACATAATTAGTGACATCAGTCACCAAGTCAAAGGGGTACCCTCTATCAATAAAATAATTACCTATTTTTTCTAATTCATTACCTAAGTCACTTACTTTGGATGTCATCCTGGCTGCACGAATACATTGGCCTTTAACTATATTTCTTTTTTGAATCATGGGGTGACTACTATGATATTCTAGGTACGAATTACTAAAAGTTTCCTTCCTATGTATATTGGATTTAAATCTCCCATCTTCGAGGGTTATCCTAGTATCTAAATATGATATTGAGTATTGATCTTCACAAAAGGTAAACTTTATTGCATCAATACAGGTATTCAAATACACCTTAAACTTTTCCAATTCTATCTTATTTCCCTTCCATATAATGAAAATATCGTCCAGAAAGCGAAAATAACACCCCAAATAAGAAAACCACTCAGTGTTCAAGATAAATTCTTCCTCCCAACTGGCCAAAAAAAGGTTGGCAAACATTGGGGCACATGCCGCACCCATTGCCACACCTTTCTTTTGCCTGTAGTACTCCCCTTCAAACATTATGTAATTATGGGACAATACTATATCCATGAACTCTATTATTAACAAAGTTCTGTCCCATGTAATGTCACTCTTCGTCATAATGCTATCCTGAAACCTTAACATTCCCTCTTCTTTGGGAATGCTGGAAAAAAGGTCCACTACATCTATAGTAACTAACCATTCTGCCTTATGTGCTATTTCAGGCTTTAACCTCCTCAAAAAATCCCATGAATCTATAATGATATGTGGAATGTTCTTATAAATAGGTTTGAGCCATTTGTCAATCACTTTTCCATAAGGAAAAGTTTTAGAATTGCTGCCTGAGATAATAGGCCTGAAAGGAGGGTTATTGACTTCTTTGTGGACCTTCGGTATCCCTATAATAGTGCCAATAATAGGGTGTTCAACTTTCAAAAAATTATATAATTCCCCGTCAATCCTGTCCTCTAATAAAAGGTCTTCTAAAATTAGGTCCACTTTGTGGTATCCAATATTAACTTTGTTTAGTGAAATAACCTCATAATTTCCAGAATTGAACAGAATATTATTCATCCTATTAATATATTCATCCTTGTCAAAAAGAACAACACCCCCTCCCTTGTCAGGTTTCATTATTCTCAGAGTGTGATCTTCCTGCATTTCCTTTAAAATAATTGCTTCTTCCTTGCTTAAATTCCATGCTAGTTTATTCAATCTACTTTTTCGCCCATAATTATAAATCTCTTCAGTTACCAATTTCTCATAGGTGGCTAAAAGATTATTTAAAGGGGGAGTAAAGGAACTCTTCTTTGTGAATTCCTGTGGTTTATTATAAATTTTGTCTTTAAAAAATATCTGTAAATTCAGTTTTCTTATATACTTTTTAACCTCCAATACATGATCAACTACATTAAATTTGTCTTCAGGGATATATTTCATTCCTTTAGATAACAAAGAAAAATGTTCTTTTTTCAAATCCACACCTGTATAATTGTAAATATTAAAATCATTCCATTTACTAACTATATCGTTTATTTTTACTATACCATCTTCATTATTGTAGTGAACTCCTCTATCTTTTTCTGTTGTAGTTCACCCTCTCCCTCCTGTTTCCTCCTGTCCCTAATGTGTCTGCTCCTTCCCATCCCCACTCTTCCCCTAAAAAGTTATTATATTGGTTGACAGATCCCCCCCATAATTCTCTTTAACATTCCTTCTGTTGTAACCAACATCTCTATACCTAACTTGTTCTCTAAATGTTGGTTGTTGAGTTCTATTATTATATTTCCACTGTTGGCCCTTTACTTTTGTAATATTTGTTTTTTTCTCCCACCGGTATGCATAGCCTTTTTTATACTGGTCAAGGTCCCTTTCCATTTTTTTACATTTCCTTTCTTGTTGTTTAGCCACCTGTGCTTCTACCCACGTGTACTGTGACTCTAAAAACAGTTCGCATTCATCAAACATCAAATCACATTGAATATTGTTGTTTAACTCTTCCAATTCTACCATAAGGGAACATATTTTTTTATCATTGCAGTTAATGATGAATTTCATAAATGTAAAACCAAACTGATCAAACATTTTCGAACATTCAGCTTGAACATTATCATCTATAACAATTCCCATGGGTATTTTGAAAAATCTCAGACCCATTGGTACTATCCCCTCATTAATACATTTTTCAAGTAACCATTGTCAAGCTGTATGCTTTTTAAAACTTTCAATTTTTTTCCAAAGTCAAATATCATGTCTCTCAATGTTTTTTCCTCTCCTTTATCGGATGGTTTGAAATTTCCATCAACATTATTAACATAGCCCCCTTCAAAGTTAAAAACGTCAGTTATAAACTCATTTAAGTTATAACGCTCTTTCCTTGTATTCTTGTCAAGGACTCTTTTTACAGTACCTGTTTGTTGGTCGTTTGCTGCAATGGCATATGTTTTTTTAGGGACAGTTCTCCTCGGTTTGGCGCTGGATATATTGTAATCCATAGGTGAATCGTTTACACTAGCTCCAAACGCTCATTGTACTTCTTTATCACCCACACGCCGTTTTCTAGGGGAACCAGTAGATATTTGGCCTTCGCTCACTGTTTCCGTCGCTTCCAACACTCCGAATAAGTGTACGTGTTGATGTCATCTCGTCCTTCTTACCGGCTCCTGAATTGGGTTGTGACATCATCTCTAGCAGCCTGGTTAATTCACCACGCATAATCGCCATCTCCGACTGCAATCCCCTTATCTCCTCTTGCCTCGGGGAAAAAATAGATGGCAATTCGTCTAATGAATCCATCGTATATCCACAAGATAAATGCAACCTTCAGGAACAGTCCAACAAGTGAAATACGTAGCACAACTCTGTTCCACAACGTTGAAAAACACCAGCACTATACCACAGTGTAACTAGGCGAATAAGTACCACTTCCTTTTCTTCTTAACACAGTTTATTGAAAAACAAATTAAAAACTATCCGGTTAAGCGCTTTCATCAATTCAGACTTCATCAGAACAATACATATAGTTTCTCCATTCCTTATATATCATCTATTTAATCACATGTTAACCCTAATTATTACCTAGTTAGTGTAAACGATTCACCTATGGATTACAATATATCCGGCGCCAAACCGAGGAGAACTGTCCCTAAAAAAACATATGCCATTGCAGCAAATGACCAACAAACAGGTACTGTAAAAAGAGTCCTTGACAAGAATACAAGGAAAGAGCATTATAACTTAAATGAGTTTATAACTGACGTTTTTAACTTTGAAGGGGGCTATGTTAATAATGTTGATGGAAATTTTAAACCATCCGACAAAGGAGAGGAAAAATCATTGAGGGACATGATATTTGACTTTGGAAAAAAATTGAAAAGTTTTAAAAAGCATACAGCTTGACAACGGTTACTTGAAAAAATGTATTGATGAGGGGATAGTACCAATGGGTCTGAGATTTTTCAAAATACCCATGGGAATTGTTATAGATGATAATGTTCAAGCTGAATGTTCGAAAATGTTTGATCAGTTTGGTTTTACATTTATGAAATTCATCATTAACTGCAATGATAAAAAAATATGTTCCCTTATGGTAGAATTGGAAGAATTAAACAACAATATTCAATGTGATTTGATGTTTAATGAATGCGAACTGTTTTTAGAGTCACAGTACAAGTGGGTAGAAGCACAGGTGGCTAAACAACAAGAAAGGAAATGTAAAAAAATGGAAAGGGACCTTGACCAGTATAAAAAAGGCTATGCATACCGGTGGGAGAAAAAAACAAATATTACAAAAGTAAAGGGCCAACAGTGGAAATATAATAATAGAACTCAACAACCAACATTTAGAGAACAAGTTAGGTATAGAGATGTTGGTTACAACAGAAGGAATGTTAAAGACAATTATGGGGGGGGGTTCTGTCAACCAAAATAATAATTTTTTAGGGGAAGAGTGGGGATGGGAAGGAGCAGACACATTAGGGACAGGAGGAAACAGGTGGGAGAGGGTGAACTACAACAGAAAAAGATAGACAGAGGAGGTCACTACAATAATGAAGATGGTATAGTAAAAATAAACGATACAGTTAGCAAATGGAATGATTTTAATATTTACAATTATACAGGTGTGGATTTGAAAAAAGAACATTTTTCTTTGTTATCTAAAGGAATGAAATATATCCCTGAAGACAAATTTAATGTAGTTGATCATGTATTGGAGGTTAAAAAGTATATAAGAAAACTGAATTTACAGATATTTTTTAAAGACAAAATTTATAATAAACCACAGGAATTCACAAAGAAGAGTTCCTTTACTCCCCCTTTAAATAATCTTTTAGCCACCTATGAGAAATTGGTAACTGAAGAGATTTATAATTATGGGCGAAAAAGTAGATTGAATAAACTAGCATGGAATTTAAGCAAGGAAGAAGCAATTATTTTAAAGGAAATGCAGGAAGATCACACTCTGAGAATAATGAAACCCGACAAGGGAGGGGGTGTTGTTCTTTTTGACAAGGATGAATATATTAATAGGATGAATAATATTCTGTTCAATTCTGGAAATTATGAGGTTATTTCACTAAACAAAGTTAATATTGGATACCACAAAGTGGACCTAATTTTAGAAGACCTTTTATTAGAGGACAAGATTGACGGGGAATTATATAATTTTTTGAAAGTTGAACACCCTATTATTGGCACTACTATAGGGATACCGAAGGTCCACAAAGAAGTCAATAACCCTCCTTTCAGGCCTATTATCTCAGGCAGCAATTCTAAAACTTTTCCTTATGGAAAAGTGATTGACAAATGGCTCAAACCTATTTATAAGAACATTCCACATATCATTATAGATTCATGGGATTTTTTGAGGAGGTTAAAGCCTGAAATAGCACATAAGGCAGAATGGTTAGTTACTATAGATGTAGTGGACCTTTTTTCCAGCATTCCCAAAGAAGAGGGAATGTTAAGGTTTCAGGATCGCATTATGACGAAGAGTGACATTACATGGGACAGAACTTTGTTAATAACAGAGTTCATGGATATAGTATTGTCCCATAATTACATAATGTTTGAAGGGGAGTACTACAGGCAAAAGAAAGGTGTGGCAATGGGTGTGGCATGTGCCCCAATGTTTGCCAACCTTTTTTTGGCCAGTTGGGAGGAAGAATTTATCTTGAACACTGAGTGGTTTTCTTATTTAGGGTGTTATTTTCGCTTTCTGGACGATATTTTCATTATATGGAAGGGAAACAAGATAGAATTGGAAAAGTTTAAGGTGTATTTGAATACCTGTAGTGATGCAATAAAGTTTACCTTTTGTGAAGATCAATACTCAATATCATATTTAGATACTAGGATACCCTCGAAGATGGGAGATTTAAATCCAATATACATAGGAAGGAAACTTTTAGTAATTCGTACCTAGAATATCATAGTAGTCACCCCATGATTCAAAAAAGAAATATAGTTAAAGGCCAATGTATTTGTGCGGCCAGGATGACATCCAAAGTACGTGACTTAGGTAATGAATTAGAAAAAATAGGTAATTATTTTATTGATAGAGGGTACCCCTTTGACTTGGTGACTGATGTCACTAATTATGTTTTAAGAGAATGGGGAAGAAAATATAAACCGTTATTGGGAGACAAGGATACCCAAGCACCTTACATTCAAGGAACAACAGACACAGGTGGTTGTTTTGACAACAAGAGAATGAATAATGAATTTGGTAAAGCTTGTATTCTCCAATTTAGTAAACATAGTGGAGAAATCAGGAAAATATTGGACAAACACTGGAACATCATGAAGGTAGATAGTGAAATATCAAAGATAGTAGGGGAGAAACCAGTTTGTGTTTATAAGAATGGAAGCAACATGAAGAAATTATTAGAAAAGAAAATTAGACCCCAGGGAGCTATCACTACAGGGACACAGAAGTGTGGGACTTGTAGGCAGTGCCAATACATCATACCCACCCCATTTCAAATATTAGAGGACATCAATGGAACTAAGATATGGTTTCAAAGGGGTAACTGTAGATCCAGGCATCTGGTGTACCTGGCTAAGTGTACAAAGTGTCCAGGTTTTTATGTGGGGAAGACCACCAGAAGCCTGAGAAACAGAATATACGAACATCTATACAGTATACAAAAGGGTGATGAAAAAATGCACTGTGGAAACACCTAAATGAAAATCAAGGGTGCACAGGATTCCACTTTGGGATACTGGAATTGGTCAAAATTAACCCTAGGGGAGGTGATATAAAGAAAATTGTGGGGGAAAAAGAGGTTATATGGCAAATTAAATTAAATGCATCTGTTCCCCCAGGTATTAATGAATATTTGTCCATTAAGCCTATTCTAGAAGCTAATAGATAACTTCATAAAATGTTCTAGTAAAGACACACAATATTACATAACTATTAAGATATTTTAGAATAAATTATTTTTTAAGGTCTTTTAGAACAAATCATTTTTATTTGTAATATAGAATTGTAGTTAAATAGTAGTAATATGTTAAACATAAGGATTGGATGTATAATACTTTGTAATGACAAGCACTAGCACTTTAAGGTAATAATTAGGGTTAACATGTGATTAAATAGATGATATATAAGGAATGGAGAAACTATATGTATTGTTCTGATGAAGTCTGAATTGATGAAAGCGCTTAACCGGATAGTTTTTAATTTGTTTTTCAATAAACTGTGTTAAGAAGAAAAGGAAGTGGTACTTATTCGCCTAGTTACACTGTGGTATAGTGCTGGTGTTTTTCAACGTTGTGGAACAGAGTTGTGCTACGTATTTCACTTGTTGGACTGTTCCTGAAGGTTGCATTTACATTTAAGTAACATAAATTGATATCATGTGACTTTCAATACATAATTATTAGTAAAGGATTAAAAAACAGTATTAAAATTATAAATAATATAAATATTATAAGCTAAGTTCAAATGAATAAGATAACTCCTAAAGCAACTTCTATATACTATATTTAAAACATTTAAAAATCTATATATTTCCAAAGATGACAAGATTATCAAATGTATTTAAATAAGACGTCATATTACTAATACTTATTTACTAATGTTATTATAAATTGTAAAATAGCACATAGCACTAAAATGTAAAGTACAAAGATACATACATAAATAAAATAGAATAAAATGATTAAATGTACACATGTACTATTACATATTTTCATCAGTGTTGGTTTAATAGTGACACTTTCATTAAGTCCTGGCGGGTGACGAGCTTTAAACCGTAATACTCATTAATTTTCTATTACTCCTGTGTAATTATAAATATCACCCCCTCTCACTGTCATATACATTTTGCAAAATAAAAAATATAAATTCATGTATAGTATCAGTATTTTTATATGCCTAAATAGTGCAATAGTTTCAATTTGTCTCCATAATTCAAAAAGGTGCTGACAAATTCTGTCCTTAAGTCTCCTGTTAGTTTTACCTATGTAAAATGCAGTGCATTTCAAACATTTAGTCATATATATATATATATATATATATATATATATATATATATATATATATATATATATATATATAATTTGAAGTGACCTGAATGTTGGGGGGAATTTAATGAAACCTACGGACGCAAACATTTTAAGATTCAGTAAATGCTGCTGAGTGGAGCGCACGCCCGCTCAAACACGGAAACCTCCGTGGCTTGCAAATGGCCTCATAAGCAAGTGAATCTCATGTAAATGAGGCAGGTAGAGTGATTCAACAAGCAGAAAGGTATCTGTTCAGAACCTGTGTCAGTGTCCATAGTGTTTGCAGAAAAATTCTGTGTACAGGAGTATAGACAGACAAAAGGGGGTGTAAAACTGCAGATATATGGACATACATCTCCTGAAAATGTAATACCACATACATATATGACCAAAACGATTATCCTGTATGTTAGAAAGAGTAAAGGACATAAGTCAAATTAATATTTTTTTAATAATCTCTGCATGTTTGCACTGCATGCCGCAGTGCACAAATATGCGTTATAGAAAATTAAAACAACAAAAAAAATTGAACATGATGAGGCAGAAATGCATTACAGGACCTTGCATGGGTACCATACAATCGTGCATTGGTGCTGTTGCTAACATGGTAGGGCTATGAAGCATGTAGTTTCCAGGCTGTAAGCATGGATATGTATGCAAATGAGGTGGCGTTGCGGAATAGTAGAAAGGAGTAATCATGATCGCATATCCCCTTCATGTAAGCTTATACCCATGTTCATATTTATACAAGATGTAGCTGATATCGGGGGGATGTCCACTGTCTTCTAAGCCTCGGGGTGTGTGTTTGCACAGTGCACTGCCTTGTTGAGCATGTCTGAAACCATATGTATACATTTTGCAGTTTAGACTTATTTAAGCTATGCTGCATGGCGAGGTGCTGTGCTCGGCGTCACACATTGAAATAGGGCCATTAAATGATGTTAATTATATTGTAGGCAGGTGGAATGCATCATAGTTAACCAATCAAAAATTCTGCACCTAAAGGAGCGCTCTATAAAGTATGCATACACCCTACATTCTGATTTCCCCCAATACTCTGCACCACTGGACTACACAATTGGGAATTTTAACTGAGATAATGCTACGGGCTACTGCAGGTCTGCTGCATCTCTATGTGCTAGATGCAGAAGTCAGTGCTGCTGGTGCTGCTGACAATAGGCCTAGAAGGAGAAGAGTGTTCAGACCCAGGGTAACCTACCAAGAGCTACGTGAGCTGGAGATTGAAGAGCACTACAGGGTGGACAGGAACATACTACAGGAACTCACTGAGCTCTGCCATCCTCAACTCAGACCCAGAGCCAACAGAGGGGAACCCATCCCAATGGAAACAAAGGTATGTGTAGCCCTTAGAATACTAGCTAAAGGTACTTTCCAAAGACCAACTGGGGGCATGATGGGGGTCTCACAGGCATCTGCATCCAGGGTACTGCACCAGTTCCTGGATGCCATGCTACCACATGCCAGTGAGCACATTTATTTCTCCTCACTCCTGAGGTGAGGGCCAGAAATATGCAACACTTCTACCATGTAGCGCACTACCTGAAGTACTGGGTGCCACAGACTGCACTCATGAGCACATCAAGGCACCACTTGGTGAGGAGGGTAGAATCTAAGTCAACCGCAAGGGGTACCACTCCATCAACTGCCAGGTTGTGTACAATGTCCAGGGGATTATCATGAATGTGTGTGCTGGCAGATACCATAACTCCCATATCTGGCATGCATCACTGCTGTACCTGATGTTTGCTAGGGGGGACATCCCATACGAGCATTTACTGGGGAATGCTGGCTATGTTCTGGAACTGTGGATGATGACACCCATCAGAGATGCACGCACACACACGGAAGAAAGTACAGTTGTGTACACTTACCATAAATGTAGATGTTCGAGTGTATTCACTGTTCCAGTCATCACACTTGGGTCATCTGCCTGCAGGTTGCCCTCAGTCAGCCCGAATACCAGAGTCTTGGGATTTCTGCGTCAGATGCTGTTGCCTCTTCCATGTCAGGGCGTCAGGGGTATAAAACATGCAGCCAACATCATTACATCAGTTTATCTTGCCCAGATGTCAGGAACCCCCCCAAAATAAGAAGCAATTACATGGTGTGGAACACCTCCAACAAAAATTAAAAGTAAATACCATTGCCATAAGATATGGCCAAAAAGAGGATAGGTGTTGAAAGTATAGAAAAAGTCAGGGGGCTGGAGGGAGGGTAACCAGGACTGCAACAGTGAATACACTCGAACATCTTCATTTATGGTAAGTGTACACAACTGTACTATGTTCTTCGTGTTTCACTGTTGCAGTCATCACACTTGGGGTGATTCCCAAAGCAAAGGAAGGGTGGAGGCAGTCAAGAAGTATTATGGCTGGCTAGCAGGCCTTGTAAGACTGCTGTAGCAAATCCAGCTCTGGATTTAGAAAAGATAGGTAAGTGGTAATGCCTGGTGAAGGTGTGTACAGAACTCCAGGCTGCAGCTTCCAGGATGATTGTAGCAGAAATGGATGCAGTGTGCTATCCATTTGGAAATGGTTTGCTTTGAAATGGCCTTGCCCTCTGCCCCTGTAGCAAAGCTAACCTGCAGCTGGTCAGACTTTCTGAAAGGTTTAGTCCTGTGAAGGTAGAACCTGAGCTGTCAGTGCACATCCAAGGAGTGCATGATCTTTTCCCCTTTATTCTGAGAATTAGGGGAAAAAGGTTGGCAAATTGATGGATTGGTTTAAAGCCACACTGGATACCACCTTGGGCATAAATGATGGGTTAGTGCTGAGGGAAACCTGTCAGCATGGAAAATAATGAAGGGTTCCACAGCCATTAGCACCTGTAACTCAGACACTCTTCTTGCAGTGATGGCTAGAGGGGTAGCTGTTTTTCAAGATAGGAATTTTACCTCTGCTGCAGCAGCAGGCTCAAAAGGGGGAAGCGTGAGCTTCTATAGTACAAAGTTAAGGTCCCAGGCAGGGGTGGGAGGTCTCCTCAAGGGCCATAAATTGTTAGCTCCTCTCAGGAACTGTTTGATGAGAGAGTGAGAAAAGAGACGTGGCTCAGTACTGTAATGAGCTGAGATGGCAGAGGCATGAATCTTAACTGATGAGAAGGACAGGCCTCTATGGAGCAGCTCTACTAGGTAATCTAGGATTTGAGCTAAGGTGGGCATGGCTGTGTCCTTTCCTTGAGAATGGCTCCAAGAACACCATCTTTTCCATTTTTCTGAATAGGATTTCCTAGCACTAGGCCTTCTGGCATCAAGGATGACACCCAGCACCTGTTTGCTGAAGGTTACTGGTGGTGTATTCAGGGGATAAGCCAGGCTGCAAGGTTCAGGGTTTGCAGCTGTGGATGCAAAATCTGTCCCTCCTGCTGGGACAGCAGGGAGGGGGGGGGGTCTGATGTTGGTGCCAGGGTGGCACTGCTGTCAGACTGCGTTGGAGTGGGTACCAGTGCTGGCATGGCCAGTCTGGGGCCATAAGGATTGTCCTTGGCCTGTCCTGTTTGATCTTGAGTAGTACTTTTGAAAGGAGGGGCAGAGGGGGAAGGGCATAAATTGAGAGGTTTTCCCATGGGGCATCCACTTTCCATGCTTGACTGTGGGGATTTCTGGTGCAACATTTGTTCAATTGATGGTTTTGGGGGGAGGCAAAGAAGTCCACCTCTGGAGTCCCCCACCTGTGGATTAGACGTTTGAATGAGTTGGGTTCCAGCTTCCACTCGTGTGGGTCCAGTAGATTTCTGCTTAAGTCGTCTGCCAGTGAATTTTGTTTGCCTGGCAAGATCTGAGCTTGCAGGTGCACTTGGTTGCTCAGGGCTGTGTTCCACCAGGCCATGTCTAACCTGCAGGGAGTACAGGAATGAGTTCCCTCCTGCTTGTTTATGTACCACATAACTGTGGTGTTGTCTGTCTTTATCAGGAGTTGTTCTGGAAGGATAAGGTATTTTAAGGATGTCCGGGCACTCTGTAAAGCTAACATTTCTTTTTGATTGATATGCAGGGTAATTTGTTCTGGGCTCCATTTGCCTTGAATGCATTTGCCTACCATGTGAGCCCCCCATGCATAGTCTGATGCATCTGTTGTCAGGGTTTGGGCGGAGAGGGATTGAGTGAAAGGAAGTCCCCTGTTGTGATTGCATATCTCTGTTCACCAAAGGAACTCTGCCTTTAGACAAGGAATGATAGGAATCAGTGTTTCCACGTCCTGAGAATGTTGACACCAGAGACTTTTATTTATTTATTTTATTTTACATTTGT
This sequence comes from Protopterus annectens, assembly GCF_019279795.1. Classification (NCBI taxonomy): domain Eukaryota; kingdom Metazoa; phylum Chordata; order Ceratodontiformes; family Protopteridae; genus Protopterus; species Protopterus annectens. The sequence goes on from NC_056735.1 coordinate 1,123,941,988, forward strand.
TGACTGGGATAGTCCGACTGGATGCATGTCCATTTTCAGCGGAGGCCCGGGGAGAAAAGCTCCAAGGGTAAGCAGATACAGCATTACATAATACCAGCATTACATATTACAAACAGACTATTTACAGAGATTACATAAGTAAGCAAGTTAAACAAGTTCCACAGGTTACAGTTAATCCTGAGCGCAAGTCAGGATTAAATTAAATTACACAGTAAACTGGTTAGCAGATTTTTACACATTCTAGAGAGAGTTAGCCAGGCTTGATACATTGACATAGCCAGTTAAGTGACAAATGTTGTTTGAGTCTAGTTTTAAATTGACCTAAGGTGGAAAGTAAGGTAATATCAGCTGGAAGAGAGTTCCAGTATCTACTTACAGAGTTTGCAAAGAGAGAATCACCGGCTGTGTTATTAATTTTGCTAGTCTGAATTAGTAGTTTGTTAGAGGATCAAAGTGGTCTAGGATTGTTATAGGGGGTGATAATATTTTTAAGTGCAGGAGTATTGTCCGGATTATAGAGGATTTTATAGGCCATAATCAGTAGGTTATACTGGATTAGGCTGGGTAGTTCAAGCCACCCAAGCTGATTTAGATTGACGCAATGGTGTGTCCTAAAAAGCAGCCCAGTGGCAAACCTGGCAATGTGGTTGTAGCAAATTGAGAGTTTGTTAAGGACAGTCTTGTTTAAATTCGAGAGTAGAGGGGATGCATACAGAAGGGTTGAAAGAAGGTGAGAGCGAGCTATGGCAATTTTAGCTGGAGGGGTTAGGAAGGCTTTTATTCTGTAAAGTGACCCTAGTTTTTTATTGATGGTTTTGATAGTTTGGTTAATATGTAGGTCAAATTTTTGATTATTGTCTATGATGACACCTAATAGTTTTGTAGAGGGGTCAGGGAATATTATTGTGCCATCATTTGATTTTATGGTAAAGGTGTAAGCGGTAGACCTACATGTTGGTGAAAATAACAGAATTTTAGTTTTTTTGGGATTTAGGAGCAGACAATGTTCAGAAAGCCAGTTTTCTATTGTATTAAAGGTGGTCTGGGTAGCTGACCATAACTCTACTGGAGATGTGGCTGAGCAAATCAGAGTCAAGTCATCAGCATATTGGATACAGCTGACTTTTGGGATGACAGTATAAAGGTCGTTAATGAAGATGGGGAACAGCAAGGGCCCTAGTATAGAGCCTTGTGGTACTCCAAGGGTGTTGGGTACAAGGTTAGAGAGTTTGTTCTGCCAGAGGACAGCCTGCTATCGACCATTCAGGTAGGATTGAAACCACTGAAGGGCTCTAGTATCTAGACAGAATGTTTGCAGGGTGTGGATTAAAAGTTGGTGATCAACCATATCAAATGCCTTGGAAAGATCCAAGAAGAGGGCTGAGGATATATAATTATTGTTGCGATTATGGTTTATGGTGTAAAAGCTAGGAGGGCTGAAGTAGTGCTGTGATGAGACCGGAAGCCATGCTGAGTGTCTGCCATAAGGTGATTCTGGATTAGGTGGTGCATGAGTTGTCTATGAATACATTTTTCCATAATCTTTGCAAGTGGAGAGAGTATAGCTATTGGCCTATAATTGGAGAAATCAGTAGAGCTGCCTCCTTTGTGAAGTGGGATTACATAGGATATTTTCCACATGGTGGGAATTTCAGCTTCTACTATGGTTTGATTGATTCGTATTGAGATGGGGTAAGCAATAGCATCAGCTGATTTTTGTAGGTACTCAGCAGGGAGTTACTCAGCAGGGAGTTGATCAGCAGAAAGTGTAGTGGGTTTTAATTTTTTGATCAAGGTACGGATAAGTGAAGTGGCGAGTGGTTGGAAGCTGAACGCGAGTAGGTTTCTAGGGGTGCTATTTTCAGGATCAGGGGAGCTAGGAGGTAGTTGGCTAGCTAGGGCTTGAATTGTCTCAGTAAAGAATCGGTTAAAACTGTCAGAAACATCTTCAGGGGTTTTATCAATAGTAGCAGCAGGGATTGGGGTTGAAGTTTGTCCAGGATGTAGTAGATTATTTAAACCTGCCCAAAACTTCTGAGGGTTATTTTGATTTACTGTCTGTAAATTACAGTAGTATTGTTTTTTGTCTTGTAAAATTGATTTTTTGGTTTCGTTCCTGGATTGCCTGTATTTAATGTGATCTTGAGGGTCTTTAGAAGAACGCCATAAAGCCCATGCTTTGTTTCTAAGGGTAATTTTGAGTTTAGACTCTTTAGAAAGCCATGGCGCAGTTTTTGCCTTGGTTCTCTTTGAACGAACAGGTGCATGCAAATCAAGGATCTCAAGGAATTTGTTGTTAAAGTATGCTACTGCTTCCTCTAAGGGGAGGTGTTTTAGAATAGACCAATTACATGAGTTTAGTTCTTGTTGGAATTTGGCAAGGTCAAATTTTTTATTGTTTCTAACCTTTCTGAGTAAGGGTTGTTGGGAATTAATGGTTTTGTGCTTAATAACATATGTGAGAAGGTGATCGCTTAGGCAATCAAGGAGGGTACCAGAGGTGTACAGTTGGGGGTGACTATTTATGAGTACCCAGTCAAGTATACTTTCTTTTTGTTTGGGTTTACCTATCCTGGTAGGGGTGGATATAATTTGTGTAAATGCATGCAGGTTAATATGGGTGGTTGGGGATTCTGAGGAACAGGTGCCCCAGTCTATGTTAAAGTCTCCAAGTAGTAGGGTTTCTTGGGGGTAGTGACATGACAGCCAGTGCAGGATATCTTCAAATGTAGATATATTGTTACCCGGGGGAATGTACATACAGATGATATTAATGCATTTATTTTTATTACGTTGCAATTTGGTGGCAAGAATCTCTGAACTATTAATCTGAGGTGGTTGTATTACATCTATGGTGAAATTCAACTCAGATTTATAGAGTACAGCTACCCCACCCCCCTTCCTCAAAGCACGATCCAGCCTGTGTATGTTGTACCCAGGTGGTTACACTTCATTGTCTTTAGTGTTAGGTTTTAACCAGATTTCAGATAAACAGAGAATCTCAGGGGAGTGGACATCCAGAAGTGCATGCAATTCATCTACCTTGTTATTAATGCTTTTAATATTGAGATGACGGGCTAGGAGAGAGTTAGTTGGCCTATTAATTGTAGGTTTGTAGCTTAGATTGCAAGTAGAGGGGGTATGTGTATCTGAAGTGATTGGGCCAGGGTTGGGGTGAATATCACCACCAAGTATTAGGTTGGGTCTATGCTTGGTGATGAACTTCAGGAATTTGTTTATTAGTTTGTGGTAGTGCTTGGATTTAGAGCTAATGTGCCTGGGGTTGAGATGTTGACAGACTGAACAAGATGGTGGATAGAATCTGGTACTGTAAGCAGGAGTGGCCCTAGGTCAACTGGTGCCCTAGGCAAAAGGGTTCCATGGAGCCCCCCAAAACATTACCTGGTGCCCCCATCCTGGTCTACCTATACCAAATAAATACTGGAGGGTACTAGCCCCTGCTAGACTGGCGCCCTAGGTGGCTGCCTAGTTGGCCTATGCCTAAGGCCGGCCATGACTGTAAGTATGGTTGAAGGTGGAAGGATTTACAGCTGGGGTGATAGTATGGCCTTTTGGGACCTGAAATCCTGTGAGAAACTGGTTTTCATACAAGGTAAGGAGGCATGGTGCGAACAAGAGGGATAGTAAAGAGGAGTATATCATTATCTGTGATTCAGCTAGTGAGTTAAGGAACTGTTTTACCTGGTGATGCAACACCAGAAGATAGAGTGGAGAGGTAAAGGTACTGGAAGGGGGATGGGAGAATACCAGATGAAAGCTAATAGGTGCTATTAAAATGTAGGTAGACGAATTGGGGTGGGTGGAATTATCCCAGATGAAAGCAGATAGGATCTAGAAAGTGGGGGAGTGGCTATAGTACTAGAAATTTAGAGGTACTGGGGGCGGGAGGGAATTGGGGGCAGGGAGGGGAGCAAAGAGAGCCCGAGCATAGCGAGGGCGAACATAGCGGGGCTATTGCAGTTTACAAGGTTTCCTAAGGTGTCCTAAATCTATAAGGTAAGTATTATAGCTCTTAATGTAAGAGTCAATTTACTTAAGTTACAGGGGAAGGAGGCAAACACTCAAGTAGAAAAAAAGAGCCCTATGGCTGACCAATATGGTGACCTGCTTAATTACACAGCAGTGTAAGTGAAAGCTTAACAAATGCTTTTTGTGTGTGCAACCTACTCTGTTTAAATGATGAGAGAAACTGATTGCAGTCCTGTAGACACCGTTTTGTAGGGAACTGTAGGGTTCAATCGGTTTAAATGATGAGAGAAACTGATTGCAGTCCTGTAGACACCGTTTTGTAGGGAACTGTAGAGTTCAATCTCTTTAAATGATGAGAGAAACTGATTGCAGTCCTGTAGACACCGTTTTGTAGGGAACTGTAGAGTTCAATCTGTTTAAATGAAGAGAGAAACTGATTGCAGTCCTGTAGACACCGTTTTGTAGGGAACTGTAGAGTTCAATCTTGAGTCACACCAAGTCAGCCAAGGGGGGGAAGAGAGAGGGAAATCCTAAGCACCTAAATTTGAAAAATGTTTAAGTACCACTGAAGTTTCCTCACATGCAGTCTTGCATATGGAATTAGAATGCATGAGGCCATGAACCCTACAGCTTGCAGTATTTTTCTTGCAGATAGCTGGGTTTTGGTTGCCATTAGTTTGAAGTAGTTTGACAAAGAAGCTTGTTTTTCTGGAGTGAGAAATGCCATCTGGGAAGTTGTGTTCAAGCTTGCTCCCAGGAATACAATCTTCTGTTTGGGCACCAGTTGTTATTTCTTTTCGTTGATGGTGTACCCCAGAGAAGTTAGAATTCTCTTTATAAATGCCAGGTGCTGAAGTAGCAATTCGTGACTGTCCGCCTGAATCAGGCAATCATCCAAGTATGGGTAAATTTTAATATTTCTCTGACTGCAGTATGTAATGGCTGGAGCCAGGCACTTTGTGAATACCCTGGGTACAGTAGATAAGCCAAAGGGAAGTGCAGAGAACTGATAGTGCATAGAGCCTGCCAGGAAACACAGACATTTCCTGCAAGATTCCCTTATGGGGATGTGCAGATAAGCTTCTTTTAAGTCTAGGGTGACTAGCCAGGCATCCTTGGCTAGCATAGGAAGAAGCTGTTGCAGAGTCAACATTTTGAAGTTTGGGACTGCCAGGAAGGTGTTGAGAATTGACAGATCTAGGATGGGGCGCCAAGAGCCCTCTTTTCTGGGTGCCAGGAATAGTCTGGAATAGAAACCCTGTCCCCTTTGCCCTAATGGCACAGGTTGAATAGCCCTGATACTGAGAAGAGAAAGTACTTGCTTCTGAGCCTCTGTCCAGTGGTTTGAAGAAAGGTCTGGCAACATGATTTGGGGTTGGCAGTGAGTGGAAGTAGAATCTGTATCCCTGGGATACAGTGTTTAGGACCCATGAGTCCTGGGTAATGGACTTCCAGTTTTGTGCATGCAGGGCGATATTTCCTCCTAGGTGCAAGTACTTGGGCTTTGCTGGGAAGACAGACAAGTCATTGTGAACTTTTTCCAGAAGGGAGTGGCTTACCACTCCCTGTTTTTGAGGAGGGAGCACTCCATTGTTTAGATCTCTGCATACCCTGAGATTGTAATCTTGGTGGCCTGTTGACCCTGAGTTTGGACAGACACTGCCTGGGAGGGACTAGAAAGGTCCAATTTTTAGAAGGCCAATGCCTACTGAATCTAGGTGGCTGTACCTGTAAGAAATCTTTAACAATTTGCATAGATTTAGTTTTTTCCTCCAACTTTTTAAGAACGTCTTCTGCTTTTATGCCAAACAACCTTTCCTGGTTTAATGTAGCATCTAGTAATTTTGCTTTGACATAGTCTGGCAAGATTTGCTCCTTCAGCCAAGCATGCCTTCTCAGTACAGACCCAGTGACATCAGCTCTGCAAGATGCTTCTAAGGCATCAAAACCACACTGCAAAGTATGTTTACTAACTTGGTTTGCAGAATGTATTAACTGTTGTAAATCTTTATTTTCTGTACAATCTGGAAGCAACAACATTTCTTGTTTGATTAGTTCCATAATATGCTGCTGGTACTTCAACATGTGAAACTGACAATTCAAAGCCCTGACGGCAAGAGTTGCAGAGGTACATACTTTCTTACCCCATCTGTCTAAAGTTCGAGAATCCCTGTCTGAAGGGGTAGGGTTTTTGGTTGTAGTAGCCTTAATGCCTTTACGTCCCTGGGAAATAGTCTCTGGATTGGCAGTGGGATTCTTAAAGAGAAATTTGTGAGAGTCAGGTACTCTGTAGAACCTGTCAGGCTTTCTAGGAGCTGGCGGTAAAGTATCAGGAGTAAGACTGGATTCCATGAAGACATCAACTACAATGTCCAGGACAGGGGGTATAGCTAGAGGCCTGTGCTGAGGCAAGTCTAAATGTTTTCTTTTTGGACTGAGAGCAGTCCTGGCATTCCCAGTGGAAATGCTCTCTTAAAGTATGCAAGGTTTCACCAAAGGAAAAGTCCTCTGGAGGGGAGGCAGTGGGTATGGAATCCTTTGCATCTGAATCCTCATAGGTAGATAAGGGTATGTCCTGGTAATCAGAAGGATCAGAGTCATTGGACTCGTGGTCTGTAGAATCAGAAGGAAAATCAATTATTTGTCTTTTAGAGGGGGAAGGCTGGCTTCCCCTAATTAAAGTTATATATATCCCTGGTATATACATAAATATGTGTGTGGATGTCTGTATTATTTTACATATCCTAATAATGGTGAGTAAATCTGTACTATCACACATCTATAATGTTGCTCAAAAGGATCCAAAGTAAGAGCAGTACATAATGCATTTACGTACAGACCCCTGTGCCTGCTGAATGTCACCACACATACAGAGCAACAGGTAAGTAGGTGATGTAATGTATAATGTCCTCTATGCACGCACGCATAAACAGGGCACATTGTTTTTGCCCACCGGCTTGCCCATGCAAGTGCAAACAGCCACATATAGCCATACTGGTTACTGTAGGTACATAGCTAGGATAACTAACAGTTATCTGACTGCTAGGATAGTAGATGCAGATAACAGTATGAAGCAGTATCACTGTGTAGGCCACAGATGCTGTTCAACATAACGTAGTTTGAGTAATCCACAAGTAGTTTACAGGAAATCCTATATAAAACAGATGTCAGCCATGGCGTGTGCGATAAGTACTGTGATCTATAGTGTATAAGACTAGATAAGTAGGGTTCTAATGTCACTTCAAGCCACTTGGTGTGTGTGTGTGGGGGGGTGCGTGTATCCCCCAGCAAAACAACTGAGAATCCCACACTGGTGATCAAACTGCACAGGTATGCATTTTTTGGCCCTGTAACTTGTTGCTGACATTTAAACTGCCCTCTACAAGGCCTGATGATGTCATCTACCTTAAGACTACCAGCTGCCATTGTAATAGCACATGTAAGGGGTGACGCATGTGATAAGTACTGTGATCTATAGTGTGTAAGACTAGATAGGTAGGGGTTCTAATCTCATGCTAGGCCACTTTGGGGGTGTGCATGTCCATATGGTGTAACTATGATCACCTCAATAACTTAAAAAGAGGTAGGGTTTTGTGAGTTCCTATTACATTAGCAAAGTTCTGAAACTCCGAACACCATAAGGTCAAAACCTTATTTTCAAAATTTCAGAACTTTAAGTAAAAAAAAGAAAAGAAAAAGTCTTGCAAGAGTTACTTTCTGTTCTTTATTATTTTTTTTCGTTGTTTGAAATTATAAAACTTCGAACATACAAGTTCGATCCTGTAGTGTTCTAAGTATTATATAATGCACCATTATATAGGTAAATGTTCTAATCTATATACATAGGGTCATAGGTAGGTACTAGGCTATCGGCCCTGGGGCCTATATAAGCCTAGCCAAAAATGTTCCCTGGCTTTCGTCACCCAAGAAAGTTATTTTCCTGTGCCCCTGTCTAGCAGAGCCACAGAAGTGATCCCCGGGGTGAATTTCCTATTTCCCATCCAACTGTCGAGATTTTTCTTAAAGAGGGCTAATGAGGAGCTTTGCTTGACATGAATGGGTAGTCTGTTCCAGAGCATGGGAAGTCTCGGGGACAGGAATCTATCCCTCAAGCATGTTCTGTTTATTGTGGTGGCAAGGTGTAGGTCCCTGGAACATGTGGCTCGGAGGGACTGTTGTTTCTTTAAGTGTAGCATGTCCAACAGATCTGGGTTTGACATGGCTTTGCATGTTAGGCACAGGTCCTCTTTGAGTAGGCGATAAGCGATGGAGTACAGCTGGAGTTTTTTGAAGCAGTCTGCATATGGCATCTGTTTGAGGCCGGTGATCCTCTTAGTGAGGCATTTCTGTGGCCTTTCTAGTTGTTGTAAATGTCTTGCAAGGTACATGCCCAACGGGGCACTGTACTCTGTAACGGGGTCTGATGAGGGATGAGTAGAGAGGAACAATGACCTCTTTTTTTCTGGAGGTGAACCCCTTTGTGATGAGGTGTGCCATGTAGAAGGATTTCTTGACTACTGTGGCGATGTGATTATCAAAGGAGAGACTACTGTCCACCTGTGTCCCAAAGTCTCTCATCACACTTTCGGTGTTTAGTAGGCTACCGCCTATGTGGTAGTTCATGGGTACAGTGTTTTTCACAAAGAGAATAACAATGCAGTCCTTGTCATTGAGCTTGAGGCCATGACTTTGACACCAAGCATCAGTCTCAGTGAGGCCCCTTTGTAGAATGTCCACATCATTAGGTGATTCTATTATGGCACCCAGTTTGCAGTCGTCTGTGAACTTTGTTAGCCAAAGACCTGCTGTATTAGCCTGGACTTCTAAGAAGAAGATGCCAAACAGGAGAGGACCCAGGAATGAGAACTGTGGCACTCCCCTTGTCACTGGTCTGAAGTTGAATATGGAGTCAGCTACTTTCACAGCCAGTTGGCCATCCATCTTTTGACATAGGGATTTATGCCCAGTCTAGTGAGTATATCTATAATTCCAGAGTGGGGGATGGTGTCAAAAGCCTTGGCGAGGTCAAAATAGGCTGTGTGCATCACCTTACCCTTGTCCACGGTTCTGGTGACTAATTCAAAGAAGTCAATCATGTTTAGGAGACATGACCTACCTTTTACAAATCCAAACTGAGTGGGGTCCAGAGTTTGGAGGTTACCTAGGTCCTTGTTTAGAAGCTCCAAGATGATATGTTCCATGGCCTTGCAGACCAAGGTTGTCAGGCTAATAGGGTAGTAGTTCCCAGGGTCCATGGTGGCGCCCCCTCTGTGGAGTGGGATAACAGTCGCTGTGTGCCATTCAGTAGGCACAAAGACTGAAGTGAGGCTATGATTGAACATGGTACTCAGGTGGGGTGCCAGTTTGTTCTGTAGTTCGTGCAGAACACAGCCTGGGATGTTGTCAGGTCCCATGGATGCTGTGTTCTTGGCTTTGGAGAGTGCGGTCTTTACTTGTGCAGCCGTGATTACAGGGGCTTTGCATTACATTCAACTTGCACTATGTGTGTGTGCCATGACCTGTAAGCAGTAACTGGAAGTGGTGCTATCCTCAATGTAGCCAGGGTTGTGTGTATGCCTGTTACAAAATTATACATCAACTTATGAAACCACAGGACATTTGAACTTCCTAGCATAATGGCCATACAGACCTCACAATCCTAGACAACTTTATACCCTTATTTACATGATCAGCACATACTGCCCCAGTCCAAGAGGAACACAGGCAGAAGCCCTGTGGTGAAATGATGATCATTCAGCCAATAATACAGATGGCATGTGATTAGGTGCACTGAGGTGCTCTGTTTGCCATTAGGCAGGTTTCGGTTTCAAAGGTGTGTTAAAGTCTGCTAGACAGATCTCTCCCACCACCATGCATTATTAACGAGACATACTAGGTTAATTTCCTTAGAGTGATTAATCCATGTACCATTCCACCTACGATATGGAGCATTTACAATCAAGCAGAGTTACACACTGGCCCATATGCAAAGCAGAGATCAACTCTGAGTAGTCTATATCCCACATGCTACAATGACACTGATTTCAGAAGATCCCCATTGAACAGATATTGAAGACATGAAATTCTCTTGTGAGGGACCATACTGTTGTGTGCAACTGCCAGTACTGTTTAGAAAGGTACATTACCAAATGGCAATTTCACTCAGATATTGGCATGCTGAGGGAAGTGTACATGTGTATGTCAATTACGGGTGACTGTGCCCTATGAGTACCGTCATACCACTGGGGAGGCATGGTGACCTCAGGCACATTTGGTGTAAACATGTGGCCAGGCCGGTGTGCCCAGCTGTATCACCCCTGAGTATGTACATCACATGTTGCGAATGATGTGCTGCTTACCAGGTACACAGGTGTTAGTGATGGAAATTATACTACATATATATTTGCATGGAGTTTATGGCCATTAATATGTCAACAGGCATGTGTTCAGCAATACCCTCTTGTAAGATACTGACATAACTGACAGACTCTATGAGTGCTCACAGTCTGCAGGCATCAGCCAACACCGTTAGCCACAGACATTCCGTAGTCATTTGCCCCGTGTTTAAATGGACTCCAAGCAGTAGGGGACCCAGGACTGAACACTGCTGCTGTCCCTATGTTGAGTATGTGTGCCATCAAAGGGCCACTTAGTGACCACCCCCACAACATTACTGTGGATGCCTAAGTGGGTGCTTTTGTAAATGATGCGTGAGTGGGGAGTATAGTCAGATGGCATGGATAAGTCCAGGGGGCTGTATGGCCTGATGTCCCCTCACCAAGGTGACTGCCGGAGAAATGTCCACCACATTTAACAGTCATAATCCCCCTGTTAGATATCCAAACTGTGTACAATCAACTATGTGTAGATCACATACATGTGTGTTGATCAGCTCCATGATGTCTGGCCATACAGGCATACAGATATGGACACGCATGCAAACGGGCCTACAGTTCTGGTGGTCAGTGGATGCATTACCTCTGTGCAAGGGTATAACAGTTGCTGATGTCCAGTCTGCTGTGGTGCCGCCAGTGGTTTCAGTGTGACTGCAAGGTGTTCCAAATGGTGTGAGTAATCCTGGTCAGATCCCATGTCGGATGCAGCCTGGGATGTTAGCATGTCCAACAGATGCTGTGTATCCCCCCCATAGAGAGGTCAGTTACAACCTGCTCTGTACATATGGAAGGTAAAGGACAGGTTGTAGGAATGTCAAGTGGCACATGAGGTGAAGTTGACTCAGAACCTGTGGGAGTACAGGTTACCTATCAGCATAGACCCATTATATGTGGCATCATTATGTACGAGTTCACCGACAATGTGGACCTGTCCTTTGAGGTTACACATGTAATTACACTGTGCGTTGTGGTTCTGCCTCGTGTGGGTGACTCATTTTGTCACTTGCTGTGTCTACACAATGTCACAACAACACTATGTGCTTGTCTTAGCTGAAGAGGTTATGCCTCCATTTTAGGGGGGCACCCTCACCCCAACTGTCACACAGCAGTGTCTACCCCTTACTGTACAGCCTGCTAATGGCAGTTGTCCACCAGGCAGGTTTGCTGTAACATGAGGAGCCTATGTTCCTCCTGTCACATACAGCCGAGTTCATGCAGTTGTAATGCTGCTTGTATAATGCATGTGTGTAGAACTCTGCATACTTGCCTGTCCCGTTTTAGGGAGGAGGTGCAGTCAAGCTATGTAGACCATCCCACAAGAGGTAAAAAATTGCATTGTTGAAATATATGCCTGTATTGTCTGCAGGGGGGAGATCAGTTCTGGTAGTTTCATGAAACTGATCTGTGGTCAGATCCCACCAGGGATGTCCTTACATTGGAGGGCTGCAGTGGTCACCTATATTGGTAAACTCATGATACATTACGTTGGATCTCCTTGTGGGGATGTTATGGCACTGCTCCAGGGCATTGTAGTTAAGGACATGGACTAACCTTTGGACATGAGAACTGCAGCATGAATAAGCAATATAGTTGGTGGTCACTTAATGCCACCCTAAACCATGGTGTAATAATATATCATGACAGACACACGCCCATCCAAATACACACAACGGGTGTCTGGATTCATGGAGCTGCTCCTGTGGCAAACAGTTGCTGAATTATGTGCCATTCCAGTAGTGAATAGCACCAGCAAATGTTTCTGGGAAATCACAGTGTTTCCCTAAATCTGGATGTGTAGCTATCCTTAATGAGTATTCTATGTGAGAGTGTTTTTGGTGAGATCATCATTAGTAGCTGCCAGGCACTGGCAGTTCCACAGTCTTCACAAGGTAAATGTGTCTTTCCAGTACACACTGCTCGGGTAGTGCTTGGGTAGTGTCCAGTTGCAGAATACCTGTGTTTAACCCCAACCTTACTTCACATGATATACATACCACACTTCCCAAACATGTCTGCCTGTGCTCTGTACAGACACTTTGGATAACTGTCTTCTTGGAACATGATGGAAGTAACTGCAATACTTGATTGCACAAAGGACAACTAGAATGCAGTGCCAAGCGGTGTCCCCAGATCTCTGAGCAGTGTGATATGAAATGCCATGAAAGAAGTTAGCATGGATACGAGCTGTAACAATGTTATACACCTACTGACACTGGAGCACACACCGTTTGCTTTGCTCAAGGCCAGATTATGAATATCTACCATAACCGGGGGACTTCATTGAGTGTTAAACTATGCAATGGATGAGGGGGAATATGACTCACTTTACCTACCATGACCAGACAAGGTGTTTGACAATATTACCCCAGCAGGCCTGGCTGAAAACTGTGTAGGTTATTTACACAGTGGTGTGTCAGCTGGTGGACAGGCAAGTGTCTGATAGTAATACTCTGGGAAAATAGCATTGGGAAACCTACGCTACAATGATACCAGTTGACAGTGGATTTCCCCAGACATCATTAATGGAGTACCCCTTCTAGCCATTCCCTTCTCTGCAGTCACGGCCACTGTCAGTGACCTCTGACTGACTACATTACCAGGTGTATGCATACTAGGAGCTGTCACTGAATCCCACACAGAAAGTACAGTTGTGTACACTTACCATAAATGTAGATGTTCGAGTGTATTCACTGTTGCAGTCATCACATTTGGGTTATCCTTGCCAGGGTAGCCCTCGGCCAGCCTGAATACCAGAGACTTAGTATTTCTGTGTCAGTTGCTGTCACGTGAGGACTGACGTCAGGTCATCACTGGAATAAAGGAAAGCATCCAACGCCATTACTTCAGTTTTTCTTGCCCTAGCCTGTCAGGTGCCCCCAAAGTAGGAGGCCAGGCTCTGGTGGTAGAACCCCACCAGTGGAAAATAAATACCAATATGTCCTTTGTAAGGAAAGGAGAACAACAAGGAAGAATGGTAATAAAAGGAGAAAGAGAATAAGGGGGATGGAGGGAGGGAAACCAGGACTGCAACAGTGAATACACTCAAACATCTACATTTATGGTAAGTGTACACAACTGTACTATGTTCTTCGTGTTTCACTGTTGCAGTCATCACATTTTGGTAGATTCTCAAAGCTGAGGAAATGGGTGGAGGCAGTCCAGGAAGCTAGGGGCTGGCTAGCATGCCCTGCAAGACTGCAGCGGCAAACCCTGCTCTGCATTAGGACAACAGAGGCAGATGGTAATGCTTGGTAAAAGTATGAATAGATGCCCAGGTGGCAGCCTCCAGGATGTCCCTGGTGGGGACTCTTCTGAGGAAAGCTGCAGAGGTGGAGGCTGCTCTGGTGGAGTGTGTTCTCACCCCCTTGGGAGGAGGCTTGCCATGCTATTGGTAGCAGAAATGGATACAGTGTGCTATCTATTTGGAAATGGTTTGCTTGGAGATGGCTTTGCCTTCTGCCCCTGAAGCAAAGCTAACCAGTAATTGATCAGACATTCTGAAGGGTTTAGGCCTGTCCAGATAGTATCTGGGCTGTCTGTGCACATCTAGAGAGTGCATAATCCTTTCCCCTTGCTTTGGGGGTTAGGAAAGAAGGTGGGTAAATGGATGGATTGATTGAGAGCCGCACTGGACACTACCTTGGGCATGAAGGATGGATTAGTTTTGAGGGATATCCTGTCTGCATGGAAGATGATGAAGGGTTCCAACTCCATGAGTGCTTGCACCTCAGAGACTCTTCTGGCTAAAGTGATGGCCAGGAGGAAGGCTGTTTTCCAGGAGAGAAAATTTAGCTCTCCAGAAGAAGTTGGTTCGAAGGGGGGCAGAGTGAGCATTTCCAAGACAAAGTTAAGGTCCCAAGCTGGTGTTGGTGCCTTTCTGGGGGGCCTCAAGTTGCTAGCCACTCTGAGGATCTGTTTAATCAGAGGGTGTGAAAAAAGAGGCTGCTCAGTGGGAAAATGAGAAGAAATAGCAGAGGCCTGAATTTTTATAGAGGAGAAAGAGAGACCACTGTGTAGTAGGTCAGCTAAGTAATCCAGGATGAGAGGGCTGGAGGGCTGTGACGTACTGGCCCCCTTAGCCTGGATCTAGGTGCAGAACCTTTTTCATTTATCTGCATAAGACTTTCTGATGCTAGGGTGTCTGGCCTCTCGGATAACATCCAGAACCTGTTTACTGAGGATGGCAGATTGGTCAGGGGTTAGGGTATAAGCCAAGCTGCCAAATTGAGTGTCTGCAATTGGGAGTGCATGAATTCCCCTTCCATCTGGGTTAGCAGGTTTGGAATCTGAGGAAGATTCCATGGAGGCAGCGGGGACAGGCTGAGCAACAAAGGGGACCAATGCCATCTGGGCCAGTCTGGAGCTATGAGAATGGTCCTTATTTTGACCAGTACCCTGGGAATGAGAGGTAGGGGTGGAAAGGCATAGACCGAGAGATTCACCCATGGGAAGGACAGGGCATCCACTTTCCAAGCCTTGCAGTGATGCTCCCTGGTGCAGAATTTGCTAAGCTGATGGTTGGTGTAGGAGGCAAAGAGGTCGACCTCTGGAGTTCCCCACTTCTGAGTTATTAGGAAGAAGCTGTTTCTGTTGAGCTGCCACTCATGGGGGTCCAAGAGCTTTCTGCTTAATTGGTCTGCCAGGGAGTTGAGAGAGCCTGGCAGGTATTGTGCTAACAGGTGTATTTGCATAGAAGAGGCTGTGGACCAAAGGGTCATGGCCAGCCTACACAACGGGTAGGAGTGAGTCCCTCCCTGCTTGTTGATGTACCACATCACAGTGGTGTTGTCTGTTTTGATCAGGAGAACCCCTGGAGAGAGAAGGGGTTTGAAAGCTATCAAGGCCTGCTGCACAGCCATCATCTCTTTTTGAATGATGTGCAGGGGGAGTTGCTGGGGGTTCCAATGGCCCTGTATGCACCTGCCATCCAGGTGTAAACTCCAAGCATAGTCTGATGGGTCTGTGGTGAGGGTCTGGGCAGCGGGGTGTGGGGGGAAGGGCAGACCCTTGTTGTGGGAGCAGGCTGTTGCCCACCAAAGAAATTCCTTCCTCAGGCAAGGAATAATAGGCAGAAGAGTTTCCAGATCTTGAGAGTGTTGACACAAAAGGCTCTTTAGGTACCACTGAAGTGTCCTCA
Organism: Protopterus annectens; assembly: GCF_019279795.1. Classification (NCBI taxonomy): domain Eukaryota; kingdom Metazoa; phylum Chordata; order Ceratodontiformes; family Protopteridae; genus Protopterus; species Protopterus annectens. The sequence continues at coordinate 1,123,957,510 of NC_056735.1, forward strand.
TATGCAGTCTGACATATGGAATGAGGAGTATGCAAGAGGCCATGAACTCCAGGGCTTGCAGGATTTTCCTTGCAGAAAGCTGGGGCCTGGTGGCCAGTTGAGAGAATTAAGCTGATAGGAAAATTTGTTTCTCTGGTGTAAGGCATGCCATCTGGGATGCTGTGTCCAGACTTGCTCCCAGGAAGATTATCATTTTGGTTGGTACCTTTTTGGATTTCTTTTCATTGATTGTGTACCCTAGGGAGGTTAGTAGGTCCTTTACAAAGGCCAGGTCTTTGAGCTATTTTTACTGGCTGTCTGCCTGAATAAAGCAGTCATCTAAGTAGGGGTAAATTTGAATATTTCTTTGTCTGCAAAAGGCAATGGCCGGAGCTAGGGATTTTGTGAAAACTCTGGGAGCAGTAGATAAGCTAAAGGGAAGCACAGAGAACTGAAAGTGTTGAGATCCCGCTCTGAAGCGGAGATATTTTCTGCAGGACTCCCTGATAGGAATGTGGAGGTAGGCCTCTTTTAGGTCCAGGGTGGCTAGCCAGGCATCCTTGGAGAGCATGGGAAGCAGCTGCTGGAGGGTTAACATTTTGAATTTTGGGATCACCAGAAAGGTGTTTAGAATGGATAGGTAGAGGATACCAGGTGCCTTCTTTTCTGGGGACCAGAAAAAGTCTGGAGTAGAATCCTTGGCCTATCTGCTCTGTAGGAATGTGCTGTACTGCTCCCAAGGAGAGCAGAGAATGGATTTGCTTTTGAGCCTCTGCCCACTGATTTGGTGGAAGATCTGGGAACCCTTCTGGAGTTGAAAGGGTGTGGAAGGAGAATTTGTACCCCTGAGACACAATGTTCAGAACCCATTTGTCCTTGGGTAATGGTGGCCCAGGTGCTTGAGTGAAAGGAGAGTTTCCATCCTAGGGGTATGTGAAGGTGGGCAGAGGTGAGGTTAGGAAGGGGCGAGTCATTGTAAGCTCTTACCATAAGAGAGTGGCTTAGAACTCCCTGGTTTTGAAGTGGAGGTAGTCCACTGCTTAGATCTCTGCAACCCCTGGGGCTGCTGTCTGGAGGGGTCTGTTTCCATGGGGCCTAGGCTGGCCCTGTCTACTCGGAGCAGGAAAGGACCAGTGTTCGGGGGGAAAATGCCTGCTTAACCTAGGGGCTGGACCTGTAAGAAATCATTAACAGTCTGCATAGATTTTGCTTTTTCTTCCATCTTTTTTAAGACCTCTTCTGCTTTATTCCCAAATAAGTTGTCTTTGTGCAAGGGTGTATCCAACAATTTTGATTTGACACGGTCTGGCAAGGGTTGTGCCTTAAGCCATGCATGTCTTCTAATGACAGATCCAGTGACTGCTGCCCTGCAAGAAGCTTCTAGTGCATCAAAAACCACAGTGCAAAGTGTGTTTAGTTACTTGACAAGCAAAATTCATTAAGTCCTGTAAATCTCTAGATTCTGCCCATACAGGAAAGGAGGAAATTTTTTGTTTAAGGAGTTCCAAGGTATGCTGCTGATACTTAAGCATATGGACTTGACAATGTTGTGTCCTGATAGCAAGAGTAGCTGAAGTGTATACTTTTTTACCCCATCTGTCCAATGCTCGAGAATCCCTGTCTGAGGGGGTGGGATTCTTAGCTGAGGTTGCTTTAATCCCTTTTGGCCCTTGAGTAATGACCTCAGGGTCAGCTGCTGGATTTTTAAAAAATATATTTGTGTGAGTCAGGGACTCTGTAGTACCTGTCTGGTTTTCTTGGAGAAGGAGGGAGGGCATCTGGAGTCAGGCTGGATTCAAGGAAGACATCATCCACCACATCTAGGACTGGGCAGATGGCTAAGGGCCTGTGTTGTGGAAGGTCCAAGAACTCTCTGAGTCTCTTTTTTGACTGTGGGAAGTCTTGACTCTCCCACTGGAAATGCTCTCTTAAGGTATGCAGGGGTTTCCCCAAAGGAAAAATCCCCTGGGGAAGAGGCTGAAGGAATGGATTCCTCTGCATCAGAATCCTCATGTGGAGAGGGGCTGCATGTCTTCATAATCAGATGCCTCTGATTCATCTGACTCTTGCTCAGATAAAACTGGATTAAAGCTACCTCTGCTAAGAATCCCACCCCCACAGACAGGGATTCCCGAGCATTGGACAGATGAGGTAAAAAAGTATACACTTCAGCTACTCTTGCTATCAGGACACTAAATTGTCTATTCCATATGCTTAAGTATCAGCAGCATACCTTCGCTTCCCTTCCATTCCACCATGTAAATGAGCTGTTGAAGTCATTGCTAAAGGAACACTGATAGTTGGAGGAGCATTAGATTTAGTTCTCGCTCCTAAATTCCTCTCCTCTTCAAGGGAAGCAAAGGCTGGAATCCATCGAGCAAGTGTCAACAACTTTTGTTCACTCAAGTGAAAAAGTGGAAGAGAGGCGAAGGCTGGAGTCCACCGAGGAAGTGCAACAAAAGAAAGATACATCAGGAATACAAAATGATGGACAAGAAGGTACATCAAAACAGGTTTTTCACACGTTTCCAATAAAACTGAATACTTCAGAGATACAATTAGAGAGAGGCAGGTCATACAGCATGAACGGCAACAAAAGGAAAATACCTACAAGCCCTCCAGCCCTGGGTGCATCCAAGAAGGCATGGAGAAAGGAAGTATAGTTTTAAATATTTCCTCAAGGAATCTGACTGATCATGAAAGAAATGTATTGGAAAGAGGACTTTCTTTTATTCCATCACAACAGACTGACGTAACCGATACCATTTTAGATTTGCACATGTTTGGTAGAAATGTTTGGCTAAAAATGCTTTTTAAAAATCAGGGTGGTGAGCCTAAAGATGTTAATGTATATAAGAAACCTAGTCTATTTATTCCACCCAGCCATCCAGTTATTGATTATTAACATTTGTGAAAATGAAATATTTGAAAATGTGAATGGTAAAAACAGAACTAAAACTTTCTCCAGTTTTGGCATGGATGAATGGAGTGCATTAAAACAATTACAGTCTAACACAAATGTTATCATTAAGCAAGCAGATAAAGGTGGCCCTGTAGTTTTAATGGATAAAATGTATTATGACACAGCGATGTATGAAATACTACAGGATACCTCTGTGTATGAAAATATCAGCCAAGCTGATATGCAGGGGATGTTATCACGATTGGATGGGATATATATGTTTGTTTATTAGATAATACCATTTTAAATGAGCTATGCAATTACTTTAAGGTAAAAGAACCTCTAGTGCCTAGCATACATGGTCCGCCGAAAATCCATAAGAATGTATATCAACCTCCTTTAAGACCTCCAGTGTCAGGACATAACTGGTCTACCGAGTCTATCTCCATATATGCTGAGAAGAATTTAAGAATGTTAGTAAATAAGAACAGGAATATTCTAAGAGACTCTAAGCAATTCTTGTAGGACCTATATGTGTTTAATAATGCATATGAAAGACAAGATGGAGATCTGCTATTAGTGACACTAGATGTATGCTCGTTGTTTACTTGTACTCCAAATACAATCGGATTAGAATTGTTGAGACTATTTGCTGGAAGAAGGGACATATGATGGAGAGAAAATAGATCTAATATGCTTATTACTGGAGTTAGTTTTAACCAATAATGTGTTAAGTTTTAATGGTAAAATATATAAGCAGAAAGATGGTGTGGCCATGGGGATGGCAAGCGCAAATAGCTATGCCAATCTCATCATGGCCACATGGGAAAACAGGAATGTGCTTACTAATGAAAGATGGCCCCAGATCCAATTTTATAAATGGTTTGTTGATGACCTCTTCCTGTTATGGAGTGATGATGATGCAACGTTAAAAGAATTCACTACAGAAATTAATAACAGCACTGACTTTCTAAAATTTGAGTTGAAATACTCTAGACAGGAAATAAAATTTCTTGATGTAATGATTAGAATGGATGATCTGAATGGGATAACCACCAAGATGTTTTGGAAGAAATGCCATAGAAATACTTTACTCCATAGAAGCAGTATTTATTTTTATTTTTTTATTTTACATTTGTTGACCGGGCTAGTCCAGCTGGATAATTTCCATTTTCAGTGGAGGCCCGGGGAGAAAAGCTCCACAATTAAAACAAGGTTAAACATTTAAGCAACAATGCATACATTTTAGTGTAGTAGAAAATACAGCGAAAAAAAAACAGGTAAAAAACAAATAGCCTAAGCTATATATTCATATTTTTTTTTTTTAGAACAGTACAGTAATTTAGTCATTTGAAATAGCAGGGAAAGATAGTGATTTTTACGTAGGGAGGTATGGCTGAAGAGCGAAGAAGTCATTTAGTCTGGATTGGTACAGGAGCAGAGCCAGAAGTTGTTAAGATGTAATAGAAGTTGTTTTTTGAAAAGTTGAAAGGAGTCTAGTGAGGTAATGTGTGAGGGGAGGTTATTCCATATTTTCCCTATGGAGTTTGAAAATAGACAGTTACCTGCTGAATTTGTAATTCTAGTTGTGGTGACTTGTATCTTTTCGGCAGATCGCAACTGTTTCAAGTTTTTGTAGGGAGTAAGGAGGTTACTGAGAGCTGGTGTTTTTGTTGGTTGATAAAGAATGTTATGTATGCATCCAGGACATATCTTTAAGAATGTAGTAAAAGGGCAAACCCTTAGGACTTCAAGGCTAACAGCCAGGGATGATGAATTTAAGGAAGAACTAACTAGTTTTGAGACTCAGATTTAATGAAAGGGGTTACACTGATACTATGACCACATGAATCCTGGATGCATCTACTTCATGGAGAGACAGTATAGGTAAGCCATATTTTTCAATGCCCAATAATGATAGAACAGGATATGTTCAACATAAAAATGAATCTGTTAGATTCTCTACATATTTTACCAGCGATGTGAATATAATAACCAGTGTGATAAAAAAGAACTAGAATATATTAACACAGAATCCAGAAATCAAACAAGTCGTAGGGGAAAATCCAAGTTTTATATTTAAGAACAGGAAATTTTTGAAAATGATGTTATGCTATCCACACCATAATAAGGGACAAGATATGGCAGGAGTAAAAGGGACGGTTCCTTGTGGTGGATGCAATCAATGTATATACATAAATCATGAGAATGTATTTACACATCCAGACACTAAGCGAATATATGATTTTAGTGTAGCAGCCAAATGTAACACAAACCATGTGGTCTACTTGGCTGTCCGTCAGAAATGCTCTGCATTTTATGTGGGCAAGAATGACAGACAGCTACGATTTAGAATTAGGGAACACTTACTAAATATTAGGAATGGTGTTGCCACTAATGCGCTAGCCAAACATGTGTCCTCTGAAGGCAATGACCATAATGTTATGTTCTCAGTTATTGAGAGAATTATTCCTAATGAGAGAGGTGGTGATATAAGGAACCATACAGAGACCTCTGAAACTAGGTGGATTATCAGATTAAGAGCTAATAAAGGAAAGGGCCTTAATGATAGAATACCCTTGAAACCAGTTCTGAAGAATAGGGGGTTGTTCAAATGAAATTAAATTATTTTACTGAAAGACAGAGAGACATACTAAATATATATTTTAATTGTTTTTAACTAATGCATTTTATGTTACAATGTTTATTACGCATCTATACTTGAAATGTTTTTCCAGTATGACTTTGTACATATTGCAGAATAACTGTTTTTACTTTAAGTACTAATTACTTTAAGCATTAATTGGTTTGATTTGATTGGTTTGAATACTGTTTAAATATAGTTGGGTAGGAAGTGTTTGTTTGAAGGTCTGAAGAAGTGATATGTGTATCATGAAAGCGCTTACCTGAGTAAATAAATTTACCTTGGATTTTACCTACGTTTCATTCATTCTTGGACTGTGTTTAAACTTGGACATTCTGTGCCTTGGTTACTTCACTATTTCTTTGTGGATTTTTCCAAAATATAGTTAAACAAAACATATTAATACTAAATCATAATAATAAATAACAATAATAAATTAAAGAAAATAAGGGGTGGGGAGAGAGAGAAAAACATACCATTAGTGATGTTGCAGATGATATCCATAAAAAGACCACTAAAACATAGTTCTACAGGCGTGCAGTGTCAGCTGTGAGGAGTGACTACAATTCCTGTACAGAAGATGTAGCATGTACATTCCTCTCAAGCAGTTAGCATGGGACAGTGTGGGCTAAGCACCAAGAAATGCAGGTATGCAACTATACAGAACTGTTTCAGAGAGTGGCTTTCATATCTTAAATCCTCCTCCTCCCACCTTATGGCTTGGGGGGGGGGTACCAAAGCACTATCATCCTTGTCTCACTATTGTTTTCTGTCTACTTATTGCCCCTAGGTGATGTTATTCATTTGAGAGGTCTGCAAATATCACTGTTATGCTGACAACACACATTTTTACCAGTCTTTAGCTCAGTAATCTCTGTCTGCTATTATCTACCTCTCTTAAGACCTGGAATGTATCCACAATTGGATCATCATGGGATCATAAGTAAGTAGTAGGTTTGCTGCTCTGGCAGGCCATTTTAAGCCTCATCAATTTCCCTTTGGTGCATGAATTAATCTATCTTGTTCGGTGTTAGATTGGCCTTAAATTTCCCCATGGTTGATAATTATACACTACCCCACAAAGAATAACTGGGATCATACCATAGATAATTCAAGGGAACCCATTCTTGGGATAAGCATTTAGGTACTGCCTCAGTCCATTAGTACAAGGGACAGCCCTGGGATAAACTGTGCGTTTCCCATCCATAAATCCAAGTTGTGCTTGAATATGAACAGGGATTAAGCTTTGTTTTATGTGGATAGGGAGTCTGTTCCAGAGCAGCGGCATGCTCTGTGACATACATTTGTCAGGCTAATATTGCAGAAGAGATTTAGATCCCTAGACTGATTACTTCTGATGCCATTTGACTTGCTGATGTGCAGTAATTCCATCAGGACTGGGTTGGAGGATGACACAGATCACCTCTTAGTCTTTAGGACACCGAGGACAATGAAAGGGCTTGAGTTGGTTGGTCCATGTAGGACATATATATTCAGGCTTTGTAAGCTTTCAGTAAGGTATCTCTGCAGGCATTTCAGTTGTTGCCTGGTCTGGACAAATATATGCCAGAAGGGGCATTATACTCAACGATTGGCCTAATGACGCCAGAGTAAAAGGGAACATTGATATCCCTATAAATAGACACAATCCTTTTTGTTTATAAGCTGTGCAATATAGAAGGACTTTCTTATGATGATGGACACACACTGGTTAAAAGTTAGGCCAGTGTCCACATAAGTTCTCAAATGCCAAACAACTGAATCATCTATTAGGGCCATATGATCAATGTGGTAGTTCCCTGGGGTATATGATTTTTCAGAGGATGAAATAATGCACTTTTTGGCATTTAATTTCAATCCATGATTTTGACAGAAATTATTTATTTGGGACAAACCTTTCTGCAGGATGGATTTGGGGATTTAATGACTGCTCCTAGCATGTAGTCTTCTGCAACTAAGTCAGCCAGAGCCTGTTGGTACAGGCTTTTACTTCTGTGAAGTAGACACTAAAAGTACAGTTGTGTACACTTACCATAAATTCACCGTTGCAGTCATTATATTTGGGTAATCTGCTGGCAGGCTGCCCTCAGTCGGCCTGAATAACAAAGTCTTGGGTCCTGCGTCGGTTGCTGTCTCCTCTTCCATGATGTCAGGTCTTCAGGGGTATAAAACATGCAGCCGATGCCATTTTATTCAGTTTTTCTTGCCCCAGATGTCAGGTGCCCCCCCCCAAATGGGGGGCAAAAAAAACATATATTATATATATATATATATATATATATATAAACAGAAATATATGTAAATGCACTTTTAGCAACATAAACTTTACCTTCATCTAAAAGCAAATATACCACAAAGGCTTTAGTATATGGTGAAGGAAAGAAAAGGTATCAAAAAAGAGGGATGGCGGGTGGGTGACCCGGACTGCAACAGTGAATACACTCGAACATCTACATTTATGGCAAGTGTACACAACTGTACTATGTTCTTCGTGTTTCACTGTTGCAGTCATTACATTTGGGTAAAATCCCAAAGCTATGGATGGGAGGATGGAACTAGATAGCATTAGGAGCGGCTATAAGGCCCTGCAGAACTGCAGTGACAAAGCCTGCCCTGGATTTGGAGAAGAGAGGTAAATGGTAATGCTTTGTGAAGGTATGAACACAGCTCCAAGTAGCAGCCTCTAGAATGTCTTTGGTTGGAACCCCTCTGCTGAGGCAGAGGCAGCCCTAGTGGAATGTGACTTGATCCCCTTGGGCACAGGTTTAACATGGAGCAAGTAGCAGAAATGAATGCAGTTGCTTATCCACTTAGAAATAGTCTGCTTTGATATAGCCTTCCCCTCTGATCCTACAGCAAATGCCACCAGTAGTTGCTCAGACTTTCTTAGAGATTTGGTCCTGTTTAAGTAGAATCTTAGTTGTCTGTGTACATCCAGTGAATGCAGAATCCACTCCCCCTTGTTCTGCGGATTTGGGTAAAATGTTGGCAGGTGAAGTGTCTGGTTAAGACCCACACTGGATACCACCTTAGGCATAAAAGAAGGATTGGTCCTGAGGGACACCCTGTCCGAGTAAAATGAAATAAAACGCTCCACAGCCATGAGAGCCTGTAGTTCTGAAACCCTTCTTGCTGAAGTGACTGCCAAGAGAAAAGCTGTTTTCCAAGCTATAAATTTTATATCTGCAGTAGCTGCTGGTTCAAAAGGAGGCAGGGTGAGTTTCTCCAGCACAAAGTTGAGGTCCCATGCAGGAGTTAGTGATCTTCTGGGAGGCCTTACATTTTTGGCCCCTCTAAGATACTGTTTAAGCAGAGGATGAGAAAAGAGGGGAGGCTCTGTGTTGTAATGAGTCGAGATGGCAGAGGCATGGATTTTTATTGAAGAAAAAGATAGGCCCTTGTCAAGCATCTCAGTCAAATACTGTAAAATCTGAGGGATACTGGGTTTGCTGTGTCCGTTCCTTGTGCTTGGTTCCAAGCACAGACTCTCTTCCATTTACCAGCATAGGATTTTCTAGTCCTAGGCCTTCTGGCTTCCAAAATAACATCCATCACAGATTTACTGAGAGTTGTTGTTTGAATAATTAAATGATCAGCCATGCTGCAAGGTTCAGAGTTTGGAGCTGGGTGTGCAGAATTTGATTGTTCTGCTGAGACAGTAGATGAGGTATTTGAGGCAAGTACCAAGGAGGAAGTTGAGATATATTCCTTAGTATTGGGTACCAGTGCTGGCGAAGCCAGTACGGAGCAACTACGATCATTTTTGGTTTTTCCTGTCTGACTTTTAGTAAGACCTTGGAGAGAAGAGGCATAAGTGGGAAAGGCATAGACTGATAGGTTTTTCCAACTGAAGGATAGGGCATCCACTTTCCATGCTTTCCTGTGATAAGTTCTTGTGCAGAATTTGGCCAGTTGATAATTTTGGGAAGAGACAAATAGATCTATGTCTGGGGTCCCCCATTTCTGTGTTAACATGCTGAAGATTTGTGGATCCAGTTTCCACTCGTGCAGGTCCATAAGATTTCTGCTTAGGTCATCTGCCAGAGTATTTTGTTTTCCTGGCAGGAATTGAGTTTGAAGATGTATTTGGTAAGTCAAAGCTGTGTTCCACAATGCCATGGCTAGTCTGCAAAGGGGGTAGGAATGTGTACCCCCACTGCTTGTTTATGTACCACATAACCGTGGTGTTGTCTGTCTTTATCAGTAGTTGTCCTGGATGAAGTAAGTCCTTGAAGGCTGTCAGAGCATTCTGAACAGCTAGCATCTCTTTCTGGTTGATATGCAAATGCATTTGTTTTGGGCTCCATTTGCCATGAATGCATCTCCCTACGAGGTGGGCCCCCCAAGCATAGTCTGATGCATCTGTAGTTAGGGTTTGGGGGGTAGAGTGAATGACAGTCCCTTGTTTTGGTGACATGTCTCTGCCCACCAAAGAAACTCCTGTTGGAAGCAGGGAATGAGAGGAATCATTGTTTCCAGACTATGACAATGTTGAGTCCATAAACTTTTTAGGTACCATTGTAGTTTCCTCATATGCAGTCTTGCATATGGAATTAGTAGAATACAGGATGCCATGAACGCCAAAGCCTGCAGAATTTGTCTTGCAGATAATTGGGTTTTTGTTGCCATTTGTTTGAAGTATGTTGTCAGTTGCCTTTGTTTGTCTGGCGTAAGGTAAGCCATCTGGGCAGTTGTATTCAAGCTTGCATCCAGGAATGTAATTATTTGAGAGGGTACCAGTTGGGATTTCTTTTCGTTTATTGTGTACCCTAGGCATATTAGAAGCCTTTTTACAAACGCCAGATGTTGAAGAAGAGTGTCCTTGTCCTCTGCTTGAATGAGACAGTCATCCAGATTAGGATAAATTTGTATGCTTCTTTGTCTGCAGAATGCAATTACTGGTGCCAGGCACTTTGTAAAGACCCTGGGTGCAGTAGATAAGCCAAAGGGCAGTGCAGACAATTGGTAATGCAAAAAACCTGCCTTGAAGCGGAGGTATCTTCTGCATGATTCCCTTATTGGGATACGAAGGTATGTCTCTTTTAAGTCTAGAGTCACTAACCAAGAATTCCTGCCCAGCATAGGCAGTAGCTGTTGTAAAGTCAGCATTTTGAATTTTGGAATGTCCAGGAATGTGTTCAAAATCGATAAGTTCAGAATTGGACGCCAGGCAATGTCTTTTCTGGCTACCAGGGAAAGTCTTAAATAAAAACCTTGTCCTTTTTCCTTTTCTGGTACTGGCTGAATAGCCCCCATATCCATGAGGGACATAACTTGTTTCTTAGCCTCTACCCACTGATTTTGTGGCAGATCTGGCCAACTGTTTGGAATTGGCAAAGTATGGACATGAAATCTCTACCCCTGAGATACTATATTTAATACCCACTTGTTCTAGGTAACTAACTGCCAATTTTGAGCATGAAGTGCTAGTTTTCCCCCCAAGGGGGCTGCCAAAAGATAAGTGCTTGGTGAAGGTAGAAGGAAGTCATTGAGACTGCTTACTGTAGGGTTGTGCTTTGTTTCCTCCAGATTTGGAGGTGGAGGCACCCCATTGCTTTGACCTGTAAGAACCCTGTGATTGGTATCTGGAGCTTTTTGAGCACCTGAATTTGCCTTGAGTGGCTCTGTTGGACACAGGAAAGGACCAATTTTTAGTAGGCCAGTGCCTACTGAACTTGTGTGGCTGCACTTGCAAGAACTCTTTTACAGTTTGCATAGATTTAGCCTTGTCTTCCATTTTCTTTAAAACCTCTTCTGCTTTATTACTAGAGTATCATGCTGCAAGGGGGCATCCAACAATTTAGCTTTAACATGATCAGGCAGATTTTGCTCCTTGAGCCAGGCATGCCTTCTAATCACAGATCCAGTAACTGTGGTCCTGCAAGAGGCCTCCAAGGAATCAAAATCACATTGCAAAAGTATGCTTTCCAACCTGTTCTGCTGAATGCAATAATTCCTGTAATTCTTTATTTTCCACACAATCAGAAATCAACATCATTTTCTGTTTCAGTAAGCCCATAACATGCTGTTGATATTTAAGCATATGTAACTGGCAGTTTAAGGCCCTAATTGCCAAGGTTGCGGATGTATAAACCTTCTTTTCCCATCTATCCAGCGCCCTGGAATCTCTATCAGAGGGGGTAGGATTTTTGGCTGTAGAGGCCTTTACACCTTTGGAACCCTGTGAAATAGTTTCAGGATCAGCAGCAGGATTTTTGAATAGAAATTTGTGGAAGTCAGGAACCCTGTAATATCTGTCTGGCTTACTAAGAGCCGGAGGTAGGGAATCAGGAGCCATGCTTGATTCCGAAAACACATCATCAACAATGTCTAATATAGGAGGTATTGCCAAAGGCCTATGCTGAGGAAGAAGAAGGAAATCCCTAAACCTCTTTTTTGATTCAGAGAAGTCCTGACTCTCCCAGTAAAAATGTTCCCTTAAAGTATGCAAAGTTTCTCCAAAAGAGTAATCCTCAGGAGGAGATGCAGATGGGACGGATTCTTCTGCATCAGAATCCTCATAGGGTGGAACAGAAATTTCCTTATCAGAAGAAATGGAAACCTGATCTGAAGATTCATAATTGGTGCCTTGCCTAGGCCTCTTAGCAGGGGGGTTGGGAACCCCTGATCAAGGTAATTAAGTCCTCAGCCACTTTGCTCATCTGTTTTTTAGGCAATGGGCCCTGAGCACATGGCTCATGCGTCAGTTTTTTAGACATAGAAGATGTTTTTGATCTTCTTTTTGAGGCTGGCGTCAGTTTTATATAAAAATGTTGAGGACTGAAAACACCCTCAGAAGCCGGTGCCTGCTCAGCAGCTCCGGACCCATCCAAGGGAGAGACATCCGCGGGTGCAATACTCTGAGAATCTCGCGGCATACTGGACTCCGCATGGGTCTCGGTAGAGGCCTGCGACTCAAAAGTAGCAGGTATCAGGGCTGCAAAAGCGCCTCACTGAGTACCAGCGAACCTGTGACTGGCTTAGGAGAAGTTTCATCATTGGTTTTGGACCTCGACGGTCCGTCTCTGTCTTTTTCTTTGCGTTTTTTGTGAACTCCGGTAGTCGGATTGCTAACAGACGACATTTCAGGATAATTAAATCTTGATCCAAAATATTTAGAAGCAAAAATATACCGACGCTTAATAGTGCGTTGGTTAAATCTAGCACAAAACCGACAGCAAGGCACGTTATGATCTGAGCCTAGGCAAGGAATACAGTACAAATGAAAATCCTTATGAGGTATTTGCTTCCCACAAGTAATGCAATTATTAACTTTTACTGACACCGGTAAGGAGCAAGAAAAAGTTTCCCCAACGGGGTACTTGGCTTTAGTTTGAAGACTTCGGTTCTGAAACTCGAATGCAAAAATTTCAGGAGTCGGCCGACCAGCACTTGCGAACTGCTTCTGCTTCGGGCACTGCGCGGCAAGAAAGACTGAATAAAATGGCGTCGGCTGCATGTTTTATACCCCTGACATCATGGAAGAGGAGACAGCAACCGACGCAGGACCCAAGACTTTGTTATTCAGGCCGACTGAGGGCAACCTGCCAGCAGATTACCCAAATGTAATGACTGCAACAGTGAAACACGAAGAACATCAAGAAGGGTTCAACACAGAATCCTGGAGGACTCCACTGGTGATTGGTCTCTTTGTGGAAGTAACTTTTCCTATACTGATTTCCTGCATTCTGTGACCCAGTTGGCATCCCAGTGGATGACACAGGGTTTATTCCCAGTTGAATTAGTTTTTCTAGTATGCCTGAGTGGGGATTATATCAAAAGCTTTAGCTTTATCAGGATATGTGGTGCATACCATGTTACTTTCATCCATTGCTTTCGTGACCTTTTCAAAATGTCCACCAGGTTGAGTAAGAGTAACCTGCTCTTGATGAATCCAAACTGAGTTGGGTCCAGTGTTTAGATGTTTCTTATGTCTTTACTGATTAGTTCCTTGATAAGTCCTTCCATGGTTTTGCATATCAACTGGTCATACTTAAGGGTCTGTAATTGCCCGAGTCTGTGGAATAATCTCCGTTACGCAGGGGAATGAATATAGCTATTGTCCATTTATCTTGTACAAATGCTTGCATGGAGACTGAGGCTGAAAAGTGATATTAAGTGTGGCTAAATTGTGCTTCATGCTATTTAAGATGCATCCAAGGATACTGTCAGTAACCATCGATGCAGTATTTTTAGCTTTTTTAACACTTTTTTTATTAAAACTTAAGACAAATATGCATTTATATAAAAGAAAACAAACCATATTAACATATTCTCAGTTGTAAACATTATACATCACCTCTACCTTTTGTGTAATTATTAATTGAAAATTGCATAAATTGATTAAATTCCTGCCTTCTCTTAAACCTTACTCCTTCTCCAAAACATTACTCTATATGTACTGTTCCTGCAATTTCCATTTCCTTGTGTAATTGGCTCCTACCCTTTTCTAAAGATCCCACTTTAAGTTTTTTGTCTGTTACAATAGTCAAAACTTCAACTTCCATTTTCTAGTAATTATCAAGGCTTAACTATTTGTCTAGGCAATTCAGATCCCGTATCTCAGCTCAAACAAAAAAAAAATAATTTCCTTAGTTACCCATTTGCTCATCCAATATTGCTGACAGAGTACTCTGTAGGGAGCTTTTTAATATCTGCCAACTCATTACACTCCAAAAACATATGTACCCAGTTACCTCTTTCTTCCCCACCACTCCAACATTTGCAATCTAACCGAGGAAACATTTGTTGTAGTCCGCTTGGGGTATATAATACCTGTGGAAACACTTCCAAGAAAAATTCTAAGTTTTTTAGATGTTGTTGAATGTTTGGGAGTCACACATATGTCCTATCATTGTTTCCTTGTGAAATGCTTATCCAATCTCTTGTCCCAACATTTTCTAGCCTCCTCTAATTGCTTCCTATACTTATTGTGCAATATTTTATATGCCCTACCAATTATACATTTTTAACAACATCTTCTGTTCCAATTTCAACTAAAAGCTCTATCAGAGTGATGTTAAAAAAGGAAAGACTACTAACACCTTATGCAGACATCTAATGTCATGAGGATCATAATTTTAGGTTTACAGTCTTGGAGAGTATGAAACCTGGTACCAGGGTGGACCTTGGCAAAGAGTGTCAGAGAAACGTGAACTCTTTTGGCAAGTTTATTTGAATTCGTATAAATGGCCAGGGTTAAATGACCATGTCTCTATTTCCCCATAATTAAGGTTATGGGCACTGAAGAGATGATTTAACTTTTAATATTAGTTTTTTTTGTTTAGGTTTTAGTTTTAGTGAAATTCATTGTGGTTTTTATGTGAAAGAGAATGTAATTTATAATGTATAATGCTATATAGTAATTTTGTGGTTATTACATCAAATGATCTTGTAATGGTCTCACTACTGAAATGTAGCTGGGTATCTTATGTGTTGTATGAAGAAGTTCTGAAATACCAGAATGAAAGCATTTTATCATTATTTTACTAAAGTATTTGTTTTTAAAACTGGTTTTGGTCTGCGGTCTTTGAGTGTTTTCAGTGTTTCCAAGTCTTGCCACATTATTATGCCTTTCAATATACAGTCCTTTTGCATTAGTATATCACAACCAGCAAGAAGATGCATGACTGCTCCCAATTCTGTTACAAAACCCGATGTGATGATATGAGGTAGTGCCATCTATGCCAGGGAGCGTAGGGCAGTGCATGGATAACATATGCCAGCATACCTAGCTAGAGTTTTGTAAATAATTTTATGTCATTTGACTATCACTCTGATTTGTACAAATGCTTGTGTTAAAAATGCATTTGTAAAGTTGCTTGTGTTAAAAATGCATCAACAGTGGATCCTGCTGGACAGAAAAGAGATGTACATGTATGGCAGGCAGTATTATTATAACTGATTAAATATATTTGTTTTAACAGATAATTCTGGAAAGGAAGAGGTTGATCTCAGTACAGCTAATTTTGAAAAATAGTTTGGTTTTTGCCATACACATTTTATCTTACAGGTCTGATTGCAACCAGAGACAAAAATGCCTGGGAAAACCAGGACTAGGAATCTTACTGTATTGCCCTTAGGGGTAAACCAATTGCTATCCTGGAAGGGGGGAAGTTTTTGAAATTTATAGCTTTCAGATGCTGAAACAGATCTTAGCAAAGCTCTAGATGTGTACTTTACCAGAGTCAGGTGACCAGATATGATGTCACTCAATAACCAGCACTGAAATCATTTTTTTAGATATTAGTGAGAGACATGATGGAATTCTCACAGCAGCACTTTGTTTTTAAAAACCTGACAGGAAAGATCTCTCACAGATATCACACACAACCACACACCTCATCTTGCCTTGCTTTAGTAAGCAACTCAACACTCATCATCTTGCCTTGATGTAGTAAGTAACTTAACTAGGGAACAGTAATTCTTTAGTCAGTCAGGAAAATATAGTGAGATTAGTAAGTATTTTTTTTCTGCATTTGTGTGACTCTATCCAACTGTGTTTTTTTTTTATATCTCCTGTGTCTGAAACTCTGGTGTTTATTGCAAGTAGATATTTGGTATTCTCATGTTTTCTATTTTATTATTAAATACTTCTATACCCATCATTGTGGCTGGCCTTTTAGAGAATACTTTTAACATCTTAAGAGCACTTATGCTTATTTTAGTGACACTGCAGTTGCTCCTGAAAGCCTTGTTGCATTGGTCAAACTCTACCATTCGTATTAACATTAATTTTCCTCAGTATAATTGGGTACCCTTGTAAGAGCGTTAGAGTAGCTGACTGGTGGCAGGTGTGTGTGTGTCCGCACGCATGTTTGTGTGAAAATCAAATATCCATATATGTGTGTGTCAACTACTTAGAACAACGACACAGAGCTCAAAAGTGGTCAATGTGGATTCTGGTTTGGGGCCTGGAGAGAGAGACAGAGTCCAGCCTCAGGTCTGGAGTGTGTTCCTTGCGTTCTGTTAAGGGAAATTGTGCAGACAGCTGCATCTGGAAATACTGTGTGTATCTATTTTTGCTCCTAGTGGATGCCCTTCACTGGTGTCAGTGGCAAGGATTGAGGCTCCTTGATTACTGGCCCAGAGTAGGGACTGTCACACCTTCATTTGTCTGTTTCTCCCCCATGTTCAATAGACTTTGTAAACCAATGTGTACATAATCCACCATCATGGGCCGCTAATATTAACCTTTCATCTTTTGGTTTAAATTCACCCCTCCTTAACTATTCATGCATTTGATCCTGATCAACATGGTGTTTTTTCCAAGACTTTTCTATACTTGCAACTATATTTATGCATTTTCCACATTTCTTGCCTTCTCATTTCTTCTTCTGCATAGGTTGTCTGATAATTCTCTAATGCTTTTTGATAATCCCAAACATTCCCAGAGGTAGTTATCTCTAAATGTCCTACATACCTGAATAAGGTCTCCTCTTAAATATCTGTATGTGACACTGCACAAGTTCTGATATTTTAGTCTTTTATAATAACTTAAATTTTCATTTCTATGGATGTCCTTGGTATATTTCACTGTATTATTTCTGGTTTACTCATGCTTGAGTCTTTATAATGTTTCCATACTGTTATTCTGCTGTACTCTTCCCAGTTTACATTTGCTTGATTTTGTCTAATGTTTCCATATTGTTATTCTATACTCAAGTTTGGGTCTACTATGACTAACAAAAATGACTTATTTCTGATTTCCTAGACTTTATAAATCTTTTTACACAACCTATAGTTCGATAACTACCATTAGTCAACTGTATGATATGATTAGAAAATCTAAAAGCTGGATCTACCCATATACCCAGGCCCTTAAATGAATCTACAATTTCAATCAGTGTATGCTGTCTCCCAAATCTCATACGCTTAGTTTTTTTATGTATTTATTAGCATATTACTCTCCTCTGCCCAAATGATCAGTTTAATGAAGTTCTTTCGCAGACATGCCATATCTGTAGCACATATAATCAGTTTATCCAATTTCAAGTCATCTACATATAGACTGCAGAACACCTCAGATGAGAAAGATAGACCTGAAAAATCTATGGGCCTAGGACAGAGCGCTGTGGGACACCATGAATGTAACCAAGAATTTCACCTGGCCAATTGCTGTATACTTGCCATGTCCTATTTGTAAGCCATGCAGCTATCTGTTATCAAGAGTACATCAGTACCTACTTGTTATAATTTACTGATCAGTGTGTTGTATATTTGACCCTATCAAAATTTGAAGTTAAATCTATATAATTAATTACATCACAGCACATTTTTTTTAATTCATAGCTGTTATATTGTTATAGAACATCTCGTTACAGGTAGTAATAGATCTTGTTTTTAATATATGCATGCTGATACAGGATTTCAAGTCCCAACCTTTCCATTTCTGATAACAATTTATGCAATATAACCCTAACCAACTACTAACCTAACATTCAACCTTACAAAAACCTTTCCTGTAACACTACAACCACCACCACACACAGCATCTCAGACACAGAGCACATTCAAAAGCTCACAAATGATGCATATGTCACCTAACTTAACCCTACACTGCAGTAACCCCAACATTTGTATCCCTTTACAAACAGTTTAATACACTGTCCCTTTATCTAACCCTAACCCCCACACACAGACTGCCACCCCCATGGTCCTCAACTTGCCTCCACAATACCTTGCATTTGATATAATGCATGTTGGACATTCCAGGCACACAGCAAACATTTGATAACAAGAATATTCAATATTTTGCCAATGGCCCATACAGTGGATATGAAAAGTGTACACACTCCTGTTAAAATCTCAGGTTTTTGTGATATAAAAAATGAGACCATCACCTTTAATGTGACCTATAACCTGTACAATTCAATTGAAAAACAAATCTGTTAGGGGAAAAATATAAAAAATAAAAAAGTACAATAAGCTTGTTGCACAAGTGTGCACACCCTTAAGCTAATACTTTGCTGAAGCACCTTTTGATTTAATTACAGCATTCAGTCTTCTTGGGTAGGAGTTTATCAGCGTGGCACATCTTGACTTGGCAATATTTGCCCACTCTTTCTTGCAAAAGCACTCCAAATCTGTCAGATTGCAAGCGCATCAGCCCTCTTCAGGTCACCTCACAGATTTTCTACTGAATTTAGGTCTGAGCTCTGGCTGGGCCATTCCAAAACTTTAATTTTCTATTGGTGAATCCATTCTTTTGTTGATTTGGATGTATGCTTGGGGTCACTGATGTGTTGAAAGGTAAACTTCCTCTTAATCTTCAGCTTTCTAGCAGACGCCTGAAGGTTTTGGGCCAAAACTGACTGGTATTTTGAACAGTTCATAATTCCCTCCACCTTGACTACAGCCCCAGTTCCAGATGAAGAAACGAAGAAAAAACCCCCCAAAGCATGATACTGCCATCACCATGGGGATGGTGTTCTTTTGGTGATGCGGAGTGTTGTTTTCGCGCGAAATGTACCTTTTGGAACTGTTGCCAGAAAGTTCAACCTTGGTCTCATCAGACCATAACACATTTTCCCACATGCTTTTGGGAGACCTGATGTATTGTTTTGCAAATTTTAGCTGGGTCTGGATGTTTTTGTGTGTAAGAAAAGGCTTCTGTCTTATAACCCTACCCCATAGTCCAGACATATGGAGAATATGGGAGATTGTTGTCACATGCAGTACACAACTTGTACTTGCCAGAAATCCTTGCGGATCCTTCAGTGTTTCTGTAGATCTCTTGGCAGCCTCCCTGACCAGTTTTTGTCTTGTCTTTTCATCAATTTTAGAGGGACGTCCAGTTCTTTGCAACATCACTGTTGTCCCATATTTTCTTCACTTTTTGATGACTGTCTTCACTGTGTTCAATCGTATATCTAATGCTGTGGAAATTGTTTTGTACTCTTCTCCTGACTGAGAACTTTCAACAATGAGATCCCTTTGCTGCTTTGTAAGCTCTGTGAACCATGGCTTTTGCTGTAGCAGGCAACTGAGTAAATGTCAGTAAACTCCTACTAGGACAGCTGAACTTTATTTGGGGTTAATCAGAGTCTCTTTAATTGATGGCAGGTGTGTACCTAAAATGACTGAATGTTGTAATTAAATCAAAAGGTGCTTCAACAAAGTATTAGTTTAAGGGTGTGCAGACTTATACAACCAGCTTATTGTACGTTTTTTATTTTTTATATTTTTCCCCTAACAGATTTGTTTTTCAACTGAATTGTACAGGTTATAGGTCACATTAAAGGTAGGAAAAGTTTTGAAATGATTTATTGTGGTCTCATTTTTTATATCACAAAAACCTGGCATTTTAACAGGGGTGTATATTTTTATTTATTTATTTATTTTTATTTTACATTTGTTGACCAGGATAGTCTGAATGGATACATGTCCATTTTCAGCACAGGCCCAGGGAGAAAAGCTCCAGCATAAACAGATATATTAAAAAACATTACAAACTCATTAAAAAATAAAGTTTCCAGTTAAACAGAATAGCGTAGAAACAATATAGAGCTATTTACAAAGTATACATAGACAATCATGAATAGACAAGTTCACAGGTTAAAGGTTACCCCTGTTTACAACATGGGGAACAAATGGACAGTAACTAGGTTACTAGTTTATTTAACATTTCCTAATTAGTGTTGGCCAGGCTTATTACAATGGCATAGCCAGTTTAGTGCCAGGTTTTGTTTAAGCTTGGTTTTAAACTGGTCTATGGAGGACAGCATTGTGATGTCAGCTGGAAGTAGGTTCCAGACTCTCATTGCGAATAGGGCATCTCCAGCTGCATTTCTATCTATAGGAGCGCTCCAAAATCCTGAAACCCAAAATCCTGAGACCAAAACCTTGAAAGTTCAAAATACTGAAACTCATAATAATGAAAACACAGAGGATACCAACACTTTCAGGATTTTGTAGTGCTCCCATATATATATATATTTATATATATATAGATATATATATATATATATATATATATATGCATTAGCATAGTGTGTATATGTGTAGATATATGAGTGATCTTCTGCTAGTCTCATTGCTTTCAAGGTTCTACCTTGAAACATCTTCATACCCCCCCCCAAATAACCTGTTCTCTACAGTTAGAATTAGATTATTAAATGTTTAATTTAGAATATGGACCTTTTTCAGTCTCTTTTACATTTTTTTTAATTAAGTGCTGTGTTGCCATGTCTTACTGTATCACCTATCAATAGTTATATCTGTTTTGGAATGTTTTATTGTGACTGTAAAAGAAAAAAAAATATTATTTAAATTGACCATCTCCAAATAACAGATAGGTCTGATTTCTCTGAAGTATATAAGAAACAGGTTGACTAAGAAAGGTCTGTAGCCAGAGGATGCCAAAGCTCGCACAACTGTAAATATGCAAAATCCACCTGACAAATTACATCTTAGTGCCTGTATTTATACAGAGCCCAGTTAATGACAAATGGTACTGTAAAGAAGCAGGCACTTGGAACCTTAACTTTCACTTTCTGACTTCTCCAGAAATTCCTAGTCTGCTTAATAGTCAATAGTTGCCAAAGAGCCCTCAGTTTTGCTGTTTGTATTTAGACTTAGACTTGTTTGTTCTTTAGACTAGACAGAGATTGTCTATTTAAACAGACAGCACTTCAGTAAATTGACTCCAAATATCTTAGACACTACTCCCCTTTCAGCTCACAAACAAGTACCTGGAACCATGGATTTGGGCTTTCCAACCATCTCTGTTGTCAAACTAGTTGAAACAGACATCACAAGATAATATAGCAATGATCTCATGTTTTCTTAAATAAAAATGACACTGTGTGTGTCTCTGTGTGACACAGAGAGAGAGATGTAATGACATAATGTTAATGGAGGCAAAGCTCACACACACAGCCACAACAAATACCAAGCAGGTTGTCAGTACCACTCTACACCAGCCAAAGCCAACCACACAATTACATCTCAAAGCAAACATACAGACCTACATATGTTGAGGCTATTAAAGTAACATACCTAAACCATGAAAGGACTCCTAGACATAACCTAAAAGACATGCACACTCCTCTGCAACCTCACAAACACACAACACAGGCACATACCATGAAACATACATCCAGGAGTTACACTGTCTCAAATAAAAGGCTTGTAAGTCATATTAATGTGCAATCTAATATCCTAGTTGGTAGTACAAGATATCATAGTGAAGTAGACTGATGTGCCACAACTGGATGTGCAAGGAGAGGGTACCATTTGCCACATCACACAAGCACTGAAGTCCTTGCACCATAAGTACACATATGACACAGTTACTATACATGTGGGTGTAAATGAATTGAGATGCATCTCCCTGGATATATGAAGAGTTACATGATGGAGCTTTTGGAATATATGTCTGAGACAGGCATGAGTCTGGTCTTTAGCTGTATTCTACCATCACCAAAAAATATGTCACAATATGAACAAAAGATCTTCAGCAATTTGGCATACCTTCTGGTGTCATTCAAAAGGGTTACAATACATATCAGCCTGAGAGGAGATGGTAGACTGTCCTAACTGCTTTGCTACAGATGCACTGCACTACTTTCCCACGGATTCTGTAAATGGACTAAAACCTTGTCCACCCCATATAACCTTTTTTTTTTTGGCAATGGCAGTCTTCTAAAGCCTCTAGTAAAACTAAACAGAATCTAGACAACGTTAAGGTATTGCTGCACAATACTACAAGCGTTCACAAAAACTCCACATCCTACAAGCACTATGTACCCTAGCAAACATTGATATTTGCATCATCTCACAGACCTGGTTCAAATCCATTGAAACCACTCCATTAGTGCAAGGCGTCAGTGCCAAATTACTTGTGCAGGCCCACCACATTACAGAAAGGCACTAAACGAGGAAGTGTCTCTATTTTCCTTAAAAAAAAAATACCTCCAGACTTGTTAAACAAGATAACTACCTGGAACTCCTCCACGTCCAACTTAATAGAAAGAAAACCTCTTATCACATCATAGCTAACTATGCCCCCTCAACCCATACCTCCTACCTAAACAATATGGAATCTATATGTATTAAGCCAAACACTATTCTCCTAGGAGACTTCAACTATCTCTCCATAAATGGAAGTATAGCACGAGACCTACAGCCTAGTTGCCTGGAAACTGCACTAATATTGAGAAGAAGAGTCATCTATTATGGGATCAGACGTGCTTGCAATGTTACAGTTGCAAAATGCTGTACACATTTTTGTCAGCAATGCAGCTTCTCTCAACTACATGATGATGTATGATGTGATATTATCATGTATTAGCCTTGCAGAAGTGATTACTAGGATTGTCCAATACCATTCATGGAGCTGGTCAAGGATAGTAGTTTGCTAGCATGTGTGGTACCAAAATGATGAGGTTTAAGAGAAGGCAGGAACTAAATGAGCTATGTAATCTTTGAATGACAACGACTGTACAGAGTATTATATATATATATATATATATATATATATATATATATATAAAATGTTTGCAACTGAAAATATGTCAATATAGTTTCAATTTATATAAATGTGTGATTGCCTATCTCATAAGTGATAATTCAATAAAGATGTTTTTTGTTAAAAATGTGCACCTGTGAAATAACCTGCTGCATATCTATCATGGCAGAAGAATAAATCCTATTTACAGCTTTCAATGGTTCACCTTATGAATAATGCTCATTTGCATGTAATCATTTTCATTTGGTTTTTGGTTCTTGCAGGAATGTAACTGTTTTAATGAGAAAGGGTAACCCTCAGTCTTGGCCACACTCTTAACTAGTTTGTATTAGCCACTAAACTTAAATGCAACAGATGTTCACAATTTATTCCTGTTTAGACAAAGCAGAGCAAAGAATGACATGAGTTTCAGAGACATACTACTATGTCCATCTTTCAACTGTGATAACACAATTACTCATACATTAAAGTTTCATCAACATGTGCTTGTCTGTCTGTGTTCAGTCGCAGGGAGTTATGGAATCACATTCATAGACTTGCCACCTTGATTCACACAGTAATAGAAATGTATCCTTCAGATATCTTGTTTGCCTTTGTCCTAGATGCTCACATGCTATGCAGTTCTTGGCTAAATGAGTATAAAATGACATAAAAAGGTATGCAGCTTGACAACTATACTTAGCAGCATGTTGTGCAGCATTCAATCAGTAAGAATAGAATCAGAATACACATAACAAACTAAATAATATTTGTATCATCTAGTAGCAAACACTGCAGACTCATGTAGGTAAAGATGTTACAGGTAGCATTCCATGATCATGTATTTATGATGCATGCTTAAACTGAGCATAAATTAACCACAAATGATAATTATTACATGAACAAAAAAAGCTGTCGTATCACAGCTGCTCACTGCTAAACTTTGAATGACTCGCACTATTTATTATGCCTTGTTGGTGTTAAATTTGACTTGTAAATTAAATAATACAAATGAAATAATGTAAATGTCATGACAGCAATCCATGATCATGTGAACACTAATATTGCATGTTAAGAACACTAATTCTCTCCCACTTGATGTCAATGTGATGCCCCTGCACTGGCCCAGTTTTCAAGGGGCCTCAATCCTCACCACTGGCAAGAGCTAGGAGATGTACACATTGGGAGAATGACAAGTACACACACAGTAAAGTACAATTTCCCTTAAGAGCACACAGAGATCACAGTCAGTCTGGGGCTGGTTTCTCCCTCTTTCTCCAGATCCCCAATAAGACTCCCCACTGGCACAGCTGTAGGGTTGAGATATCAGCAGAGTGGCCAAGCTAAGGCCTCCAGCACCCTCTCTGTCCGACCAGTGCTTCATGTTCCTGCCCAAGTAGCTGACACACACACACACACTTTGAGATTTGATTGACATACAAATATATACAAACATGCACACCCACCTGGGAAAGGCTGGGACAGGTTTACTAGCTATGCCCCTTTGCCCAGACTATAAGGTAGTTCCAGCTGTCACCAGCCACCCTTATCAGCTACTATAAGACCCTTACAAAGGGTGTCCAATCCTACTGTGTAATGCTACTATTAATGCAAATGGTAGTTTTGACCAAGCACCAGGTTCCAAATAGATATGCAAGTATGCTAAGAGCTTAAATATGTCTCACAAATATAAGTTTAAATACTTTTAATAATCAATAATAAAAGAACAAGACAATACTCAGGAACTCAACACAATGACTTCAGAGTTCAAAATCACAGGAAATATTTTAAAACAACATTGCAGGACAGTCTCAAATAAATACATAAAACACCTAAGCTAATCTTTACTACATTCCTATCTATATCTAAAAGAGATACTATGCCCTAAATCTTACTTACAGAACAACACACAGGCAGAAGTGCAGATGATGATGATGATGAGTGGATGTTCTTGCTAGGTCCAAGACAAAATAGAAAATGCGCACACTCTCTCTGAGAGAGTTCTTAAATCAGTATCACATTTTACTGCTGGGTTAGCCTGGATGACATCACTTTTTGTCACCTGACTTCAGTTCCTAGGCTAAAACAGAAACTAATAGAATTTTAACATCTCTGTGTTAAAAATATATATCTCTCAGATGTTTGCCAAATCTTGGAAGTCGCAAAACATATAACACTTTACATTTTAAACCCAGTAATTGCTTTTCTTTCACGACAATACAAAAAAATTCTAGCTCTAGACATTGTGTCTGCTACTGAACTGAAACTGAGAAAAAACATCTTTTGTTTATGGCCCAGCTATAAAGTAACTTAAGCTCAACAATTCTTAAGTTTTGCAAGTTAATCTTCAATGATCCAAGCAGGGTATGCCGTGGTTACATTCTTGAAGCTCAGTACATAACATACAGTTCTGCATAAATCATATCAATATTCACAAATGCCATAGAAATTTTTACTACAGAACCAATTACTTTTTCAACAACTTATCACCCAAAATACCCCAATCCTCACTAATCTCATCTCCCCTTACAAAAATCTTGCAACTCTACGCTCAGCAAATAAACTTCAAATCTCTTCCATTAAATCCAACAACAAAGCTGGGGACTCACTCTTCTCAAACACCATAGGAAAGAGCTGGAATCATCTTCCTTCTGAACTTTCCAACCTTACGTCTACTCTACTTTTTAAGCAGAATCTTAAAGAATATCTTAAATCCCACTAGCTTTGTCCCTGCTACAACCCTGACTGATATCTCTTGCCCCCTTCCTGCTCTTTCTCAAAAAAAAAAAAATTTTTTACTTTATCTATCTTCGGTTTTAATTTTTGTTTTTACTCACAGTATTTGATTCTAACCTAAAATTGCTAAATAACTCTGTATAACTCTACCTTTTAATGTTAATATTGTAACAGATTTTTATTTTTTATTTTATTTTAATTATACTTTATTGTATTTCCTTGTCATTGTTGCTGCTTGGAGCTTTTCTCCCCAGGCCTCTACTGAAAATGGACATGTATCCAGTTAGACTAGCCCGGTCAGCAAGTGTAAAATAAAATAAAATAAAATAAAAAATAAAATTACTAAAAACCATTATCGATCAAATGCTTTTAGGACAGATGAAGTATTTCATTTTACTTTATTATATTCTGTTTTATTTTACATCATATACATATGAAAGGTTCCAACAGTATATTTATACATTTATTTTGATATCTACAGCTGGTTACTGACTGTATATTTTAAATGGTTTTATATGTTGTACTGCATTATATACAAAATCTTTATTTCATTGTTTTACCATTTCATCAATTGGGTGTACATATTTATATAAATATATTTAATTTTTCTGGATTAGGTATAATTGACGGAAATATTTTTTTTAAACATTGGTTTAGTTTATAGATGCAAATGACTTGGATTTGACTTTGGCATTTGTTGACAATTATGTGAAATAACACATATTCCTTTAAGGAGAGGTTTTATCTATTTAATCAATCCTCAACTTTTTAATTAATTAACCAATAGGGATGTGGATGTGATTTATATGCAAGATTTAAAAACCTCACTGATTAACAAATGTCATACTCTGAAGTCCTAGTAGGCAGTTGGATGAAAGTGCTTAATTTTGGTGATTTTTTTTTTTTTACAATAAACTTTATTTTGGATTATATTCTTATTTTTGTTTTCATATTGGTGGCCTTTGGTTGGAAGTAACATCGAGTGGGAGATAATTAGCATTCTTTTCATGGTTTTGGTTACCTAGTTTCTGCAGATTATTGCATGTTACTTCATGGAGACCTTTGTGTATGGAGTATGATTAATACCATCTGTTAATCATTCTTGAAACAAAAGTTAACAGAGGAGGTAGTAAACATTGACAGTGTTTAGATACATTAGAATAAACAGACAATGCCATGTTAATGTCTGTCAATCTTTTGGTATCAGAATTACATAAAACGTAACCAATTACTTGGATAAGGCACTGATTATTTTAGGTTCTTATCTATTTTAATAAGTGCAGCAGTAGATGAGAGAGTGGCAGAACACTGTCACATTAGAAAAATAAGAGAAAAAGACGAAGGAACAGGAGTAAATGTTAGGGATATGGCAACAGGTTATCTTGACAAAAATCAGTGTAGTCAGAGAGTGTGCTGAGCACATCATCTCTAAAAGTTTAGATGACTGAAGACAAGAGTCAACTGTAAATAGTCTTGTCAACTGCCACATAAGAAGTGGAAATGATTGTTACTTGTAAAACTAGCAATAAAGGATCAGTGACATGGATGCTGCTAGGAGTCTTTATAACCACACATTAGTCTCATTATCTCCTGCATGTCAGTTTATGTGTGTGTTAATGCATGTATGTGTATATCCACTCCAACACACATATGGGGATAAGTGTCTATGTCTGTGTATTGTGCACGTGTGTGTGTGTGTGTGTGTGTGTGTGTGTGTGTGTATTCAAATACAGAAAGAGATTTATATACACACACACACACATATATATTTTTATGTATTTATATAGACATACACATAAAAATCAGTGTTAATACATAAAAATATACACTAGATACATTTTAAACAACCAATGTGATATATATCTTATAAAGACATAGTGACACACACATTTATTTACTTATGTTATTTATTTTCATCTTGGGTAAGCAGGTAAGTGATCTGGTCAACACAGCCATCTGAGCCACAACAGCGGTCCCTTACAGCAAATGAAGAAAATTACAAAAGTAACACTCATGTGCATCGCATAGACAGTCTCAATAAAATAGATGCATTATCAGATATTCAGAGTATACAAGCAAACAGATATTCTACCTTCAATTGCAAGTCCGTCAGTAAAACATGCTGAGGCTGTAGTTTTAAACCATATGCATACAAGCAGAGATTATATGTTACATGCATACACATGCACATATATAGAAATAATAAGAAGAAATGTACAGACTGCATTTGCCTCAGCTTTCCAAAGGTAATGAGTGTAACTACTGCAGTCCAACATTTGGTAAAGAAGTGAAAGCTCCTATCATTTTGGGAGTATGCAAGTATACATACATACATACAAGAGTATTTTGGGAGTATACAAGTATACATACAAGAGTAACGAAATAAGAGTCAGAAGTAACACAGACAATATACGACTTGGATGCATAGCAAGGTATTCAGTACACATACACAATTTTTTTTTTTACCATGTGAGGCAGGAGGAGGCACACTGCGCTGTAATTAAGGGTGAATTCCTCGGTAATCTGATTCCTGACTTGACTCATCTCTCAGACACCCACACTCTTCTTCACTCTCCCTAATTAAGTATTCATCCTTAATTACAGCTCAGCGTGCCTCCTCCTGCCTCACATGGTAAAAAAATGAATTGTGTATGTGTTGATTATTACAGTCCGTCTTGATATACTGAATACCTTGCTATGCATCCAAGTCTTCCATAAAATATAGCCATATATTGTCTATGTTACTTCCGACTCTTATGTCATTATTCTTGTATATTGTTATATGCTGTTATTAACTTTCTAAACAAATTCTTTATTATGTACATTGTTTTTTTGAGCTTTTCTCCCTGGGTCTCCACTGAAAATGGGCTCACAGCAGCCCAGTGGGCTTTTCTGGTTAACAAAAGCAAATAAATAAATAAATTTTGCCACAATGCAGAGAAGAAAAAAGAAAGAAAAGGAATTCAGTAGGATGGAATCAGTATTGGATAAACAGTTACTGTGTGGTTTCTGAAGAACAACATACTGAATCAGCTAAGGAGAAAATATTTTTAGTACAGTGATTAGATTCAGTTTCAAAGTTGCCTGACAAAAGATGCAAAAGAATTTTTCTTCTGGACTATAAGAACAATTGCAACTCAATGGGTTTCTTTGCAAGACATAACTGACCAAAGGATTTCCCTGTGAAATATAGGAAAATCTGTATTATTTTCATAAACTCCATAAACATGTATGGTTTTCCAACAGCCAACCTGGACATCATCAAGATATACCTGTCCCTCCAAACTGTTCTACTGATGTTGCAGAACAGAGTACTTCTGATGCCATTTGACTTGGAAATGTGCAGTAAAGCCATTATTAATGGTTAGGAGGATGCACTGCATTCCAAACACAGGTCACCTCTTAGCAGCCTGTAGGCTACCGAGTACAGTGATAGTGTCTGAGTTTGTCTATGTAGGCCTTGTATCCTTTTAGTAAGGTATCTCTGTGGGTGTCCTAGTTGTTGCATGTTTCTGGACAGATACATGCCAAAGGGGGCATAATATTCAATGACTGGCCTAATGTGGGCTGAATAAAGGAGGACAATGACATCTCTAGATCTAGACATGATCCCCTTGTCTATAAGCTGTGCAATACAGAAGGGCTTTATTATAACAATAGGCATATGACTGTCAAAAGTTAGGTCACTTCCACATAAGTTCTCAAATCCCGAACAACTGAGTCAACTCTTAAGTGTGTGTTGTCAATGCGGTAGCTCCCAGGGATAGATGACTTCCCAAAAGATAAAATACTGCATTTTTTAGCATTTAGTTGCAGTCCATGATTTTGGCAACAGTTAATTATTTGAGATAAACCTTTCTGCAGAACGGCTAAGTCATTTGGAGATTCAATGACTGCTCTTGCTTGCACTCATCTGCAAACTTAATCAGCCAGAGCCCTTTGGTATTGGCTTTTACTTCAGAAAAGTAGATGACAATCAGGAGAGGTTCCAGCACAGAACCCTGGGGGACTCCAGTGGTGACTGGTCCCTTTGTCGAGGTAACTTCCCATATTTTTTGATTATCTGCATCCTATCTATGAGTCAGTTGACAATCCGCCAGGTGATAAAGGGGTTTATTCCCACTTTATTTAGCTTTTCTACTATTCATGAGTTGACAACTGTGTCAAAAGCTTTGGCAATTTTTTGTCTTCATCCATTGCTTTTGTGACCTTTTCAAAAAAAATCCACCACACTGAGTAAGCATGACCCTGCCCTTGACAAATCCAAACTGAGACAGATCCAATGTTTGTAGGTTCCCTATGTCTTGGTTGAATGGCTGCTGGCTACATGCCTACCCAGCTCCCTGACCACTGGGTCAACTCTTAGGGGTGCACTATCAACATGGTAATTAGCCAGGTTGGTTGACGTCCCAAAGGGAACAACTATGCATTTTTTAGCACTGAGTTTAAAACTACATCTTTGGCACCATTGGTTAGTCAAAGATCAATCTTTCTGAAGAATGCTGGTTCAATGACAAGTCTTTCCATGGCTTTGGATACAATGCTGATCAGACTTATGGACTACAACTGCCTGGGTCTCTGGAAGGTCCTCCCTTATGCAAGGGAATGACTACAGCTGTTCTCCATTTGCTTGGTACAAAATATCTATGGAGGCTGAGACTGAACAGTACTGTTAGATTATGTACTTGGAGCTTTTCTCCCCGAGCTTCTGCTGAAAAAGGGCTTCGGCTCAGTCAGACATACCCGGTCAACAAATGTAAAATAAATAAATAAATACATGTTTGAGTTGCACTGAAATGTCATGCAATATTTGATTTCCAATGAAAAATGAAACTTTCACTAAATCAAATGCTGTTTCTTATTCTAACCTTAAAACATTCAACAGCCAGTGTGCTGATGTCAGTAAAGGGGAGGTTTTCAAATATTTCTGTACAAATGTGTTCTGCTAGGGTCTCTATTATCGGGTTCTGTGTTTATCTGCTTTAAGACTTGCATTCTATTCCTAAACTTTTCTGCCACTTCATGAGGTTTGATATATCTACCTAAGGTTTGATAGAAGTCTGACAGAGGAACTCTCTTCCAGGCGTGTGCATAATAATTCACTTGCAAATCTAACACAGATGACAAATGTAAAATGTATGCAGAGTTTAGGAAATCAACTTTGGTAAGGGCTATACGCAGAATGATAGTCACTGCATGGTTGTAGAGGTGAAATGTCAAAATGTAAGTTATGTTCCTGTAAACACTGATGAACCAGAGTAAGGCTAAGCGTTTTTCATGATATGCATTCCTCCAGAAAATTTACACCAGATTTAGGACTGCTGCCCCTTTCAAGGGTTGGGGGAGGCTTCACAAGGTAACTGCATTCCTTCTTTGTACTGGACTATCTTCTTTGGGTGTGTATGCTAGGTGTGAAGTTAAAATACAACCCATTTGTTAGCATAAGATAACCAAGTATTTAATTAATAAGCTAATACAGTAAAAATGGTAAACATACTGTAATTCAATGGATTAATCATGAAATTATAAAACTGTTCAAATCTAAAGGAAAGACATTTGAACAGGGACACAAACTAGATATATATCATATGATTTTTAGGATTTTATCCATTAATGTGGTTAGCATCTCAAAAATAGTCTCTTGCAAGAAAGTTAGTAATGCAGAGAGTGCTCTCAATTTGCAGAGTTCTTATTTGCAGTGGTGATGGACAGGTTGACAGATGAGATCAGACAGGAGGCCCCGTGGACTATGATGTTTGCAGATGACATTGTGATCTGTAGTGAGAGTAGGAATCAGGTTGAGGAGACTCTGGAGAGGTGGAGATATGCTCTAGAGAGCAGAGGAATGAGGGTCAGCAGGGCTAAGACAGAATATATGTGTGTAAATGAGAGGGAGGGTAGAGGAATGGTGAGGATGCAGGGAGTAGAGTTGGTAAAGGTGGACGAGTTTAAGTACTTGGGATCAACAGTTCAGAGTAATGGTGAATGTGGAAGAGAGGTAAAGAAGAGAGTACAGGCAGGGTGGAATGGGTGGAGAAGAGTGTCAGGAGTGATTTGTGACAGACGGGTATCAGTAAGAGTGAAAGGGAAGGTCTACAAGAGTGTAGTGAGACCAGCTATGTTATATGGGTTGGAGACAGTGGCTTTGACAAAACGGCAGGAGTCGGAGCTGGATGTGGCAGAGTTTAAGATGTTAAGATTTGCAATCGGTGTGACTAGGATGGATAGGATTAGGAATCGGTATATTAGAGGGTCAGCTCATGTTGGACAGTTTGGAGACAAAGCAAGAGAGACGAGATTGCGTTGGTTTGGACATGTGCTGAGGAGGGATGATGGGTATATTGGGAAAAAGATGCTAAGGATGGAGCTGCCAGGTAAGAGGAATAGAGGAAGGCCTAAGATAAGGTTTATGGACGTGGTGAGAGAGGACATGCAGGCGGTTGGTGTGACAGAGCAAGATGCAGAGGATAGGAAGAAATGGAAAGAGATGATCCGCTGTGGCGACCCCTAACGGGAAAAGCCGAAAGAGAATGATGATGATCATTACCAAAGTAAAACTGCTTTCTGAGATTTTAAATTAAACATGCAAAATATAGTAGAAAGTGCTGTCATACTTTTGCAAAGCAACAAATGTTTGTTAAATTTCAGCAGCCTGTGTAAAAAATTGTCATTATTGCAGGAGTACAGAAAAACTTCCAAGGGCCTAATATACTTGAAACTCATCCTTTCTACATGATTTCATATTTCCATGTGAAGACCAAAACAGTAAAAGGACCGGGCATGGCTACCGCCTTAAAAATATACCTTCTGCAAATGGAAATAAAAAGTTTCTGCAAGGGAAAACGTGCTTCTTATGAACACAATAAAAATGCTGACTTAAGTGAATAAGTTTGCTAAACTTACTATTTCAAGAAACAGAAAAAAATCGAGGACTGGCTGTCACTCACCCATGCTGCATATTTCTGTATAAAGACCAACACAGTAAATGGACCAGACATAGCCTACTGCTTTAAAATGCACCTTTTGCAAATGGAAAAAAATGTTTCTGCAAGAATAAACTTATTTTCAGAGCACAAGTTCTTGAATATGAAAAGTTAATATCCATAACATATTACTATCTATACCACAGTAACACTTTTCAGTGCCCCAACCAGCCCTCCCCTTTACATACGTCAGACATTACTTTGGATAATACATTAAACTATGGTCCTATCTGATTCAGATGGTGGCAGATCAGATGGATGTAAAGGATCCCACAGCATCTATTGAAAAGAGTAGGGAAGTTCCCTGATGCCCTGGCCAAATTTCCCCTAGTAGTATAAATACCACCTTGGGTCTCCCCTGAAAAGAGGCCACTAGCCTACTGGGACTAACCCAATTAACAAAAAGGATAAATAAATAAAAAAACTATATATATATTAGGAGAAGTATACTTCTTCTTTTTCTTTCGGCTTTTAGGGAAAAGGTTAGGGGTCGCCACAGCGGATTACCTGTCCACTCATGACTGGCAGTGGAGTTTTATGGTGTCGAGTTGCCAGCCTGGTGCCCAACCTTCCACAGTACCCGGAGGAAACCCACGTGAACACAGGGAGGACATGTAGACTCCACACAGAAGGCACCCAAGCTGAGGATCGAACCGGAGAACCTCTTGCTATGAGGTGGCAATGCTAACCGCTGCACCACCGAGGCTGCCCTATTAGGAGAAGTAAACTAAAATTTACCTGTGCCTGACATACAAGGCCATGACCAACCCGGAATTAATGGACATGCTCCACCTCAAAAAATCCAAATCCACCAGAACCACTAGAGCAAGTGACTTAAACCTTAGCACGGTTATACAATTGGAAAACTGACTTTATGCTCCAATAAGACTGCTTTAACAAGAAAATTATTAATGTACAGTGAAGGATCTTACTGAAAGGTTATAACAAAGTTGGAAACATCTGTGCAAAAAAATGAGGGACTTATTTCACAACTTGTTCATGTAAATATAAAAAGTACAGTTGTGTACACTTACCATAAATGTAGATATTCGAGTGTGTTGCAGTCATCGCATTTGGGTTATCTGCTTGCAGTAGCCCTCAGTCGGCCTGATTATCAAAGTCTTGGGTCCTGTGTTGGTTGCTTTCTCATCTTCCATGACGTCAGGTAGTCAGGGGTATAAAGCATGCAGCTGACGCCATTACATCAGTTTTTCTTGCCCCAGATGTCAGGTGCCCCCCTAATGGGAAGCAATTAAATATATATATATATATGTAAGGTTATACCTCCAACAAAAAAGCAAATACACAAAAAAGCTTTTAAGCATAGTAAAGGAGAATAGAAGTATACCCAAAAGAAGTCAGGGGGCTGGAGGGAGGGTAACCTGGACTGCAAAAGTGAATACACTCGAACATCTACATTTATGGTAAGTGTATACAACTGTACTATGTTCTTCGTACTGCACTGCTGCAGTCATCACATTTGGGTAGATTCCCAAAACTAAGGATGGGGGGAGGAATTTAGATTAGCATTAGGACCAGCTGTAAAGCCCTGCAAGACCACAGTGGCAAAACCAGCTCTGGATTTAGAGAAAATAGGCAAATGGTAATGCTTGGTGAAAGTAGTACTTTGGAGAGGAGAGGCAGAGGAGGAAAGGCATAAACTGATAGATTTTTCCAGTTGAAGGACAGGGCATCCACTTTCCAAGCTTGTTTGTGGGGAGTCCCTGTGCAGAATTTGTCCAATTGGTAGTTCTGGGGGGAGGCAAACAGGTCTATATCTGGGCTCCCCCATTTGTTTATCAATATGTTGAAAGTCTTTGGTTCCAGTTTCCACTCGTGTGGGTCCATGAGATTTTTGCTTAGTTCGTCAAAGTGTATTTAGCTTTCCTGGTAGGAATTGAGCCTGTAGATGCACTTGATAGCTCAAGACGGTGTTCCACAGAGACATGGTTAGTCTGCAAAGGAGATATGAATGGGTACCCCCCTGTTTGTTTATGTACCACATAACAGTGGTGTTGTCTGTCCTTACCATTAATTGTCCTGGAAGAATGTGGTCCTTGAAGGCTGTCACAGCATTCCGTACAGCTAACATTTCTTTTTGATTGATATGCAGGTGCATTTGACTTGGGTTCCACTTGTCCTGAATGCACTTCCCTGCCAGGTGAGCCCCCCATGTGATGCATCTGTTGTTAGGGTTTGGGTGAGAGGGGGTAGAATGAATGGTAGTCCCTTGTTTTGGTGGCAGGCCTCTGCCCACCAAAGGAACTCTAACTGTAGGCAAGGTATGATAGGAACCATCGCTTCTAGATCCTGAGAATGTTGACACCATAGGCTTTTTAGATACCATTGTAGTTTCCTCATATGCAGTCTTGCATATGGAATTAGTAGAATGCAGGAGGCCATGAACCCCAAGGCTTGCAGTATTTGTCTTGCAGATAGCATTGTTTTTGTGGCCATTAGTTTGAAGTAAGCTGTCAAATTAATTTGTTTCTCTGGCGTAAGGAAATCCATCTGGGAAGTTGTGTTCAAGCTTGCTCCCAGGAATATAATTTGTTGACAGGGTACAAGATGTGATTTCTTTTCGTTTATGGTGTACCCCAGACAAGTTAGCATTTTTTGTACAAACGACAGATGATTCAAAAGTATGTCCTGGCTTTCTGCCTGAATTAGACAATCGTCCAGGTATGAGTATATTTGAATATTTCTTTGCCTGCAAAACGCAATGACTGGAGCTAGGCACTTTATGAATACCCTGGGTGCAGTAGATTAGCCAAAGTGCAGTGCAGAGAACTGATAGTGCATGTAGCCTGATTTGAAGCGAAAGTATCTTTTGCAAGATTCCCTGATTGGGATGTGCAAGTATTCTTCCTTTAAATCCAGTGTTGTCAACCAGGCATCCTTGCCTAGCATAGGAAGCAACTGGTGAAGAGTTAGCATCTTGAAATTTGGGATCACCAAAAAGATGTTTAAGATAGAAAGGTCCAGGATAGGACGGCATGAGTTGTCTTTTCTGGGTACCAGGAAAAGTCTTGAGTAGAAACCTTGTCCCCTTTCCTCTTTTGGTACAGGTTGAATAGCCCTTATGCTTAAGAGAGTACTTGCTTTTGAGCCTCTGCCCACTGATTTGGGGGTAGATTTGGCCAACCATTTGGGGTTGGTAACATATGGAAGTGAAATCTGTATCCTTGGGAAACTATATTTAAAACCCATTTGTCCTGGGCAATTAGTTCCCATTTTTTTGTCTGCACAGCAATCTTTCCCCCTAAAGGAGCAGTCAGTTGAGAAGGGCTTGGAAGTTTTAAAGTTAAGTCAATTGAGACAGTTTACCATGGGGAGAGTCTTACTACTCCCCGATTTGGAAGTGGGAGCCCCCCACTGCTTAGTCCTGTGCGTACCTTGGGACTAAAGCTGGTTGTTCTGCTGGTTCTGGGTTTGGACTGAGAAGGCCTGGAAGCGGCAGGAAAGGACCAATTCTTAGAGGGCCAATGCCTACTAAATCTTGGGAGACTGTACCTGTAGGAAATCTTTAACAGTTTGCATAGATTTAGCTTTTTCCTCCATCTTAAATACTACTTCTGCTTTGTTGCCAAACAGGCGGTCCTGATTTAAGGGAGCATCCATCAATTTAGCTTTAACATGATCTGGCAAAGATTGCTCCTTAAGCCAAGCATGTCTTCTAAGTACATAGGTTCATAGGTTCATAGGTTTATACTAGGCTATCTGCCCTAAGGCATTTATAAGCCTAGCCCAAAGTTATGTGGCTTACGCCACCCCTTATGTTAGAAATAATGTGCCCATTAGTTTGTTGTGCCTCTGTCCAGCAGTGACACAGAGACGATTCCCGGGGTAAACCTACGGATCTCCCATCCACCGGTCAAGATTTCTCTTGAACAGAGCCAGCGAGGTGCTCTGCCTCACATGGACCGGGATTTTATTCCACAGCATGGGGAGTCTCTGGGTTATAAATCTATCCCTCCAGCACGTCCTATTTATATCCGTGCTAAGGTTTAAGTCACTTGCTCTAGTGGTTCTGGTGGATTTGGATTTTTTGAGGTGGAGCATGTCCATTAATTCCGGGTTGGTCATGGCCTTGTATGTCAGGCACAGGTCACCTCTGAGCAGACGGTATGCAACTGAATAGAGTTGGAGTTTCTTCAGTCTGGCAGTATATGACAGGTTTTGGAGTCCCTTTATCCTTTTGGTGAGGAACTTTTGGGGTCTCTCCAATTGCTGCAGGTGTCGGGTGAGATACATCCCGAATGGGGCATTGTACTCGATCATTGGTCTGATAAGTGAAGAGTACAGGGGAACAATGACCTCACTTGATCTGGATGTGAATCCCTTCATGATCAGATGGGCAATGTAGAAGGTCTTTCGAACCACTTTAGCAACGTGAGTGTCAAATGAGAGGCCACTGTCAACCTGGGTACCCAGGTCCCTGATAATCTCTTCTGTGCTTAGTGGGTTGCCACCTATATGGTAGCTTGGGGTTACCTTGTTTTTCCCGAAGGGTATGACTATACACTTTTTGCGTTTAACTTCAGGCCATGGCTCTGGCACCAGCTATCAGTTTCCGTGAGACCCCTCTGAAGGATGTCTGTGTCCGATGTACTATCCACTATGGCACCCAGTTTGCAGTCATCCACAAACGTTGTCAGCCATAGTCCTCCTATGTTTGCCTGTACTTCTGAGAAGTAGATGCCGAACAATAGGGGGCCAAGGACTGAGCCCTGTGGGACACCACTTGTAACCGGCTTGGAGTCTGACATGGCTCCAGCAACTCTAACCCTGTGGGTTCTGTCCTTTAGCCAGTTTGCAACCCATCTTGTGACATATGGGTTTACATTTAAGCTGGTAAGTTTCTCTATGATACCCGAGTGGGGTATTGTGTCGAAAGCTTTTGCAAGGTCAAGGTAGGCTGTATGGACTGCCTTTCCCTCATCAATGGCCTTGGTAACTGTTTCGAAGAAGTCGACCAGGTTCAAAAGGCAAGATCTGCCCTTGACAAAGCCAAACTGGGTTGGGTCCAAGGTCTGCAAGTCCCCTATGTCCTTGTTTATGAGTTCCATTATGATCCTCTCCATAGCTTTGCAGACCAGGCTTGTTAAGCTTATGGGGCGGTAATTACCAGGGTCCGTAGAGGCACCACCTTTGTGGAGTGGGACCACAGTTGCCGTACGCCACTCCTTGGGCACATATCCTGTGGTAAGGCTAAGATTAAACAGCTGCCTTATGTGCGGGTTTAGTTCTTCATTGAGTTCATGTAGCACACAGCCGGGGACACCATCCGGTCCCATTGACGCTGTGTTTTTAGCTTTAGAGAGAGCAGCTTTCACCTGCGCATTTGAGATGTCTGGGAGGCTACACTCTGTTGGGATAGTTATCTCTCCTTTTGGGGGGGAGAGGGGGGTGAAGTTTGCGCTGAACCTGTCTGCCAGTATGTTGGCAATGTCTGTGGGCTCAATGATTTTTGTATCATTTTGGACTAATTCTGAGCATATCTGGGAGTTTCCACCCAGGTTTCTGACATAGCTGAAGAAGGCCTTATGATTGTCTTTTGAATCTATGGCAATTTTTTTCTCAAAGTTGGCCTTTGATGATTTTATGAGGGATCGTAGTTTCTTGCTAGTACTGATCAAAGATGCCTTCCCTTTTTGGCTTTTGCTCTATCATGTAACAGCTTTCTCCTCTTATTGTAAAGTTTGTTTATGGCTGGGGTCCACCAGACTGGACGTTTGCCCTTGGTGGAAAGAGTCTTGGTTTCATTTGGGATTGCCTGATCCATGCAGTCCTGAAGATGTTCATAGAAGGCATTTGTAAGGGCTTCCGCAGCTTGGGTTGTGGTTTCCATTGGCTCGGGGGCCTTGAAGGATACCACACCTGTCTTGAGTAGTGTGAAGTTTGCTTTAGAGAAGTTCTTCACTGTGGTCTTTTTTGTTTGGGGTGGGGGCGGGATGTGGATTTCTAGTGAGATTAGTTTATGATCTGATCTCACCAAAGAGGGATATACTTCCGGTGTGGAGCATTTTGTCCCCATGTTTGTGATGATGAGATCTAGTATATTTTCTCCTCTTGTGGGGACGGTGACTAGTTGTTCCATGGCATCTGAATTTATCAACTCCAGGAACCTTTGGGCTAGAAAGTTGGGGCTTGAGTAATGTTCCCAGTCTATATTTGGGTAGTTTAAGTCACCCAATATGATGGTGTTTGGTGATACATTTATACCCTCCAGTGTCTTCAGGAAGGCTGTGTGGGTTTCCTGAGTTTGAGAGGGTGGCCTGTAGCATGCTACAAATTGTAGAGCAGTTTTGCCTATGGTTAATTGCACCTGGATGGTTTCCGATGCTTCGTGCGTAGCCACCAACCTGGAGGTGTGGGTATCCTTGATGAATATGGATACACCCCCTCCTTTTGTGGTATGGTCCGGGTTTTGGGGCCGAACGCATGATATGAGGTAAAACCTGATAGTGCCGGGTGCTCTCAGGAGCCTTGAACCAGGTTTCAGTCACAGCACAGACATCGATGTTCTCCATACTGAGAAGGGCCTCGAGTGCGTGCATTTTGAGATTTAGACTTCTGGCATTGAGCAGCATTACCCTTAGTTTCTTCCCGTTTTTATTTTCTAGGGTGGTAGGTTTAGAATTTGAGCCTTGCCTAAAAAAGGCACTATGGGGGTGGCAAGAGCCTTAGCCAATATCCGGAATCCCAGGGGTGACAGGTGCAAGCCGTCCCTTGCGAAGCAGCGTGGCTTGTCAAGCATGTCATCCCAAGCAGACAGACACTGGATCCCCTTTGAATGACACCAGAAATTAAGCCAATTGTTAAAGCTGATCATCTTGTCACTATATTGTGGCATCATTTGTGGTGAAGGAAGGATACTGCTCAGGGTCAGGGTCATACCTGCCTGGGCTACATAATCAGAGAGCTCCTCTATGTCTCTTTTCATGTAGTCCAGGGAGGTACGTCTCAGGTCGTTCCCACCAGCATGGACAATGACTGTGTCATACTTGTACTTGCCGTGGAGTGACCTGAGTGCTTGTGTTATGTGGCGGATTCTAGCACCCGATAGGCAGCTTACTGTGACCTTCTCCTTGTTCAGCCTGGTGAGTGGGACGTCAGTGTGTCTGACTATGGAGTCACCTATGACAAGTATGTTTGGTGTTGTATTTGGCCTTAAGGGCAGTGACTACTTTGCACACTGATTTTGTTTTTTATGTGTTGTTTGTGTGGTGTCTTGAGTTTGCAGTTGCTTGGGTGTCTGCTTTGGAGGCCTTTGCTGTTTAGGTAAATTTTTACTCGGAGCCTCCGAGTATGTCTTAGTGTGTTTATGTGTTTGCTTCAGTGGTGTGGTTGAGTTATGTGAGACTTGTATTGTGGTGTGTGTGGTTGCCTTCTCCTCCTGCCTGGTCTTGCCAGTCCTGAGTTGAGAGAGCTCAGCCTCCAGTTTGGCTAAATAGCTGCATGTCTCGCAAGTGTTAGTGTTATGTGGGAGGAGGAGAGGGTTGTCCGTGTACATGAGGCAATTGTCACATTGCCTCAGAATTCCCAGATTCACCAACTGGGCAGGAGAGGACGCCAGCATCTGACCCTTCGACATGCTAGAAAGAATTATGAGTTGGTATGAGACAGAAAAGTAGAGGGCTTAGCAGGGAAGTGGGCACTCCTGGGGGGTTTTGCAAGTGAGGGATTTGTATAATATAGGAGTGCTTGACCTGCAAAGAAAATGCTTATAAGACAAGGGATATGCTTTTAAGACAAGTGCTGAGCTTTTTGAGAAGAAAAAGCAATTAGGAACAAGTGCTGCACTTTTTAGTGAAGGTGTAAACTGTTTAGGTTCCTAACAGAGCAGTTCTAAGGGGAAAAATTGAAGAACAGACTTTATGGAGCCAGAAAAAGTTTAACCGGCACTGCCCGATGCTGCTCTAGTGGCAACTCCATGCTAAATCTCACTAAAGCACGTTAAGGTGTGCTTGATAGCAGGGGCTGGAAAGAAGCAGGAATAGACCCAAAACGGACAATAAAACTACAGTTTTAAGTCAGTAACCACTCCTACAGGGGGCAGGGAAGCTGCTCAATGTTATTCACTGCCACTGATCAACAGAGAGACTTTCCTTTAGCCCAAGCAAAAATGGCCTCACAGAAACTTACAAACAGTTCAGGAAACAGCAAGCCTGTAACTGAACTTTTTTAAATCTCAGAAAAGTGGGAAAAAAGCAAGATTTTTTTTTTGTTTTTGTTTTTTCAGAGATGACAGCAGCCCTGCAAGATGCCTCTAGTGAATCAAAACCACACTGCAAAGTATGTTTTCCAACTTGTTCAGCAGAATACATTAAATCCTGTAAATCCTTATTTTCAGCACAGTCAGGAATCAACATCATTTTCTGTTTAAGCAATCCAATAATATGCTGCTGATACTTTAACATATGAAACTGTCAGTTTAAGGCCCTAATGGCCAAGGTTGCAGAAGTGTATACCTTCTTATTGCATCTATCCAGCGCCCTGGAATCTCTAACAGAGAGGGTAGGATTTTTGGCAGTAGTAGCCTTAATGTCCTTGGGTCCCTGTGAAATGGTCTCCGGATCCGCTGTAGAGTTTTTTTTAAAAGGAACTTGCGAGAGTCAGGAACCCTGTAATATCTATCAGGTTTCCTGGGAGCAGGAGGTAAAGAGTCAGGGGCCAAGCTACATTCTGAAAAGGCATCATCAAAATGTCCAGTACAGAGGGGGCTAGCTAAAGGCCTGTGTTTTGCAGGAGTAAGAAATCCCTAAGCCTCTTTTTAGAATCAGAGTAATCCTGGCTTTCCCAGCGAAAATGCTCCCTAAGAGTATGCAAGGTTTCACCAAAAGAGAAATCCTCTGGATGGGAAGCAGAGGGAATAGGAGTCCTCTGCATCAGAATCCTCATAGGTAGATAAGTGTAAACCCTGGTCATCAGAGGAAACAGAAATTTCAGAATCCTGATCAGAAGTATCATAAGCAAATTCAGTCCTAGGTCTCTCAGAGGGGGAAGGTTGGCTTCCCCTGATTAAAGTAATAAGGTCTTCAGCCATTCTTATCATTTGTTTTTTAGGCATACAGGCCTGACCATGCAGTCTTGGCGTCGGTTTTCTAGGCATGGTTTGAGTTTTAGTCCTTGAAAAAGAAGATGGCGTTGCTTTAATATGCAAGTCAGTAGGACTGAATACACCCTCAGAAGCCGGTGCCTGCACAGCAGCTCTGGACCCATCCAAGGTAGAGACATCCGCAGGTTCCATAGTTGAAGCATCTCACGGCATACCGGACTCCGAATGGGTCTCAGTAGAGGCCTGCGAATCTGAAGTAGTGGGTATCAGGGGCTGCAAAAGTGCCTCACTGAGTACAGGCGAACTGGCAACTAGCTTAGGAGAAGCATCGTCAGCAGCTTTGGACCTAGGCGGCCTGTCTCTGTCTTTATCTTTGCGTTTTTTCAGAATGTCAGTAGTCGGGTGGCTTACCAAAGACATATCTCGATAATTGAACCAAGTACCAAAATATTTAGAAGCGTAAATATACCGACGACGAATAGTTTGTTGTTTAAATAAGGCACAAAACCGACAGCGAAGTACGTCGTGGTCAGGGCCTAGGCAAGGAATACAGTACAAATGAAAATCTTTATGAGGTATTTGCTTTCCACAAGAAATACAATTATTGACTTTTACTGACATCAGTTTAGAGCAAAAAAAAGTTTCCCCAATGGGGTACTTAGCTTTAGTTGAAAACTTCGGTTCTGAAACTCGAAAATGAAAATTTCAGGAGTTGGCCGACCAGCACTTGCAAAATGTTTCTGCTTTGGGCACTGCATGGCAAGAAAGACTGGGGTAATGGCGTCGGCTGCATGTTTTACACCCCTGACTACCTGACATCATGGAAGAAGAGACAGCAACTGATGCAGTACCCAAGACTTTGATAATCAGGCCGACTTGGCTACTGCAGGCAGATAAGCCAAATGGGATGACTGCAACAATGAAGCACGAATAACATCTAATGTACATAATCAAATATCTCTTAATGGAACATGTTTATTAAGTTCTAGCGTAAAAAGAAACATCTCTGAAATATTTATGATATACGTCCCACTCAAATTAATAAATCCAGTCATACTTTGATTGCTACACTTCTCAGGAATAAAACATGACAGTCAAGAGGTTCTTACCAAAGAACCCGAGGCAACTAAAAATAATTATTTTTAAAACCTGCATTGCATTTTGTGAAGTGTATTTATTTAATCTGCTGCTTTATTTTTTGCTGTTTGTGCTTGTGACTACATTTTATTCCGCTCTTTGTATCTGCAAAACTACTACCTTGTATAGCAGACGCTAGATTCAGACTTGAATCTAGACTGTTTGGAATCTCTGTTCCTGAAACCACCTATCTTACATTAAGAAGGCCTCCCTGCACCCACAAGGCAGATGTTTTGTAGCCCAGGACCCATCTGTGTTGCCTATTGGACAGTTTGTGTATAGTTCGTGTTAAAACTGTTTACCTTTGCTTGCACTTAGCTGCATTTTGTTCAACACGGTTAAGCACTGACATGTACAGACGCAAATGCCTATAAACTATTTTTTCCCTAGATGTTTGTCAGTAGAACCCTCACAAGCATTCCTGCTGTACTACGTGCAACATAGCTGCACACTGCTGCACTGCGGGCAACTCGGCTGAGCAGTGTCATCACATTTCTTCATCCCTAATCCTCAACAGAAAAAGTGGCCTTGTTAGTTAGTCGAGTTAATCTTAGAGCAAAGGCTGATCCAGTACGCCCACTCCCTAACTACTATGTATGGTTTAGACATGCTACAATGGACAGTTAGTTTCCCAACATTTCCCATAACATGGCCATCCTGGGGAAATGCAGCAACTGCCTCATGTACACTGACAAACACTTGCTCCTAAAGCAAACAAATGCAGTATGTGA
Source organism: Protopterus annectens (assembly GCF_019279795.1). Taxonomy (NCBI): domain Eukaryota; kingdom Metazoa; phylum Chordata; order Ceratodontiformes; family Protopteridae; genus Protopterus; species Protopterus annectens. The sequence goes on from NC_056735.1 coordinate 1,124,001,132, forward strand.
AAGATGTAACTATACCAGGAAACTAGAAACTTATAATTTCACGTAACAATAATCAAGATATCAAACAGGTTGCCAGAACACACACCTCTCCTCTCACACAAGATAAGGTCAAGTCACATACACCCACATATGCAGAGGTACTCATTAACAGCCTATCGAAAGACCAGAGACCTCACAAGTGCAAACAAATCACACATACTGGAACATGAACAGACCCCATTATACACAGCAACACACATACAAATGTCTCAACAAATAAGCCCTAAGGCAAATCACCTCAAAACCTAATGCCCTAGTCGTAGGCGACTCCACAGTGAGGCACACAGAAGTCGCCCTCACCAGGCTGGACAAGTAGGTCACGGTTAGCTGCCTGTCAGGTACCAGGATGCATCAAATCACGCACGCACTCAGATCACTCAACAATTAACATTATGACCCTGTCATAGTGCATGTTGGGTTGAATGACTTCAGATGTACCTCCCTGGACTATATGAAGACCGACATGACTGAACTCTCAGATTATGTGCCCCAGGCAGATGTATCCTTAGCATTAAACAGCATTTTACCTTCACCCAGGATGATGCCACAACACAGACAGGAAATTATTGACTTCAACAATTGGCTTACCTTCTGGTGTCAATCCAGGAGGATCCATTATCTGACAGCCTGGGAAGACATGGTTAACCAACCACTCTGCTTTGCCACAGGTGGCTTTCATCCGTCTCCTCACAGCTTTCAAATATTGGCAAAGACACTTGCCTCCTCATGCTGCCTTTTTAGGCACTGTCAAAAACAACAAAATTCCCCAACATAAAGAAATCAACTCAAGACAAATTCAAGGTTATGTTGCTTAATGCTAGGAGCTTAAACAGAAAACTGCACTCTCTGGAAGCACTCCTCACCTTGGAAGATGATGATGTCTATGCAGTCACTGAAATTTGATTAAAGGCCACAAAGAGCATCCCGGCCGTACAAGGCTACAATGGCTTCCACACATTCAGACCCCAAAACGAGCATGAATGAATAAAACGTGGAGGTGTATCCATCTTCATTAACTCAAAATATACCTTGAGACTGGTTAAACAGTATGACTCTCTGGCGCTACTTCAGGTCCAAGTAACTATAGGTAAAACACCCTATCACATCACTGCTAACTACAGGTCACCCACCATGAACCAAGAGAAGCATACCACCTACTTGGACTTGCTAGACTCACTACATATACAGCCAAAGACTTTGGTCATGTGAGATTTCAACTATCCTTCCACTGACTGGGTAACATGCACGAGCACAAATATGATCACCCTGAAGTTCCTGAACTTTGTTAATTCAAATGCTCTGGAACAGTCAGTCTGCACCCCTACAAGGGGCTCGAATGTCCTGGACATGGTATTCGCCAACATGGTGGGGGTCAGTGCACTACTCCGTATGTGTTGCCCTCTCTGGTAAAGGTAGACTATAAATCTGTATTGTTTAAAGCAAAGATCAGACCCGACACTCCCGCAGAAACAAAAAAAAATAAAAATTTCTCCAAAGCAAACTTTAGCTTGCTAAGTGAAGGTATAACAATTTCAAAACCCCTGCTAACACAGCCAACAATGACAAATGCCTTGTACAGGTATTTAAACAACTATACAGATTTGGTTGTACCTGACAGAATCAAAACCAAGTCCTCCTGAAAAAACAGGTCACTCTGGGGGACCATAAGTATAAACAGGTTATATAATAAAAGGAAGAAACTTATCTAAGAAAAAGAGGGAACTTACTTAGTACAGGAAGAATACTTTCCACAGCTTGAACAAGCAAATTAGATAGCTTGTAAAATCCTCTAAAACTATGAGGCTAAATTAGCATCTCTAGCTAAAGACAATCATAAGGCTTTCTTTAGCTACATCCAAAATCTTAAAGGGAATGCCCAGCTATGCACCAAACTTATAATGGACGGTACCACTCACACAGAACCTGAAGAAATTGCCAACCTGCTGGCAGACAGATCTGACACAAACTTCACCCCCCCCCCGTCCCCAACAGACGCACCCCAAAGCATCCCTGTCACCAGTCCTCCACCTAGCATCTCCAAAGAGCAGGTCATATCCGCCTTCTCCAAGGCCAAAAGCATGGCCTCCATGGGACCAGATAACATCCCAGGCTGCAGGCTAAACTATCTTAAACAAGATCTAGCGGAAACACTTGGAACTCTCTTCAACCATAGCCTGAGCACTGGCTTTGTACCAACAGAGTGAAGAACAGCAACAATAATCCCCTTACACAAAGGGGGTCTATCAACCGACCCTGAGAACTGTAGGCCCATAAGTCTAACCTGCCTTATCGGCAAGTCCATGGAAAGACTTGTCATGGACCTTATCAAAAAGGACACAGGCAAAGTCCAGACTCCTGATCCAACCGAGTCTGTCTTCATTAAGGGCAGATCTCTCTTATTAAACCTGGTGGACTTCTTCGAGAATGTCACCAAATCCCTGGATGAGGGCAAAGCAGTACATACCAACTATATGGACTTGACCAAGACTTTGACACAATCCCCCACTCTGGTATCATTGAGAAACTCTTCCAGCTGGGAATTAACCTATACATTACTACATGGGTGGCAAACTGGCTCACCAATTGAACACATACTGTCAATGTTGGGGATTCCACCTCCACCAGTTACCAGTGGTATACCACAGGGATCTGTGCTGGGCCCTCTACTATTTGGAATATACTTCTCGGAAGTCTAGGCAAAAGTTGATGGTCTACGGCCTACCGAATTCACACATGACTGCAAACTATGTACAATCATGGAGTCCCCCAGTGATGTTAACATATTACAAAAGGGGCTAACACTGACAAATGATTAGTGCCAGAACCATGGACTAAAACCAAATGCAAAAATGTGTATCATTATCTCCTTTGGGAAAGAAGTAGACCATACAAATTACATTATAGACAGCACCCCCCAAGCTCAAACACAGTGGAGAGACTCGGGAACACAGGTTGACAGCAATCTAAACTTCGATCACCACGTGTACATGGTGGTAAGGAAAGCTTTCCTCATTGTGCATGTCATAAATAAATGCATCACATCTAAGATTAAGGATGCTATATACTCGACTCTCATCAGACCACAAAATCAGTACAATGCTCCCTTTTGCATTTACCTCTCCAGACACCTGCAGCAACTGGAGAGACCACAGAGGTTTCTATCCAAGAATATTCAGGGCCTCTAAAACATGACCTACATGGATAGACTGAAGGCCCCGTCTCTGTACTGTGTATACTACAGAGTGCTGAAAGGTAACATGTGCCTGGCCTACAGAGCGATCTCTGACTCTGCCCTAATGGAAATGCTGCATGTCCACAACTCAAATGGAACTAGTGCCACTCACTCCAGAGATCTCAACCTACACTGCGACATAAATAGAACATGAAGGAGAGACAGATATGTCTCCCAGAGATTGCCACTCCTCTGGAATAAACTAACAATTCATGTGAAACACAGCTCCTCCATGATCCTATTTAAGCGTAACCTTGACAAATGGATGGGAGACTGTAAATTCACCTCGGGGTGCCACATATGTCTCTCATGGACAGGGGCATTCAGTGTTGATCGTAAATTTGCTCTGCTAACAATGACCAATCTAGCCATGGTCAATTAGGGAACAAGGGTATTACATGGTTAGGCTTGCAAAGGTCCTAAGGCCATTAGCCTAGTAACCTCCTATGAATCTATGAACTACACATGTATGAAGACTTTCTAAAAATATTTCAAACATTTCTTAAAAATGTAACAGTGTTACTATTATTCTTTGGAAAGTAGCCAACTAGTCACACGTAATAAAAGTATTGAGAACTGTTTACAAAAGCTATTCTCACATTTCTGAAATGACTTCACAGGACAGTCTGGGAGTTAGTTCAACTGCTTTCTATGCCAAGGGCACAAGGGTTAAATCCTTCACCCTTGTTTGTTGTGTGACTTAAAGCAAGTCACTTAACCAGTGTTTTAGGCATCTGGGAATTTAGACTAGGCTCCTTAATAAACTCTCAGACTGCATGCTTAGTTACTACATATGAATCTATAATTTTCCAAAACAAAGATGATGTAAGAGACCTTGGAACAAGAGTAGATAACAACCTCTCTTTTGAGCATGATGTGACAACAGTGGTCAAAATCCTCATATGTGACACAGCTGATTGCAAAGGGTATTTCTAGGTCCAAAGAGGTCATGATTCATCTATATTCTGCAAAGATCAGGACATCATAGAATATAGCGGTACCTTTGGGATGAATCTTTCTAAATTAATCAAGCAGTCAGGGAGACCCAAAAAGTTCCTGAAAAAAGATAATAAAACTAAAGAACATGATCTATTAAGAAAGGATGGAGACTTTGTCCCTGCATTCAGTGTCTTACAGACTCCTTAAGGTTGATCTGTGCCTTGCTTTTCAGGTCATTAAATGTCCTGCAGTCTTTACAAATCAAATGAGAGCTATGAATCTGCTTCAGCAAATAAATTGCGGTGGAGACACATATTTGTCACTCAGCAACTATCTCTTCTCTGGCATAAACTTCCTCTTCAGATCAAACAATGTAACACACTATCTTCCTTTAGGAAAGAATTAGGCAATTGGATGGGTGTTCACACATTCACCATAGGTAGAGCTAGTCTATCCGTCATTGGAAAAGGAGATAAGGACTAAGGATGGATACTGACAAGGCATACATGTCTACATGGTCCAGTTGACTTGTACATTAAATTCTTCTATGACATCAAGGGGGTGGTCATAAAAAAGACTTAGTTGTGTCAAAGAATCCCTACAGATTGGGTACAACAGTGATTGTGTAAAACTAAGAAGGACCTTGTCACTGGGTCAGATGGCCTTAAATTTTCTTTTATGTGCATCATCTTTAACTGTTTGAATTACATATTTCTCTAGAGTCTAGAAAATGGAAATGTTCCTGAATTTTGGAATGCTGGAATTGTCACTCCAACACACAAGAGTAAGGATATACATAAACCAAAGAATCGGAGACAAATCAGCTTGACATCACTTACTAGGAAATGTTCTGATCAGATCTTATTGAGATTTATTTCCTTACATATTATCCAAGTGGGTGATATCTTTCAACATGGACTTACTGAAGATAGGTCCTGTCTATCAGACTTGGTAAACTTTTACAGTCCTGTTATTGACAACATAGATAATGACATTTCAGGAGGCATTAATCCAATCTGTCAAAAGCGTCTAACACTATTACACACTCTAGTGAGATTAACTTCGCTTCATGTCAACTCCTTAGTATATCACGGATTGTAAATTGGTTAAGTCAGGTTTTACCACCAGGTTAGGGTCAGGGTTTTTTTTTTTAAATGTTTTTATTACATTTTTATAAAACATAATCACTACAAAATTTGTAATCAGAAATGTATATACATATTTAAAAGTAAGAAAAAAACAACCTGATCTTATAAATATAGAAACAAAGAAAATAATTATTTACACAAGTGTCCATCAGCCTTCTAGTCATTCCTCTTGTTGCAAGTCTATTCAATTCCATAATTTTTTTTTTATTTTAGTTTTGCTTGTCAAGCAGTTCTTTAAATTTTTAAAATAAAATAAAATGCACCAAGTTAACGCACAAACATACGCTTATTCACACCAAAAATAGAAAAAATACAAATGGTTAGGGCTTTCACAACTACACTAGTTGCTTCATCAGACACATTTTTATTTTTTCTATTTTTGGTTTGAATAAATATGTTTGTGTGTTAACTTGGTGCATTTTATTTTATGTTATGTGTCTGCTTTATGCACCTTGTTTTTACCCTGAGTCATTCGCATTCTTTTTGTTTGAGTTCTCTAAATTTTGTCCATACACTGAGGCAAGAGGTAATTCTGTTCATTCTCATGCTATTGTAAGAATTTCTAGAAGAGTTACTTCGGTTGCTAAACTTATAAAATCGTTAAATGAGGGAGTAAATTCATTTTTCCAGTTCTGTGTGATCACTTTTCTGGAGATGGTCAATACAGTCCACAATATGTTATATTTTGTTCTTTTCACATCAGTGGGAATAGAGATATTAAAAATAATTAATGATTTAGATAAAATAACTGTACCTCCAAAAAATGCATGTAAAAGGATTCAATATTACTCCAAAAAGGAATCTCCGAACAAAGTTGCTTTTTCTTGTATATCAATTCAATTTTATGAGGAGTGAAGAAGGGCCTAAGTAAAAACTTCCATGTAAACAAATGACATCTAAGAGATGAAGTAGTATGTTTAGATGATAACAGAAATAACTTTTTGTCTTCTTCACTTTGTAGTCTACTACTAATTTGGGTAAAATAGTTCCAATATGTATATTACATGTTTTAGTTTCTATCTTTACCATTTTATACAATTTGGACAAGAGATCCATGTCTCAAGGAATTTTGTTGCAATAAAAATATAATATAGTCACTCAATTTTGGGACACAGTTCCTTAACATTGGTTGCATTGACTTAATTTCTCCTTCTGTATATAGTCTACAAGACTGTATAGCTAACCACATACCTTTATCCAAATCATACTTATTCCTAATGTAATCTACTAAGTGCAGCTTTTCATATTCATTAACCAAAACCTGTACAACAGATTCTTCTCTTTAAAGGCAATCACTGTTTCTAAATTTGAAGTAGGGATATTGCTTTGAGTATATGCTATAGAAAACATAAGGAAAATCCATGCTTTATAAGCCAGATTTCTATATATAAATTTTTCAAAAAATATTTAATATAGTCAAAATAAAGTAAGAATCATCTGTTTGGTGACATTTCCCTATAATGTAATCCTTTAATAACCAAAACAAACTGTTATTTAATATAAGATAATTATTAGTACATCTATGACAGTTAGAACACATAAAAAGGTTTCCTAAAAATTCTTTCCATCTTGCTGTATAAATGTTGTTAACCCAAAGACATACTGTTTTCATAACTGATGATAAATAATATAATTATACGTCTGGTTCACCCTACTTCCCAGTCTCTTACATGATGATTTAACACAATTCTTGGTATGTCAAGAGTTAAAATCTTTAATACAGGTTTTCATAGGAGGTAATGTTAATGACTGAATTATATATAGGATTTTTGGCAAGATGATCATTTTGATGATAGAGTGTCTTTACTCCATTGTAAAGACAATTGTATTCCACTTGTCCATTATATTTTTTGTCTTATTTACACAATGAATATAATTATAATTTACTATAGCATTAATATTATCCATTATTATTATTATTCCCAAGTAATTATTTTTTTTCTTTAACTATATATTTAAAGAACTTGGTTGGGATTTTATTCTTACTTATGTTTATCGGTACAATTTTTGTTTTATCATTAAATGTTAAACCAGATTTTCTTTGAAATAGTTCCATTGCTAAAAAAGTTGCAGATATAGATTTATTATTATCACTCAATGTCAATAAGATATCTGCAAACAACTGAATTTTAGAACTTAAATACTCCATTATTTTAATACCTTTTATATCTGTATTTGCTCGAATAAAGTTAGCAATAGGTTCCATAACTAGAGTAAAAAGCAGAGGTGAAAGAGGGCATCCATGTTTAGTTCCTTTTGATACTTTTATAGAATCAGATGTAAAAGTATCTGTTTTGACATATGCAAAGTTAAAAAAAAAACATATTCCTTTAGATGTAGCAAAACATATTTCCAGTTGACTGAGTCAAAAGCATTATTTATATCAAGACTCATTAATGTTAAGCTCTCATTTATGTGATTTGCACAGTCGATTATTCTTTTAATCTTATCATAGCTGTTTCTATATGAAACAAACCCAGTTTGATCTTCATCAATCGTAGAAGGTAGAATGTGTTTTAGTCTATCAGCTTGAATTGCCATGAACAGCAATGAGTTGGATCCTTGTCATTTTTTTAAAACTGGAGAGATAAGGGTACATTTGTAAGAAGGGGGAACTTCAGTTAAGTCCTTAACCAGAGAAATAAAACTTACGTAAGACGGCTTCCTTAGGTAACAGCTTGTAAAGTTCAGATATATTTCCATCATTACCTGGTGCTTTATTATACTTCAGTTTAGAAATTTGGTTTTGAAGTTCCGACACAGAAATTGGTTTATCAATGAATTTCATTTGGTCATTTGATAGTCTAATTTTTTATATTTTTTAAATAAATGTTTTGATTGTTTCCTCTGGATCTATTAGCGTATTATTCTGATTAATTTCATTGTAATAATCTCTGAATTCCTTTAGAATATTTTCTATTTCTGTTACTTTTCTTTAGATTTCTTTTATGTGACTGGATTTACTGAGTAATTTTGTTTTGGTGGCTAGATTGTGCATAGACTTTGAGTTGTTAGAAAAGTTAATTATCTTAACCTTCTCAAGATTGATTTTGGTTTAATGATTTAAAATTTCCAAGTTCCAGCTTGTCTACTAGTTAATTAGCGATAAAAACTCTATTCTATTCTAGATTGTGTTCATGTCTATTAGAATAATGATAAGATGAATGAATTTGGCTCTGAAAATTCTTACTGATCTCTTCTATGTTATTATTTTTATTGTTTTGGTTTTCTAACTTCAACTTATCAAGTTTTCCCTGTATTTCATATAATTGTTTGTCCCATTGCTTTTTTTCATTTGATAGTCATTTAGTGATTCTACCAAACAAATATGCTTTTAGAGCATACCATATATAGATTTCTGAAATACCACTGTATTGTTCATTTCTACAGAAGAGAACATTTCTTTAAGAAAATAGCTTTTAAATTCTTGTAAACCTGTTATATATGCTGGCATTCTTCTTATTTTAATTTTATTATTATTAGAGTTCAAAGACAATTCAAAAGTGATTGCATTACGACCTGAAAATGGGCAAGTTAGAATCTTAACTTTACCCAGCCTGTCTACTAGTTCATTAGAGATAAAAAAAAAAAACTATGTCTATTCTGGATTGTGTTCCATGCCTATGAGAATAATGCATAAAGATTAATGAATTTGGCTCTGAAAATTCTTTTAGATCTCTTAAGATGAAATAATTCAGTAAATTTCATTAACTTTTTTGCAGACTGCTGAATTTTCTTTTTACTATTTCTATTAGTATCACTTGGTGATAATACACAGTAAAAGTCTCCTGCCAAAATGATACTGTTTTTTGCATGTTGAATTACTTGCTCTAAATGTTGATCAACTGTCCTGACTCCTATTCCTGGAATCCAGTAAACATTAACAAGAGTTAACATCTTCTAATTGTATTTTATAGTAGCAGTACAAAACATAACTTTATCATCTTGATATGTTCCCATAACTTCAGGCACAGGTAAAGACTTCTGCCATAAAATAGCTACTCTCCTTCTTTTCTGATTATGAGGTGAACTAGATAGTATAGTGTAATTCTTAGTATTAAGTCTGTTTATATTTTCTGCTAATAAGTGTGTCTTCTGTAGAAAGATAACTTGAGAATTAAACAGCTTCAGATATCTAAGTTACCACTCTTGCTTCCATTGTTTAACCCATTAACATTTATAGAAATACAGTTAACAAATGTCATTTGTCCTATTGATCAGAAACATATCCGTATTTCTCATAGGTAATGACTATTTATAAAGAACTGCTTATTAATGCTCATACAAATAATAAAGTCTGATAGTAGATCTGGGAACAAATTCATTACATTTGCGGACACTCGTAAAAAGGCAATACGTAAGATTGTCATAAGACAATTACTTCTAAAACCCCTCCTACCCCTCATGGAGTCTAACACTCCATGCTTGAATAGTCCAACCAACCAAGCAAACCAACTCATCCACTATTCTGACAAAGAGTGAGAAGAAAGATACACGCACACCACTCTACCACAAATATATATAACTCTAATAACAATTAGCTAAAAGAATAACTGTATCCCATAAGTTAATATAAAAAGTAGAACAGTTGTTTCATTTTTAGACCTATTTAGTAAGAAAAAAAACCTAACTGTATATACTACACACACACACACACACACACACATATATATATATATATATATATATCAAATAAATTATTAAAGAAACAGACTATGATTTACTAGTATAAAGATAAATCCCCAGCATTTTTATTTTTTGGAACCTTCCTATATTTTATCAGTATGCTCTACAACTTATATATTTTGGCACAAAAATAAAACTTTAAATATATTTTATTCATTTCCATCAAATAATACCTTCGAACAATATACACTTTTTTCTGTTTCAGTTATGTGTTCATGTTTCATGTAACATGATGTTAGCTATACAAGCTAGCATAGCAGAAGAAAAGTTATGTGTTGTTAGAGTGAAATTTGATCTAATGCATATTCAGAAGGTTCCACCTTTTATTTAAATTATCTTTCCAAAGCTGCCTATCAAACTAGAGTTCCAAGACTGAACAGTTCTATTCTGTCAGTTTATGTGGGAGTTTCAAGTTATCTCAGACCTTTTACCTCAAAAGCTTCACATAATATAGTGAAAGAAGAAGGCTTGAGCCTGACAGAAAGGAGCTTCCTTTCTAAACCACACTGAAGCTCTTCATATAAGTACAGCCTTCAAATAACAATAATTTTCATTATATACAACACCAAGCACAATCTTTCACTCAAGAAGAGAGTTTTAAGGTTGTTTAATATAATAAAACCTCTTTTTAACTAAACAAAAGACACTTCCTCAACAACTATATTCACCCACACCCTTCACCTCACATTTCACTGTGTCTAGCAAAAACAATACCTTATTATCTAAGACTGTATATTGGCTCTCCAGGCAGCCTTAGAATGCAATGATTAATTTTAACAAAGCCTCCTTTCAAATATGACGCACATGTTTACTTGGGATAGTTTCTATTCATTTTACATTAAAGTGATAGTGACGGTATTTAGTATAATACACTAAGTAATAGACAGAAATTAACACTGTTGTTACTTTTTCCAAAAGGATCAAGAAAAACAAGACAGTACTAAAGATATATGCTATGTTCAAACCTGTAACAGTAACTATATAAGATAAACAAATGTGAGTTCAACTATGTGTCATGTTGCAGTCTTTTCTATTTCATAAATAAAATATGCAGTAACTTCTAGGCATGCGATTTCATATAGAAACCTGCAACTTTATATATGAATATAAACGGTTTACTATCAAAAACTTGACTCACTTACACGACGGTGCATTAATTGACACTGAGATTTTCAAACATGTTTCTGTCATTAATAAAGTTGACCATTTAAAAATGTGAAAGCAATGTACTGTCACCTTTAAGAACATCGATAACGCAAAGTCATTCATGTAAACAGCCCATAAAAAGCATTACACGTAGCAGGAAGGGCACCGGGTGCTTCAATGTACCATTCAAGAACATGGGAAGTGCAGTGTGCTGCCAGACACCACTTATAATTCATGTTTATGAAATGAGACTACTGCAGGTGGTATACTGAACAAACGGCATGGCATGGTTTCATCCATCCTGTTTCCTACATTCATGATACAGGGATAGTGTTTAAGCAGGCACGTATTAGAACTGCAACTTTGGCAGAATTAAAAGAAAACACTTCTGCAAATTTTATCAGGAGACAGAAATGTCAATAATTAATTTAATAAAAATGTTAAGAATGCCTCTAAGATACTTAATTATAGAGGTAAGAGAAAAAACTGCAGAAAATGAGACAGTAGTCCTTTGCATAAAATATATTAGACATCAAATGGAAAACTGTAAATAGACCTACCAATCTTACTTTGCTAGAATATAAACAGAGTAAAGTAAATTTACAGAAAGATAATGAAAAGGTGTATGAAATTAAAGGCAAATTATATGGGGAGAGATAATGAGTAATTGTGTTACTATTTGTATCCACGGGATTAGATGTAAACAGAAGGAGAAACAAATGAGACTTTTAAATATTCAAAAGGAATGAAAAAATTGTCAAAATATTTCTTATAAAAATGGGAAACATTACACTCCTAACCTAAAAGCAACATGTGAAAGCCTTATAGTGAATTCAAATAAAATAATATTGCAATACTGCATTTAAAATGTGTTAAATATGGTTTACACTGACTGTTCCAGTCTCCAGAGGATCACTACAATGTTGAAATTCGACATTAACATCAAAATCATGCTTTTTGCATTTCCGTGTTGATTACATGAGCTAATTAATATTCATGAGGTCGATTAAACACGTCAATCGTGAACGGTCGGACTTTTCAGTCTCGGTTATTTGACAGTAAACCAATATAAATACTGAATGTTTTTGTTAAAAATGCATAATGTTTTTTGTTTCAACTCACAAAAACATACCGTCAATTAACTGTAAAATAAATAAGTATAATGCAGAAAACAAAGAGTTAAATTACCTTTCATATGCAGTCTAATTGCTTGTAGTCAAGTTTCTACTTATGTTGTAACCAAGTATGTTGTCAACTTACTTATCTTATTACTCTATTTTCAACCCTGCCACTATGTCACTGTTATCTACCTATCCACAACGGAAACTCCTACTTCTATCCTCCTTCATACCTATTCTTATTATATTTTATCTACTTACATTCTATGAACATCTCCACCACATAAACCTTTACTACCCAACAAAGCAAACCTCCTCAACACCCATAGCTTACACTCAAACTCATTCAAACACACCTAGTACAATAGCCTACCTATCAGCAAAATATCACAGACTAAATCACATCAAATCAAATACTATATGCCTAAAGCTAAAAAATCTCTGTTCCTTATATGTAAACACCTGCAACTTACACTTAGCAATCAACTCCAATCAATAATAGATGGAGATATCCAACCCAATCCAGGCCCAAACTCTACACACTCTAGAGTGACCCATATAGCAACCCCCACTACTACCCAATCCCTTATCAGACCTCCCAACTCACTATTAATAGCCCATCTTAACATAAGAAGCATAAATAATAAGGTTGCCCAAATACATGCTCTCATGGACATGCATTCATTTGATATCCTGTGTCTTACTGAAACTTGGCTCAAACCATCTATACAAGATAACGAATTTACTCCACCAGGATATAGTATCTTAAGAATAGACTGATTAGCTAAAAAGGGAGGTGGAATAGCTATACTATACAAGTCCGGACTACAAGTAACCTCTATTGACTCTAAGCCCCCTCTAACTAGTAATGAAGAAATACTTATCTCCAAACTCCAACTCAATAACCATAAATCCATATATATTATTGCTATCTACCTTCCCCCAGGGAATAACTCTAATATCCTAGAATATATCCTAAATTGGCTCTCAGCCAATTATCCCCAAGAAACAACAGTACTCGGAGACTTTAATATTAATTGGAAAAGCTGTACTTCTGAACAGCCCTCTACCCATCTTAACCTACATGGGTTTACTCAAACTATAAGTTCCCCCACAAGGACCAATAAACACAATAACAATGAAAGCACCCTAGATTGGATACTAATAAATAGACATCACCAAAGTTATAAAGTAGGGACTCTCCCTGAGGATATAAGCGACCATGCACTCACCTTCATAATCAGATCCAAGACTGATATCCCAAATCCAATTACCTATAGAACAATTAGGAGTAATAAAAATTTTAACCCTGATATTTTCCAAAATGAACTTAAAGCATGCAACTGGTCACCCCTCAAAAGTCTAATCCTAGAGGAAGCAGTAATCTACTTTAATAGTAAATTTCTCAGGAACACCAAACAAGTACCTCCACGATATAATAAAAACATGTAGTTTATTCCAGAAAAAAGTAAATTTCTAAATATTCTTGACCTCCATGCTCCAAAAAGGACCATTAAAACTGGGAACAAACCTGCCCCCCTGGCTCTCAAAAGAGACAAAACAAAAAATGCTACTCAGAAATAAAATCTGGACCAAATGGCGTACTACTAAAAACCAAGAAGATCACATAAAGTTCAGACAGCTAAGAAATGACACAAAAAAAGCAATACTGTCAGATAAAAGAAAAGTACTACATTCAACTCCAAAATACCCAGCAAAGTAAACCCCAAAAATTTTGGGCAGGTATAAATACACTCTTACACCCAGGCTGTACTGTCACTCCCCCCCCCCCCCCGTAGGTACTGACCAGGATAATCCAAAGCAAATTGCAAGGACCTTTAATACCTTCTTCACAGAGACCATTCAGTCTCTTGCCAATCAACTATCTCCCGACAGCTCACCTCTATCACTCTCTAATACTACCTTACCTCCCCATTTCATCTCAAACCCATCCCTACATCCATTATCCATACCCTTTTGCAAAAACTCAAACCTACCACCACTGCAGTAGATTTCCTTCCTGCAGAATATCTACAAAAAGCAGCAAATGCCATAGCCTACCCAGTTTCCATTCTGATTAACAGAACAATCTCTGAGGGTGCAATTCCTTCCATTTGGAAGATTGCACACATTATCCCCCTTCATAAGGGTGGAAATTCTAGGGAACTATCCAATTACAGACCAACTGCCATTCTATCTCCTCTGGCAAAAATCATGGAGAAATGCATTCATATGCAACTGTTAAAACACCTAATAGATGATAACTTATTGGCTAACTGCCAACACGGCTTCAGGCCATTTCACAGTACTACTACTGCCCTTTTATCCTTCTCCGACTGTATAAATAAAAATCACAATAACAACACTCTATCCTCAGCCCTCTTTATTGATCTCTCCAAAGCCTTCGACATGGTTAACCACCAACTTCTCATAAACACTCTGAAAAACCTATCTCTTGATACACTTACTATACAATGGTTTCAATCCTACTTAAGCAATAGGCAACAAGCAGTTATGTGGGAGAACAACCTATCTCCCCATCTCCCCATTGCACTAGGTGTCCCCCAAGGTTCTATACTTGGACCACTTCTATTCTCTATTTTCATCAACGACCTGTATACTGTTATTCCTCAAGCTTCCTTAATACAATATGCCGATGACTCCACATTAATATGCTCAGCCCCAACTCCAGCAGACCTTCAATCTCTCACCCAAAAAGTGGTTAACATAGTTGAGGAATGGCTACAACATCAGTGCCTCATCCTAAATCCCAAAAAAAAACAAACTTCTACTTTTTACTCCCACCCACAGGGCCACACCTCTACACTTTACTGTCACATCTAACAATGGAACCATCATATCCCCCGACTCTACCACAAAACTCCTAGGGGTTCTAATTGACAATAACCTTAACTTTGAAGGCCACATTAACAATACCATAAAAACAGTTAACAAAAAACTAGGCTCCCTCTATAGAATCAAATCCTTTCTTACCCCACTAGCAAGATCTACTATTGCTCAGACCCACTTAATCTCTACCCTCCTCTATGCCTCCCCTATATATATATACTAACCTCTCAAAAAACAACATGAACAAACTGTCTGTCTCCTACAACAATATTGCGAGATTTGCGACAGGCTCTACATTTAGGACCCATCACTGTATTAATTATCAAAATCTAGGTTGGCTAGAGTTACCTAATCTACTTCTATTTAAACAATTAACATTTGCCTATAAAATCCTGTATCAGCCTAACAACACACCAATTCTTACCAACCTTATCACCCCCTACAGCAACCTTAAGACCCTGCGCTCATCTCGCAAAATACTAGTACAAATACGCAAAACCTACAATAAGGAAGGGGAGACTCTGTTCTCTAATCCCGTGGGTAAAACCTGGAACTCTGTCCCCAGTGACCTGACCTCCCTACCTTCACTAACACAATTTAAAATCAGGCTTAAAACCTACCTCAAATCACATTGGCTGTGCACCTGTCTGAACCCAGACTAACCTCTCACGTCTTCTTCTCACTAAGTTACTAAGTCTTAATGACTGTAAAATCTAACTGCCTAATGAAAACCAGAATTATATCTTGCCTTTCAATTGATTGGACTCTCTTTTATATCATAATATGACTCTCAGTCTCCCTACTATGTTAACATATATACTTAACATAAGATACTACAATCAAATGTGTTTTGAACTGATCACATTTCCTTATTTACTAAACTACTTACTCCAATATGTTCTTTCATGCATAAAATAGCTTAACTTTATATGGTACTTCCACCTGTTAAACTCTGAATTGTTTTATTTTTTGATTTAAGTAAAATATTGTTCTGTACTCTCGAGGAGCTTTTCTCCCCGGGCCTCTGCTGAAAATGGATATGTGTCCAGCTGGACTAGCCCGGTCAACAAATGTAAAATAAATAAATAAATAAAATGTATGTTATTGTTTCTTGCTTTATTGTTAAAGGTTTATATAAAACTAAAATTGTGCTTCTTTACAAAAAGGAAAAAAATAAACATGCTTTAACATCATGCTACTTTCCATGTAAATAAGGGCTGAAGAAAGGGAAAAGTTCTGTATTGTTCCATTTTTTTTTTTTTTTTAATTTTTCTCACTTATCTTGCTTTCATTTGAATCTATATGCCTCATTTGCTCTGTTCAAGAATTTTGTTTGTAGAAATGACAAAGCAGGGTCAGGATCTTTGAAGAGTTTAACCCCATTTGTAAGGCAAATCTTTAGTCTGGGTGGGAACAATAAACATACTTTTATTTGCTTCTTTTTAAGTTCTCTAAGTGGAAGGAATTGATTTCTTTTTGCCATCACTGTTGTGGAGTAGTCATTGTCAAAATGCACAATATTTCCATCACATTTAAGTGGCGACTTAGCCCATGCAGTTTTAAGTATGAATTCTTTGTCTTGAGATGAAATAAACTTCAAAACTATAGATCACGGAGAAGAACCAGGTTTTGCAGCAGGATTACCTAGAGACTGGTTTTCTCTCTCTGTCCCAAAAGAGACAGCTTAAGAAAGATCTAAAGTCTTACGCAGTTAAAAAAGAAATTATATTGCTACCTTCACTACCTTCAGGAAGTCCAAATATACGAATAGGATTCCTTTGAGATCTATTTTCAAGGTCATCTACTTTAACTGACAAGATTTTTATTTTGCTGCAATAAAAGTCCAATGTTGTTTTCTCATTCCTTTGGGGTGTTCAACCTTTTGGCTTGCCGGGGCCGCATTGAGTGAACATAAATTGTCTTGGGGCCGCATATAAAATACATCATATAGTTAACTCTTTCGCTGCCACAGGAGACCAAAATCGGCCTCCTGGCTGTACTGTAGGTGCATTCGAACAATTAATAAATGTAATAAATGCCTAATATTTGCCTTCAAATTCTAATTCTCATTCTGATTTTAATTCTCTAATCTAACAGTTAACTCTAACATCTTAGTTAATATATAGATTTTTTTTTACAAATAAACAAATATTCACTACAGCACTAGCATTTCTCACTGGGAAAACCACTCCAGCAGTCCATCTACATACGATGTCAACATTAGCAGTCCTACAATACTATAATCCACAAAAATAAGCCAACAAATTTGCAATAAAGTAAAGAATTCACATTATTGACTTAATAAAACAATTCTGAATAAGCTACAAGAGGGTCTCTCCCAAACAAATGACTGGTGCCAGAAACATGGCTTCAAGCTAAATGCCAAAAAAAGCACAATCATCCCCTTTGAGGAGAGTGATCTCCCCACAAATTATCACACTAATAACAATGTTGTAAGCACGCAATCAGTCGTGAGGTGCTTGGGCACCCAGGTCGATAGAAACCTGACTTTTGACCACCACGTTTTCACTGTTGTACAGAAAGCTTTTTACATGGCCCACCTCATTAGTAAGGGTATCTCATCCAGGGACAATGAGGTCATAACATCCCTGCATTCTGCCTTTACAAGAGCAATTATTGAGCGCAACACCCCTTTTGGCACGTGCCTCAGCAAAACACCATGCCAAAAGAAGACTACAACCATTTCTGACAAAAAAGGTCAAAGGACTGAGTTCACTTAGTTATCCAAACAACACTACAACTGGATGGATAGCCATGAATGTACTCCTTAAGTAAGTTGCACAGCCTTCATCAAACCAGAAGGAAAATCCACTTATTAAACTTTCCCAGCTGGATGGCTAGGATCTAATATTGGTTACTCAAGTCTACTTGTCTAAGAAGAGGGGCCTATTTAACTAAGAATTCCATTTGCAAAAATATATTCAGTATACATATTAAATCTCTCTCTCTTATACACACACACATACACACACAAAAGGAGCACCTACTTGTAAAATAGGCAACCTCAGTAATCACATGACACAGTCTCACTGATTGAAATTGTCTGTAAGTCAAAATATCTGAAAAAAAATCATAATAGAAATGGATTCATCCATGCAATTTCCCACCACCAAAAGGACCATCAATAAATCAACAAACAACTGCTCAGCAAAAATTAAATCAATAAGAAATCTGTAAACTCTGTAAGATCATACTACATACTGGAGTAAACATATAACTTCCCTCCAATCTAAAGCCATTTTACATTCAGACATTTTAATTTGTGCAGAAGTTATTCACAGACTGACCGTTTACTAAGCTGTAATGCTGACCATCGCTTTTGAAAAAAAAAACAAATTCCCACACTTTGTCAATAGCTCAAAGTGAAGAAAGGATTACTTTTTTTTATTTATTATGTATTTATTTAATTTTGGAAAACATCTTTAAAACTGTTAAATTGATCACACACCCAGAAATACAGAAAAGTTATTGTGATAAGTAAGCCACAGACTGCTGCAAGAAATCAGTCACAGAACACTATGCTTACGTCCGAACCAATGAAGCATACCTGTCAATTCCAAAAGAATTAAAGAAGCTTAATAAGAAAGTTATTTGCAAGGTTACATGACAGTTTATATTGGAAATAAGTGGAGATATTAAAAATGCTCTGTTTCTCATAATTATGCTGAAAAGTCTTCCAAGGTAAATACAACTTTCTGATTTAGCATGGAACCATGCCTCTCAACCTTAAAGCAAGAAATCTGGACAAAGCGAAAAATAAAATTGGGACACAGGCCCAAAAGTAGTTATGCATTACAGACACCATTGAAACAAGAATAGCTGCAAACATTATACATCACGTATAATGTTTCTATCCCATTATTGTCAGTTAAACATTATATGGCTCATTCAATCCTGCCTTCTTTTGCAACAAAGAAAACCATACTTTGAAATGACAAATCCATTAAAAATAATAAAACACATTGGCTCCACATCCTGCAACTTCCTACCTGCAAACAACCACAGAGCTTTCACTGAAACTAGGTCTGCTTATTTCCACAGAATGACACCTCTCCCTAATTAAGTCTAGTGGTATACAATCTACCAGGATCTGGACTACCTGAAATAAATTAAATTATGGCCTGTAAATTGCAAGTGCACTTTGTTTAATTAAACTACATTTCAAAGCCCCACTTGCTGTATTTTTTCAGTAACACCCCAGTATCCATTTCCAGGTCACTTTACAAGACATTGGCGGTGGTAGACTTAGCAACCTCCAGATACCTACTAGACCACACTCATACTGCTAACATTGTACATATGTAAATATCCATCCACTGTAAATGGCAAGAAGCTATGTCTTAAAAAATCTATTTTTGGCATTAGTTTGTAAGTCTCTGTCTTTAATAATCATCTACTATTGCAGTACTCTCAACACAAACACACACAAACACACTAAAACCGCAACATTTAAAAAATGACATTGTGCCCACCTGATTTGCAAGTATTGATGATCCACCAAAGATATGCTTACTGTTGTCCAATCTACCACTACTTAGAACCCACCAATGACAAGACAGTATTGGGTGATTTTTTTGTTTGTCAAAAAAAACAAACTTTATATGCTACAGTCCCACATTAGTCAATCCATTACTGACCCATTAATCCTAGGCTGCTGTCTGATTCTTAATCCCTGGGACTGCATTACCTTGGATGACTACTTTTATTTCCTAAGCAAAAGACACAAATTGGAAGATGAGGCAAAAATCCAGACATTCTTCGAAAATCCATACAGCTGAGAGGTATGATTTCATATTCAATACAACACTCTCCCTGTCAGAAAAGCTGCAATTTAATGAAAGTGTACTTTTAATGTAAGATGCATTTGTGAGCTAACTTTTTTGTATGTTAGCCTCTATGTGCATGTGTCTGTCTCTCTGTCATGCACACACACACACACACACACACACACACATTCTACTTTCATGCACACAAACATTCTGCTTTCATGCATGCACTCACTCACACCATACTTACCTATTAACACAAGTGCTGTCTCTTTAAAAGGCAATGGCAGCAAATCCATAGACGAGTCCCTCTTCAGCAAGAACATGCACATTGATTCTTTGGCACAAAATAATGGCGCGAACACACAGACCCTTCTTTGGCACAAAAAAATCAAAACTAGAAGGATGCTTTGATGCATGCACATACCAATGTTAGAGTTACAGGTCACGGCCGTGAAAAACACAACAAAAAAGTGTTTTGGGGCATGCGTACATCGATGTTGGAGTTAGAGATAGAGGGCCGCATGGCAGAGCTCTGAGGGCCGCATGCGGCCCACGGGCTGCAGGTTGGACACATCTAATTAGCCTTTCATCCATAACATTAAGGGATTATTCGATGCCAGATATCTGATTTTTCTGTATCTGAAGAGCCTCATTATTTTTTCCATTTGTTTGGAACAACCTTACTTAAAATTATCAGTTTTATTATCCAGTCTATTTTTAATGATAATTCTTGAATATGAGACAAAGGTGACTGAACCTGTTTCTTACATGATGAATCCTGAAGTGCTGCTTTAGTGTAGCTCATGTTGCTGCTAGATACAGTGAGAGAAATCACTTTTACGCAGTTTTTGGCAGGAAAGTTATTAGATTTTCATTATTTCTTGAAATAATCCTTTATAACGCCAAGGCCTATCAAAATTTACTACTCTGAACGCTTTAGGATTTTTCAAATAAATTCCTGTCAGAAATACATTTTTTTGTAGCAGAGCAGTGAAGAAGTGCTGCTATCCTTGTCTCATGCTGGCCACGTCCCATGGGTCAGGGATTTTTTTTATTATTTCCTACATAGTTTATAGAGGGGTACTGCAGGGCTTGGCGCTAAGGCCTTTTTTTTTATCTACTTTTAAGGGCTTGGCACTAGGCCTTTTTTTTTATTTACTATCTTCAAATAAACAATGCCATGTGTTAACCACATCTGCCGCCAGGTGCTGCACAGAGTCAGTTCGGTAGCAGACGTATTTATAACTGCCACAGTTTAGCAAGGATTTCACTTTGTATACCCTGTGCTTGCTCCCCACATCACCAATATTGTATCTTCCCCATTAATTTTGTATGAAGCAGCATTGCTTGATCCCAGTAATGTTTTATAAAGCATTATTGCATGATACCCATTTAGTTTTATAAAGCGTTAGTGCACGATCGATAAGAAATGCCAATACAAAAGTAGTTCACTCTGTTCGTTACAGCATCTGACACTATTCCACACTCTAATAAGATTAACTTCATTTGATATTAACTCCTACATTATGTCACGGATTGCAAATTGGTTAAGTCATAGGTTTTACCACCAAGTTAGGGTCAGGGATTGTTTGAGTATTTCCTACATAGTTTATAGAGGCATACTGCAGGGCTTAGTGTTAGGCTTTTTTTTTTTTTTTATTTACTATCTTCATATAAACAATGCCATGTGTTAACCACTCTTGTGTATAGCTAAGTTTGTTAATTCAAAACTCTTTGCTTCACTTAGGAATATAGATGATCACCATGACTTACAAAATATGTTGGAGTCAATGTACAGTTGGGATAGTGGCAGTCATACAAATGAACTGTGAAAATAAATCACTGATTATGTACTCTGGTACTCACAAGTTTTGGTTTTCATAACGATGTTATTTTTGCTCATATAATACAAAGTAAAGATTTATGGGTGGTTACTGATAAAACATTAAACTTTACCTCTAATGTTAACCTGATAATTAGAAACAGTTTTTGTAGCATGAGAACAATATCATGAACTGTCTTGTCTCAAGACCGCTCAGTCCTATTACATCTGCAAGTAAGAATAATAAGGTCTCAGAATATTATGCGGCCTTGTATACACATAATATTAAAGCTATCTACAGGGTGATGAGGCTACAGAAATAATTTACAAAGATTGTGGGACTCAAATTTCCTTACACTGAAAGATTAATGCGCACTCCATTTACTTCAGATAATAATAAGTGATCAAATTTTAGCATAAAAATGTAAAATTGATGCGTCTCCCTGGGAGCTGGACTTATATCTCACACAAACACACACACACACACACACACACACACACACAAACTAGGGATAACACTTTAATTACAGAAACTGAGAATTCTAATACTCACATAAAGTGAACTTGTACTACACCCAGAGTTGCTACTACGTGGAATAAACAACCAGTTACAATAAAATCTGCTAAAAGTTTACAATTCTGTAGTTAACTGTTGGATACCTTTTTCGGTTAAGATATATAGCCCATTCATAGCAGGATACAGACTCCCAGGTAACCTGTACTGAGATTGTGAATAGTTTCTTTAAAAAAACACTGAAACTTTAAATTATATTTTCCTAGTATTAAAACAGTATGCCTATCTGCCCTTTCAAGTGCATTAACATTCTACCCCCCCCCATGCTTCCCCAACATCTCGCTCACTTATTTTCCAACTCTCCAATGCCTTCTTGAATGCATTTGTGCATTCCCACCTCATCCTGCAATCTGGTAGTCCATTTAACGGGTCTGCGACTCTCTCTGTGAAACAGTGCTTCCAGAGATTCAGGAAGTAGTTAGTCCCTATAATCTAAAGGCTGTGCCCCCTCTGTTTTTCCTGGTTAGATTGACACGTGCACATATAACCCTTGTAATTTCTGGTCTCAAGTAAGAAGAGCCGTTAACTTCTGAAGTTTCTTGGCAAATTCAGTGTCCTCCATAACAAGGATCTTTATTTTAGCTTTCCCCTGAATTCCTCTCAGCGGCTTGATGTCCCTTTCCTTATGTGACTTCTGGAACTTCATACAAAACTCAGAGTGTGGTCTGACCAAGGCAAGGCTATGTACTGTGGAAGGATTATGTCTTTGATTCTGAATGTATTCCACTAAGGTTACACACCAGTATTCTATTTGCTGCTGACAATTTCTGCTCATTTAGCTCCCAGTGGTCAACACCAAGTATGCTATTTCCTGCTCTACTGCCATCTGTTCCACACCTCCCACCAACACTATTGTGACTTAGGTACAGTACTTTGCATTTGTTTCATTTAATCCCAACTTCCACCCTTCTGTCCAATGTGTTCACCCTATCCATATTATTCATTAGACTTTCTTCCCATCCTGCAATATTACATTAAACTTTAATCAGCAAAGAAGTTAACATGTTCTGTATTGCCTCAGATATATCTGAAACAAAACTAAAGAAGAGTACTGGACCCAGGAAGTCCCTCTGGGGTACTGCACTAGTCACGTCCTAATTCACTGCCACTCGCACCACAACCCACTGTGTCATATTATTCAACTATATAGGTGTTCAGCTCAGTCTCAGTTTTGGTCCTACTCCAGGTCCCCACATTTTTTTTTTAATCAGCTTCCCATGTAGGACTGAGCCAAAGGCCTTGGCACAGTCCAGATAGAGTATATCTACTGGTGCTCCTTGCCAAGTTCATCTGTAACTGAATCATAAAACCGGATAAGGTTTGAAAGACTGCTCCTGCTAGCCATGAACCTAAGTTACTCACAGTCTTGCAAACTGTTGTCCTGTAGACATGCCACCAGTCTTCACCTTAAGATTTTTCCCTTGTTTTTCCTACCACTGCCATCAGTAATTTTTATCAGTAAGTGTTTTCTCCCAATTCATGAGCAATTGCTGACTGTGACTGTTCTTGCAAGTAACCATAAGTTTCACCACCCTTGATCACCTGTTAGAAGATGTGATAAGACTTGGCCAGTGAAACTGTCAACACTACCTTTTTCTAATGTTACTGCTTTGTCTTCTCTCACTTTCTCTACAACTCTAGAAATAAAAGGTTGACTGTCTCCCCTTCTTGGACAACATGCCTTGTATTATTCAACAACACTTCCATCCTTTGCTGAACTTTCATCAACACTTCCATCCTTTGCTGAAGTGTGTGTGTGTGTGTGTGTGTGTGTGTGTGTGTGTGTGTGTGTGTGTGTGTGTGTACGTGTGTGTACGTGTGTGTCTGTGTGTGTGAGGTTGTCCTGGGAAGTCTGCACTTTGACAGTAAAATGATTTGTGATGAAGGTCTGTTCATTACAATGCAACGTATGTACTTCTATGAATGGACAGTCAACAACAAATATGCATAGCATCACAGAAATGGGGAAAGTCTGGTATTTATTGCGACACCCCTGCACTGGCCCAGTAATCAAGGAGCTTCAGTCCTCACCCCTGGCAACAGTGAGGGACATACACACCGGGAAGATGACAAATACACACACACACACACAGTAAAGTGTAATTTCCCTTAAGAGCACAAAGAGATCACAATCAGTCTGGGGCTGGTTTCTTCCTTTCTCCAGATCCCCCAATAAGACTCCCCACTGGAAAAGCTATGGAGTTGAGATCTCAGTCGAGTGGCCAAGCTAAGACCTCTAGCACCCTCTCTGTCCAACCAGTGCTTCGTGTCCCTGCCCATGTGGTTGACACACACGCACTTTGAGATTTGATTGATATACAAACACAAACACACACACACACACACACACACACCTGGGAAAGGCTGGCACAGGATTAGTAGCTATGCCCCTTCTGCCCGGACTATAAGGTAGTTCCAGCTGTCACCACCCACCCTTATCAGCTACTATAAGGCCCTTAACAAAGGGTGCCCAATCCTACTGTGTAATGTTACTATTAATCCAAATAGTAGTCTGACCAAGACTTGCAAGGCTACTTAGGAGTGGCCTGTACAGTGTCATCAAATACATATGCAAATACTCTAAAAGCTTAAATATGTCTCACAAATATCAGCCACAAAGATAGGTTTAACAGATTTAATAATAAAAGAACAATACAATACTCAATAAATCAACACAGTAACTTCAGAGTTCAAAATCACAGAAGTATTTAAAACAACATTGCAGGATAGTCTTAAAATAAATACAAACAACATATAAACTAATCTTTATTATATTCCTAACTATATCTAAAGAATTACTATGCCTTAAAAAACTTACAGCAAGGCAAGTGCAGATGGTGATGATGAATGAATGTTCTTGCTAGGTCCAAGACAAAATACAAAATGCCCTGTCTCTCTCTGAGAGAGTTCTTAAACTAATATCAAATATCACTGCTGGGTTAGTTTGGATGACATCACTTTCCAAGCTAAACCCCCTTTTGTCAGAAACTAACTGAATTTAACATCTCTGTGTGAAAAATACATATCTCTCAGATGTTTGCTCAGAACTGTGCAGCTACTAGGAAGTCATAAAGCAACAAAACACTTCTGCATCTCAAACCTAGTAATTACTTCTCTTTCAAGATGATACAAAACATGTGTAGCTCTCGACATTGTGTCTGCTACACTGAAACTGAAAGATAACTTTTATAGCACAATCAGAGAACAATTTAATTTCAATTTTTTTTTTGAAGTTTTGCAAGTTAACTCTGAATGTTCTAGCTTCTACTGTTAAAAATGTAAACAGGCAACAATTACAATAGATTCTATACATTTCTTCTGTAAGTTAAGTTAAAAAAAGTTCTTATTCTCTAAATGTTGAAGTGCTACAGTCTGAACATGTATTTTGTTTTGCTCCACTGGCACTCAAGCCACTCTGTATTCAAACTTTCATACTTTGTACTTCATACTTTACTAATTTGCATTATTTTATCAGTATTGTATACACATTGCTTGATATTCATGATTACATTTGTCTATGTAACTCTCTAAAAGCTCATATACTGCATTGTACCGCCTATGGAGCTTTTCTCCCCGGGTCTCCACTGAAAATGGCTCTTCTTGGCCCAGTGGACTTCCCCGGTTATCAAACTGTAATAAATTAAGAAATTACACATTTCTGTTCTAAGCCAGCAGGTCATGCTGTGGTTACATTTTTGAAGCTCAGTACTGTACAAACCCAATTCAACACATACTTCTGTATAAATCATATCAATATTCACAAATGACATAGAATTATTTACAAAATTCTAGACAGCTGGGCTGGTAATGTGACATGTGTATTGACCAAAACAAAGCGTTTTCTTCTCTCTGAGGCTTCAAATCTTTAGAGTTAGGGTACTTTTCCATTACCGGGGCAACACGCAATGATCACACAGCAGTTAGCCCTGAAGCGGTTGTTCTGAAAGACTACCCTTGTTTAACTGTGATGAACTGTAGAGGCCTGAATATTAATCTGCTTAGGTTTATATAGTTATCAACATGCTTTTCAACCTTCCTGGAATTACAACCATATTAAGCTTTAAAGTCACAACAAAGGGTCAGAAAGAGGAACACTTTCTTATTTTATTAAAAAGTAGTTTATACAATACTATAACATGCCCCACAATTCTCTACTTTACCAACCAAACCTATTCACAACTCCTACCCAATACCACCCTCAAATACAGCATCGGCTCAGTTAACAAAACAAACTACATGTGGTTTCTGTAAGCTGTCACAGAACAACACCTTTCATACCGGAAAAGCAGGATTTGACTGTCCCTTCTACTTACTCGTAGGGGAATGACAGCAGGGTGAAGCAGACACTTTGAGATATAATTTATGTCCATCCTACTCCCTAAAAATGTATGACAGCATTGTATTAAAAATGGGTTTAGTCATAACACTGACAACAAGGACTGCCAGTTGGAGGACCCAACGTGTTTTCAAGACGAAAATAAACAACTTGATGCAACCACTGAACAAACTTTACTGCAATAAATATACCTGTCAAGTGTATCTCATTTTATACCTTCCTTTTATACGGTCCCTCGCTGCTCCACAATAGGCTGTTACACATACACTGTTAAGAATTGTTTTAAAAAAACAATACCAATGTTAAAGAAGACATGAATCATTAATTCCTCCAATGTTATACAACACATTTTAACTATATTATCTGCTTCTTAGTTGAAGTGCTCGTTAGACCTGTTGCCCCGATAACGGAAAAGTACAGAGTTAGTGAATTTAAGTCTGAGTGTGTGGGAGGGAAAGCCATCTGCTATGCCCAGGGTCATTTTCATTTTTATGAAAGTTGTTAGCTAAATTTATCTTCACTTAACTAATGCTGATGACTGTAAATACAGTCGATCCTCCACATTCCATAAACTCTGAGTAAGTTCTGCACAGAGCCTACACTGAGTGTTTTCATGTAAGTGACACTGCTCATTGGGCAGCATCACACCATACATGTTAATGATGCGCTGTATGAGTAAGGTTTTGCGGCTTGCACCAGTGTTGCTGGCCGTGAAACTTGTAGTCTGAATGTGGATCGTACTTCCCAACCTTTTAGTGCAAGAAATCTGGACAAAGACTGAAATAATGGGGGTACAAAGAGCCAAAAACTAGGGACAGATTTACCACACTGTTCTTATAACCATAGAAAATAGGTAGAATAATAGGATTTGTGTTAGCATGCATTTTCTGAAGGATATGAACTACGAAACTGAAATGTATGTCATTATGTACTGACTTCAATCTTTAGTGATTTTCCAGAAAAAGCGCACATTTTACAAGAAACAGTCCAAAAATATGATGCAAACATCTGGACAGTTGGGAGGTATGATGCAGATACCATTTCCATGTAAGGTTGCTAGCTGAGAATGCAGATTGTGGGACAGCATGGCAATTGCTTTTCCCTTACTTGAGTTGCCTTCATTAAAATTTGTTTGTTGTACTGCAATAGATTTTTTCTTCATTTCAACTATGACTCCCCAGTGTTTGTACAATGCACCGCTTAGCATAAACATAACAATGCATTAACAGGTGCTACCATAGTCAGTTAGGTAGCAGATGTAATTTATACAATCAATAGTAACTGATACAGTATAGCAAAGATTTCACTTTGCATATCTCCTTTGCTTGTTCCCCGTATCACCAATATCGTATCCTCCTCATTAATTTTGTAAGAAGCAGCATTGTTTGCCCCCAGTAATGTTTTATAAAGCATTATTGCACAATACCCATTTAGTTTTATAAAGCATTAGTAAGAGATGGTGCGCATCACGCAACATTGATAAGCAATGCTAATATAAAAGTAGTTCTCTATATTAGCTACAGCTATATTCGGAACCAGTACCATCTGGCCAAAAAAGGAACTTATCACTGCATTAAGTGAATTAATACCTGCAGCAAGAGATTCACTTAAGTAGTAGGTGTATACAACAGCAATTAAGTCTGCCATTTGCTATTCAGTCTCTAAAATACACCTGCTATTCAAATGAATCTGTATCACCATCTGTTAATACACTGATCCATTCATTTTTGTATTCAGATGGTACGGAATTCAAATCCATTATGTAAAACAGATTTACGTGTAAATCCAAATTCTAAAGTGTGACAGCTGGTATGGAGTCTCTAAAATATGGCTACTGGTTTCCAATACATCTGTATATAACACTTATAACTGCTTCTTGCCACAGCTGTTCATTACTGTGCAATGCACACCATCACACAATTATGCTTTAAAGAAAAGACAGCAAAGAGACAAAATGTGGAGCAAGCGGGGGAAGAACAAAGTAAAAGGAGGGCAGGAATGTGCAGGAGGAATGTAGGACAAAACCACAGCTGCCCATTTCTTTTACAGGAAAAAATGCTCAGATGTGCACAATATTAGCTGAATTTGCAGTGTCAACCCGGGGGGGGGGGGGGTGACCACAACACAATCATGTTGTATAGCCAACTGCACCAAATCAAGTGTGTCAAAGCAACACGTGCAGAATGAACAGCTATGTATGGGACATTTTTTTTTTTTTGAGGACAGGTGCCCTTTTTTATTTTTTTGAGAGAGAGACAGAGAGAGGAATGTTGGGGAAGGGATGTAGGTAGGTTAAGTAGGTGAGGAAGCAATCACAGACAGACAGAACATACAAGACAAGACACAGCGACAGTGAAGGACACAAGAGGTGGGTAAACACCATGGTTGGGGTGAGGGTGGGGACATCGCAAAGTTATGGACATCAAGCTGGGTGACAGTGAGAATCGAGTCATCACCCACTGGACTGTCATCACTATCACCTGAATGTGCCAATGGCTGCAGTGGCTGACATCTGCATCTCCTCATGTTATTCAGTACAATGATGGAGAGCAGTGCTTCGAGTCATCACCCACTGGACTGTCATCACTATCACCTGAATGTGCCGATGGCTGCAGTGGCTGACATCTGCATCTCCTCATGTTATTCAGTACAATGATGGAGAGCAGTGCTTCCATCTGGCATACACATGCACAAACTATGTGGCACAAAATACTGCTAACCAACCCCGGCAGTTCATCGCAGGTGATAAATTCACATGTGCCACTGCTCCCAGAGGGAACCCCTGGCCTACCCTGTGGGGCAGAACTACCTGAGGGGCTAGGTGGTGCAGCAGCAAAAGAGGGCGTGCTATAAGGTTATGTCCCAGATGTGCTGGGCCTTTGTGCTGTAGCTGGTGGAGTGGGTGCAGGTGGATCCTGTGGAGCACACCTACCACTCTGTACTATGGGAAAAAAACAAAAAAAAAATGAATAAACAAAATAAATAAATAAGAGAAAATAAGGGTTGCAGTAAGAGAAAAACAAGGGAGAACAATAGCAACTTCATATGTGACATGCAATGCACTGATACATTTATTTGACTCTATTCTATTACCTTTGCTTTGCATTTAAGACTACCAACTTCTAACAAACACCTTTTTACTGTTAAAATTACCCAACTCCAAACAGAGGCACACTATATTACAAACTGCAGCAAGCAATCCTTGATGTGTGCATATATTGCACATATGCCTGTTCCTATTATACTGACTAGTATCTGCAGCAGGACCATTGCTGTCACTGCTCTGCAACTCTGTTACATTGCAATATTGATAAAAACATAACAGTACTGTATCTTTGGGAAGTGTGGTTTTTGAACCCACAACCTCTGACTATCTAATAGTGAACTGTTGTTTTGGCCTCCAGACTAATGCATGCATACTTTCCAGTTACAATTGAGACATGAATGCTCAATTTGATGCAACTGTATAATAAACTAATAAAAGTCTCTTTACTTTTAATGCTAAAATAACAGCACTGTTTGGACACATACATACCACATGCTTCTTGCATCCATGCCAATCTAGCAGCATGGGTTCGCTCATTCAGTTCTCGGTCTGTGATGTCTGTGGAAAAAAACAAAACAAAACAGAATACCATTATGAATACCAATTCAACTATATCCAGCTTTTAACTCTTACAAGTAGTCTCTGTAAGTGATACTTACACATCTGTGGGATGGCCCCAGTCCTACATCCTCAATCCAATGTTCAAGGATATCCCTCTTCCTCATCTGGAGGTCTCTATAGTGATTCTTACATTGTTCACCAGTGTGAGGGATACCAGTAGCACTGGTCAGAGCCCAGGCAAGACTATCCCATGCCTCTGACTTGTAATCTGAGCCACAATAGTCCCTCTGCAAAAGCCTGAGCCCATGTTCATTCACTAGGAGTCCAACAAACACTTTGCCCTGGACACCCCATCTTTGAGCACAGAATCTCAAAACCTCTCCAGGAACACCTGCCATGCCTACCACAGATCAAGACCAATTTAGAATGATGTTTTCCTGTCAATTACAGGTATCTCGCTTACTGAGAGTGCACACTTTTTGGTTTTGCAACATTTGAAAGTGTTGCGTTTTGCTTACCATCATGCAAACACAGTAGGTGAGGGTGTGCACTGCCGGGCAATGTGTTTGTGCAATGGCCAGCGGACTTAAGTGATTGCTTCCAGTTTATGTTACTGGCTGTCTGGGCCCTATCTGCTACCTGGTAGGCCATTCGACCACTTTGTGCACTGCTGCTCTGCGCATAAACTGGATGAGAAGAGCCACATACATTTGTGCTAAGCGGAGCATCTCTCAAACAGTGGTCCAAAAAAATATATTAAAAAAATGAAAAAACATGAGAAAGAGTTGAAATGAGGAGAAAATCAATCTACAACACACGCAGTAGAAAATGCTAGTACACGAGATATGTCTACATAGTTCTGGATCAGAACTCTCATTCCAGTACACAATCAGAAAATAGGATGGGTGCCTTATCCATCTCTGCCACATAAACACCTTTGCAGTAAATAAATTAAGCAATTCCTCACACAACCAAGTACAACTGGCTATACACTGACATCAAGGCATAGCCCGTTATTTGTACATGCATTATATTTAATATATTTGTATTAGTGCACTTCGTGATCATACAACCTGTTACGATTATTCCTTACCTTTCTGTATTTCTCAATCATTCATCCGTTATCTGACCAGTACTCCGAGACATGCAGTGTGTAAGTCAGTCTATATGATTTACCTTAACTGGGAATACTAGGATATGCAGTTGCCACAAAATGGATGGCAGGTTGGATGGCACAAACAGCAGAGACTGCCCTTTAGGGAGAGTAAAGGTGTATTCCTGTTATGACACATGTAAGGGTACACTGTTCCTTCGATGGGGTGGACCCAGGCTGAGCTACTGTTATGGCACAAACAAGAATGTGTTGCTCTTGTTACTCTCCTTGTTTTGCATCCTGCCTGTTTGACCATGTGAAGTTGGAAACAGGAATATGTCTCATTACTTTCTAACTGCTCTCTGTTATGATTTGCCATTACAAATGTATGGTACTAAACTGAGGACATGCAGTGATCATCAGTACTTTGGAGAGGTATCAATGTCTGAATCATTGATGCCAGAGGCCTACTACTTGCTAATGGACATATACAAATCAAATAACACTCTGCTGCCACATGTTACATTAATTTGTGTACAAATCTCCCACCTTTTACTTGCTTACTGTACCCTACTGTACTTTCTGACTGAAGAAAACCCCAAAGAAGGTGTATTGCCCCAGAAACAGCCTACGATGAGAGAAGAAGAGAAGCCCACCTTAGAAGAAGTAAGAACAGAACTAAGGAAAATGAAATCAGGGAAAGCAGCAGGCCCAGCTGAGGTCACAGCAGATATGATAAAGATGCTGGTTGAGATAGGGGAGAAATGGTTCCTGAGAATACTCATAGCAGTGTGGAGAAAAAGACGTATTCCAGATGACTGGAGAATAAGCATACTTGTGCCAATGTACAAGAACAGAGGGGACATCCACAACTGTGGGCAGTACAGAAGCATCAAAATCCCATTACACTGCATGAAAGCTCTGGACAGGGTGACTGATAAATGGATACGCAGAGTAGTAGAATGTAAGATGGGAGAGGAGCAGTTCGGTTTCTGATCAGGATGCAGCACAACTGACCCGATGTTTGCAGTGAGACATATACTTGAGAAGAAGCTAGAGATGAGGACAGAGTCCAACTGGGCATTCCTAGACTTGGAGAAAACATATGACAAGGTCCCAAGAAAGCTGATCTGGGCAGTACTACAGTGGTTTGAAGTCCCAGAAACATTGGTAGAATTAGTGCAGGCTATGTACAAAGATCCAATGACTCAAGTACAAACATTGTTCGTCCTCACAGAAGGGTTGCCAGTGGGAGTGGGTGTACACCAGGGTTCAGTTCTGAGCCCTCTACTGTTCATACTGGTTATGGCCTACATTAGCAAAGAGATTGGAGGGGACAGATCAACAAAATTGTTATATGCAGATGATATGGCAGTACAGGCAGACTGAGCAAGAATGTCAGCAAAGGATAGGAGAATGGAATGCAAAACTGAAGGTATAAAGGACGAAACTAAGCACAGATAAGACAGTGGTAATGGCAACAACCTAGGGAAATCAGAAGAAGCTGAGAATAGACAGAGAAGGGAAAACCGTGGGAACTGGTAAACAGCTTCAAGTATCTGGGATGGGTGGTTGAGGAGAAGGGAAGTCAGAATGAGGAGGTCAAAGCTAGAATCAGAGGGGCTGCAGCCAACTGGCGTAGAGTGTCAGGTGTAGTCTATGACAGAAGAATGCCAAAGAAACTGAAAATTAAGGTGTACAAGACAGTGCTGTGACCAGTACTACTGCATGATACAGAAACCTGGGCAGTAAAGTCAGAACAGCTGAAGAAGCTAGAGGTGATGGAAATTAAGTGCCTGAGAAGGGTGGTAGGATGCACACTGTGGGACAGGCGAAGAAATAAGGACATAACAGCAGAAGCCAATGTAGCTTCAATTGCAGAAAAGATCAAAGAGAACAGAGTGCAGTGGTTTGGACACGTGCAAAAAAGCAGAAACAATCTGTTGAGGAAGATTTGGGACAGACAGGAAGAAGGTAAGAGTAAGCAAGGATGTCTAACAAAGAGGTGGATGGATTGTGTGAAACAAGATCTGCGGCAATCAGGCATGAGTGTTGGAGAAGGCAGGAGTGTGGCACTGAATAGAGAGAATTGGCGACAGTTAACACTATACCTCAATCCCATGTAGAAAAAAATAGGAAAAACAGGCCTGATGATGATGATAATGCATATGCTGGCATATATTAATGAATAATGCGAACCAAAGCCTTTTATAATTTTACCTATATGCATTAGTTAGAAGTGTACTGATGGTATGGCCATGTCTGAAAAGCCATTTCAGAGGTACACATGACGGACAATATATGAAAATAGAAAGCTGTGTGACACATATGTACAAATGTTTCAGGCACAGGTCCTTTTAAAGCATGTTTAGCACTTTAAAGATGTTTTATTAGCAAAACGGTTCATGTGCCTGTTCTTTTGTGGGTGAGGAAGCAAAGAAAAGTTACTGTTATCTCACAAACTAGAAGGTACTGTTCTTTTGGGGAGAGCACAGCCAAGTTACTGCTATGACACATACAAGGACATGTTGCTACTTCTACTCTGTTTGTTTTGCATCCCGACTGTTGTTAGTATTTCACATCTGTAGACCGTTTTATGTTCTTCCACTGGGTACTACTGAATGACCTTTACTTTATCTGGAAACAGTTACTTTGTAGTTATGTGATATTTATGTGCATTATCATTCTGTTGTCTTCTAGGACACAGAATGTTAGTAAGGTGGAGACCCCCCATTCACTGAAGCTGAGCATAATACCATTGTTGATGCTTTCCATCAACATGGGGCATTTCTGCTGGAAGGGGGGGTTGTTCCAATAAGCAAGGAAAAACTACGAGTATGGCAGCAGATTGTTGCTAACATCAATTCTTGGGCAGCCACAGTTGGACATATGAACAGGTGCACCACAGGGCCACTGACATGATTACCTCAAAATGGAGGTGAGCAGCTGCTGTTGCCCGAGACCAAAGGGTAACCGGGAGATGGCCAGCTATAGAACCACCTCTCACCTCAATGAAGAGTTCCTGGTGAATATCCTCCAACATGAGAGCTCATAGTAGAATGGACCACAGCATGTACCTGATGTGGGCACCACTCTGAGTCCCAGGAGGAGCTTCCAGGCTGGTTTTGTTATATGACCAGTTGAATACTGTTGTATAGTAAAATAATTAAAATAAAATTTACTTCTGTGTCGCATGTCTTTTTTTGGGGGGGGGGATTGAGGATTGCTATAGTGATAACCTCGGTTTGGAGTTATCAGCCACATTCTTGTTAATGCAGACACAGAGGAGTGATGATGTGCAGATGTTGCCCATACCTCTTGTCTAACTTATTTCAGGACCATCATGAATCCACCGATGTATGCCTCCAGCAGATGGTTAGCCAAGTAAATGTGTGTCAGTACTGCAGATCAGTTAAAAGAAATATCATAATGTGTATTTTAGGCCTGCTGTGTGTATTGCTGTACAGTCTTTAGTAATGGCAGTACTATTAATTGTTTAGCATATAGCATATATTGCATCAAAGTAGTGTGGGTATTAATGTCTGCCTGTGTTTCTTCCTTTTTATCATAAGTGATCATAACAGTGGGAGTGTAGGCCCTTTGCTACCCGATGTCAATGTCTCATCAGATATCTGATGACAGTAAAACTGAGGCACAGTCAGGTGGCGTAGATGTTGAATCTGACACAGAAACTGACATCCTGCCACCCCCTTCATTTTCCCCAGACAAAGCCAGTAGACCTATGCCTACCCAGTCCACTGAGCCCACAGATATTGGACAGGTGGAGGGTGAGAACATTGATCAGGGGACTGTGGCTACTGTGGCTTCAATGCCTGCTGAGTCTAGCTGTAGTGCAAGTGTGGATGAGGTGCCATGCAGGAAGGGTTGAAAGGGGTGCTCAGAGGGGGACTTCTGTCCCTCCTCCACCTGGTGCAGATGTCTCTTCCCCTGTCGCTCAATGTATGTTTAGGGCCATCATGGCAGCAGAGACAAGTTCAGAAAGGTGCTCCAGAAAAATGCTCAGGGTTGCAGATGTGGCACAGGCTGGCATCCATGACTGCCTCCACCATGTTGCTGACTCCGTGGATCAGAAGAATAACATGCTGGAACTCAGGATGTTTGTGATGGACCAAGGAGTGTCTGTCATGGATGATGGAATATCTGCTGGAAGGGGAATGTCATCCTCATGGGTGTAGGTCAGTTACATTTGATAGCCAGCGTGGCCATGCCCGATCACGCTCCCATAGTGGAAGTACTTCCATTGGTCCATCGATGAGTGTGCTGTCCACACCCAAATATGGCAGGCCATAGGGTTGTGGTCCTGGGCATTCCTGTGAAGGGAGCACGTCCAGCAGAGGCAGCAGCACTGCATCTGACCTTGGGCATGGAGGTGCCAGTGCAACTCCTGGCAAAGCCAGTTCTCATGGTCTGGGGTGTCAATAATGAACTAAGTCTACCATGCACACCTCACACCTGTCAGACATACCAAGACGTATAGCTAGCACTGAGCTTGGTTGTGTTCATGCAGACTCTCACACATCACTGTCACATGGAGGACCCCTTCTGC
Organism: Protopterus annectens; assembly: GCF_019279795.1. Classification (NCBI taxonomy): domain Eukaryota; kingdom Metazoa; phylum Chordata; order Ceratodontiformes; family Protopteridae; genus Protopterus; species Protopterus annectens. Next base: position 1,124,037,079 of record NC_056735.1, read on the forward strand.
CTGCTTCCATTTCTTACTCACACGCACTCCCCAACCTTTTGTGTCAGCCTAGGCCTCCTTTCCTCCACGCAACACCCTGTACAAGTGATAACTGTGCCATATCCTTGTCTCTCTTTTGGATTCAGGTATACAAAAGCTTTGCATTTGAATCACAGGGTGCATGGCTACATTAGTGTCTAGTATATCTGCATTTGTGTTGTTGAACTGATAGTTGTACCTGCCACTTATATTTGCCTTTTCAAGTTATACAATGGATAGCATCACCATGTCAGTACTTTCTAGTGTATTCAGTTGTAAGGCTTGTGAACTCAGGAACTGCAATGTGTCTCATTACTTTCTAAATTTTCTCTTTAATGATTTTCCAGTACATAAATATGATGCACATCATAAGACATGCCATCACATTCAGATCTCAAAATTGTATGAGAGCACTGTAGCACAATACTCTCTTTTGCATGAACCTCACCAAACATATGCAGCAGTTGGACAAACCACAGGGCTTTCTCATCAAAATAACACAGGGCCTACTAACCATGCCATGATGTATGTTGATCGATTAAAAACATGTCACTGTAATCTATTATTGGATTACATTGCAACTGTTACTGTAAGAGTCTTAGTTTTAGCTTCAGCACTTGGGCTTCAGGCCCGTTGTTTTACATTAAGAAGATTTGCAGTCTACACTCTTATGGGAGAAGAGGGTAGTCTCTGCCCTTCTGAGCTGGGAATTGCTGGATGAAGGCTTATTGTGCCTGCTGTTCTAAGTGTCTTTGTTCTTGTTTAAGCACATGGGTTCCAGACCAGTTATTTCACACTAGGAAGGTTTGTTGTCTACACTCATCTGGGAGTATTCTACTGAATTAGTGCTTTATTTAAACTTTTTTTTTCCTGTTGTGACTGCGATTTTCTGCACTTTGAATTTCTAGTGCTTCTGCATTTTATAGCAAAGGCTAGATTCAGGCTTGCTGAATCTCGACTGCTTCATATCATTTGAGCACTAAACCAGCCATCTTACATTAACAAGGTCTCCCTGCACCCTTGTAGCAGAAGTGTGCAGGCAGCCAAAGGCCCATCTGAGTTGGGGATTGCTGGAATAATGCTCAGTCTTGGGCTTTCCCTTCGTTTACTTTTTAAAATCGTTAAACTTTGCTTGTATTTCAGTATCATCTTTGGGCGGGTCTGCACTCAGTTTACCAGAGCTGCTCAGAAACATACTACTGCCCTGGGAGCAACTCAGTTGTGCATTGTGAAGCATTGACAGAGTTTTCTAACCCTAGCCCTCCATATAATAGCCACTTTTTGTTAGTCTTACAGCAAAACCTGGTCCACCTAGCCCACTCCCCATTAGTTACTAATTACATACCTGCCATAACGGATGGAGAGTATCCCACAATTTCTCTATCCAGCCTGATTTTCATGGGCATCCTGAAGTAATGTAACAATTGCCTCATGTATACTGACAACCAGTTACTTCTAAAACAAACAAATACAGCATGTAAGAGTTGTATCTATGCTATGAATTTGGAATCAATTCTCTCACATAACAACAAACCAGATCTCAATTGTCAACACACACACGTCACCTCTTGCACATAAGCTCACAACACATAAACCCATATATGTGGTGGTACATGCTAGAAGCTTACCTAAAGATCAGTGCCCTCGTAAGCACAAACCTACTGCACACACTGCAGACCCAACAGAATCCACTACACATAATACACACAACTATATCTTAGCCAATAGCCCCCTAAGGCAAAACACCTCAAAATCAAATGTTTTGGTCATAGGTCACTACAAAGTGGAACACACAGATATCCCCCTCACCAGGATGGGCAAGGAGAAGGTCACAGTCAGCTGCCTGTCAGGTGCAAGGATCCACCAGATCACACACACTCAAGTCTCTCAACAAGTACCATTATGACTTTGTCATACTTCATGTTGGACTATATGAAGAGAGACATGACTGAGCAGTCAGATTATGTGTTCCAGGCAGATATGTCCCTAGCTTCGGAAAGCTTCGCAAGTAAGGCAGGTGCAAAGAACCAAAAGACCAAACTGCAATTTCAAAAAACGGGTTCAGCACCAAAAGAGTGAAATACACGGTTTATTCAAAGAAAAATCAAACCGGTTTCGGCAGTTCAGCCTTAATCAGTGATTTACCATTCCACAATACAAAACACTAATTTATACTGCCAGCATTCATTAGATAATTAGTTAATTAAAAAGTTAAGCATACAATAGTCATTTAAAGGCACAGATATTTGACCATATAAGGATACATGGAAACAAAAGAGAGAGAATTAGTTTGCAACCCTATGTCAGTAATCCTGACCAAATCTTACATGATCAATGGACACAAGCACAGCAGGATGCAACTATGTCCTTTGCCAGAATATTATCATCTTTTTATGAACGTTCAATACAGATTAATATATCAGAAACTCAAAAGATTTGTAATGACATTAAAGTATATGAAGGTCAAAAATTATATCAGGACTGTCTTCAAAAATTGTCTAAGGATCTACTAGCTATGGAAAAAAATCTTAGAAACAAAAAAATTGCATACATTTCCAAGGGATTTAAGCGATTATGAGCAGGGCAAACCCTTTGGATCCAAGAAAAATGTTACTTTTTCAGATGGGGAGAACAGGATGGCCAGGCCCAGGAGAAAAAGACCCAGATCAATACTCAAAAAAATCTAAATCCGATTATAGCAGTACTTCAGGGGAGGAATCCTCCATGGCTGAGATGGAGCAAGGGCTCACTCAGGGGTCCCCAGCCCATAAAAAACAGAAGAATGTTATGGCCCCTTTAGATCTAGGACACAGAGAGGTGGGAGAAAACATAAGTGTTGAAAATTTGGAAACATTATTGCAAATGATTATCCCGAACAACAGAATATTCTAATGTCCTTAACATTTCTTCTGTTACATTGTCTGAAACTGCCATTAAACTTTTGAATAAGGGATTAACATATGTCCCATGTTTTTATGTTCATGACGATTCTGTGGTTAAATATGTTTTGTCATTCTGTCAGCTGCTGAACTTGAAACTATTTTTTGGCTCACAGGATACATCTCAATTATCTACTGATTTTAGGTTTACAAAATCGGATTTTCAACCTGCCATGGATAAATACGTGGCAATTTTTCAAAAATCTGTTCTAAAAGATCTACATTTTTATGGGTATGAGTCTCTTATGTTGGGCGACAATTTATCTGAGGCTGAACAACAAATGCTTCATGACCTTCAAGACAACCATAATATAGTTATTGTTCCAGCTGACAAATGGGAGCAGTCGTAGTTATGGACATGGAATATTACTTAACAGAGGCCTACAGAGAACTTAGGAATGCCTTATATTATATGCCCATGCCCTTAGATTTGACTAGTTGTTTTAAAAAAGAAATTGATTCCTTTTTGGAGTTGGCTGCTGAGGAAGGAATAATCAGTACATCTGTTTTACAACATTTGAAAGTTAATGATCCTCAGAAACAGATACTTTATTTGCTACCTAAAATTCATAAAAATTTAGAGAAACCACCTGGCAGACCAATAGTTTCTGGTATCGGTTCACTTATGGAGCCTTTATCAGAATTCCTCACCAGATATCTGCAGCCACTCCTACCCTTAATTAGATCTAGGATTAAGGATACAACAGAATTTCTTAGAATTATCAGCGATATCCAATTGGAACCTGAGTGGATTTTGTGTACCTTGGATGTTACCGCCCTGTACACAAATATTCCACACTGGGCAGGGCTTGAGCCTCTTCAATACTGGCTGAATAAGACAAACCTATACCCTTTGGGGTTGAATACTCTGTTAGTCTGTATGGCGGAACATGTCCTTACTAAAAACATCTTTTATTTTCAGAAGGAATGTTATTGGAAGGTTAAAGGTACAGCCATGTACAGTACGTCTTTTGCCCCCATTTACGCTGACCTTTTCATGGGATACTTGGTGGATATCCTTATATATGACGATTTTCATACATATATATATATATATATATATATATATATATATATATATATATCTGTATGAGTGATATGGATATTTGGCGGCGATACCTGGACTGTTGGCTGATCTGGCGAGCGGATACTACTTATCTTCTTGTGTTTGTTCAATACCTCAACGATAATAAGTGGGGTATTGAATTTACTCTTAATATGGACCATCAAGAAATTCACTTTTTAGATGTGAGGATCAGCAGGACTGTGGACAATACTTTGTCTACCCAGGTATTCCGCAAACATCCTCAGTACAACAGTCTCTTGGAAGCTACCAGCTTACATCCAAATCACATTATAAGGAATATCCCCAAGTCACAATTCCTTCGTGTTAGAAGGATCTGCTCCTCCGAGGATGATTATGTACATCACAAACAAGACTTGATACACAGATTCAAGGCTAGAGGCTATAAACCTGGATACATTTCATCAGCTTGTAGTTGGGCTACTGGGCAGGATAGGTCACAATTATTGACATATCGCGACAAACCTTTGAAATCAGATATCACCATCAGATTTATCACAACATATGGCAGAAATATACATGCCATTAGAAATGCTATTAACAAAAACTGGAATATCCTTTTGGCCAATGAGGAATTATCTAATATCCTCACCGAGCAATGGAAATTCTCATATCGTAGAGGTAGAACATTAGGATCTTATTTTAACCAATACAAATCCAAAATGCAACAGCATCCTAAGTCAGAACAATTAACCATCACAGGGGATAAACTGTTGGGTTCATTTTCTTGCGGACATTGCTCCTTTTGTAAATATATGTATAAATCCAAGGATAAAAATACGAAATCTGTGTATAAAATCAGACATTTTGCCAATTGCGGAACGCATTAGGTGGTCTATTTGGCCACCTGTTCCTGTTCCGCTTTTTATGTTGGACAAACATCTAGGACCTTCAGAATTAGAATGTCAGAACATATGGGGGACATTCGGAATAAACATTTGACTAATGCACTTTACAGGCATGTTTGTGTACACACATCAGCCGTATTTCATTTTTGCATCATTGATAAAATACGGGGTGATAGATCACAAAAACAGGGTTGGCACAGCATATTGAGTGACATGGAAAAAAGATGAACAATCAATTTAGGACTCTGTTTACACCAGGTCTCAATGATCATTTGTGAAGACATTAAGGACAAGCTGGTATATATTTTTCTATATTTGTTATTCATTTTTTAGTGTGAATAACTATACATTTTTTGATGTTATACAGGGTCTTTTTTGTTTCCATATATTCTTATATGGTCAAATATCTGTGCCTTTAAATGACTATTGTGTGCTTAACTTTTTAATTAACTAATTATCTAATGAATGCTGGCAGTATAAATTAGTGTTTTGTATTATGGAATGGTAAATGTATTTACTTATTTACATTTGTTAACCGGGAGTGTCCGACTGGACGTAGGTCCATTTTCAGCAGAGGCCCGGGGAGAAAAGCTCCAGAGTTAAAATAAACAGACAGTAATTATATTGGCTTACATAGAGTTTAACAATTTGATTAACACAGCAATTAATTGCAAACATATTTACAGATGAAGAACATCGGTAGACAACTAGAATCTTTATCTGCGAAGTACATAACAGACATTAACAAATGTTACAATAAGAAGTCCTTGCTGTATAATAAGTACTAGGCTTATGAGCATCTGAGCTTGCTATAGTCAAGGTAGTTAATGGGGTGGAAAGAAAGGTAGTGGTTGGATGGGGTGGGTGATATTAGAGTGGAAGTTGCAAGGGCATAGCCAGCATGTTTTTAGGTGTGCTTTTAGTAAAGTCTTGAAGTGGGTGCATGATGGTACGGAGGTAATTGTGGGTGGGAGGGAGTTCCATAATTTGGCTATGGCGCAAGAGAATAGTGTTTCACCAGCAGAGTTATTGGCTTTAGTGATCTGCAAGTGATTTTTGTTGCTGGATCTTAATGGTCTGGTAATGTGATAGGGTTGGAGTAGATTATGGAGGAATGGGACATTTAGTGGATGGTTTACTAGTTTGTGAGCGAGTGAGAGATGATACCATTGAAGGAGGTGAGGGAGTTCAAGCCAGCCCAGTTCGGCAAGTGAGAGACAGTGATGACTACAGTAGGATGCCCCTGTGGCGAATTTGGCGATTTTGTTGTAGCAGGTCCCTAGCTTGTTTAGATCGCATTGCCTTAGGTTGGTATACATTGGAGAAGCATAAAGTTGGGTGGAGATAAGGTGGGAATTTGCTACTGAAATCTTTGCTGCTTTGGTGAGAAGTTGCTTATTTCTGTATAGCGCTCCTAGTTTTTTGTGGACTTTTTTTATGGTCATGGACATGTGAATGTCAAATTTTAGTTTATTGTCTATTTCCATTTCTAGCAATTTGGTGTGTTCAGCTGGGTATATAGTGGTATTGTCTTTTGCTGTGATGTTAAAATGAGAGTTGTTTTGAGTATGTTTGGTGGGTTGGAAGAGGAGTAATTTAGTTTTGTTTGGGTTGAGTATTAATTGGGCATTGGATAACCAAGTTTCAACAGAGGAAAAGGCTTCCTGTGTGACTTTCAGTTTGGGTGGGGACTGGTCTGAGCAGATGATGGCTGAGTCATCTGCGTATTGTATGTGTGTGCCATGTTTGGTGGCAGAGGCTAGATTATTGGTGAAAACAGAGAAGAGTAGGGGTCCAAGGATGGATCCTTGGGGAACCCCTATGGAGACAGGTAGTTGGGGAGATATGTCATTCTGCCATACAACAGATTGTTGGCAGTCAGACAGGTAACTGAAACCAGTTGGTGACTGATTGAGAGAAGGATAGGTTATCGAGGACAGAGATGAGTTGTCTGTGTGGGACCATGTCAAATGCTTTAGACAGGTCTAGGAAAGTAGCAGAGGAGAGATAGCCATTGTTTTTATGCTGAAGGATAGTGTTAGTAAAGGAGTAAAGCACATACACCAAATGTCTGAACCTGTGGTTCCTCTCGTACTGAGCAGGACTACTATTGCAACAACACAACATCAGTAGGGTAAAACTAACCTGTCTCATGACGGTCTAATCCCAACTCACGTTCCCTATTAGTGGGTGAACAATCCAACGCTTGGTGAATTCTGCTTCACAATGATAGGAAGAGCTGACATCGAAGAATCAAAAAGTGACGTCACTATGAATGCTTGGCCGCCACAAGCCAGTTATCCCTGTGGTAACTTTTCTGACTCCTCCTGCTTAAAACCCAAAAAGCCAGAAGGATCATGAGGCCCCGCTTTCACGGTCTGTATTCATACTGAAAATCAAGATCAAGCGAGCTTTTGCCCTTCTGCTCCACAGGAGGTTTCTTCCCTCCCTGTGCTCGCCTTAGGACACCTGCATTACTCTTTGACAGGTGTACCGCCCCAGTCAAACTCCCCACCTGACACTGTCCCCGGAGCAGGTCGTGCCTGGATGCTCGGGCGCTTGGAGCCAGAAACGAAAGCCCTGGTGGGGCTTGCCCTCCGCCTCACCGGGTAAGTGTAAATCACCGATAAAGGCTGAACTGCCAAAATCGGTTTGATTTTTCTTTGAGTAAACCGTGTATTTCACTCTTTTGGTGCTGAGCCCATTTTTTGAAATTGCAGATATGTCCCTAGCCCTAAGCAGCACTCTACCTTCACCCAGGATGATGTTTCAATATAAACAAAAAATGCTTGACTTTAACAATTGGCTTAGCTTTTGGTGTCAATCCAGGGGGATCCAGCAGCTGTAAGCCTGGGAAAATACGGTCAACATACCCTGCTGCTTTGCTAGAGATGGTCTTCACCTGTTGCCTCTTGGCTTATGGTTACTGGCAAAGATACTTGCCGGCCCCATAGTGTCTTTTTTAGGCAATGTCATAACACTAAATTCCCAATGTAAAAAAAAATCCACTATAAACAAACTCAAGGTTATGCTGCTTAATGCAAGTAGTTTAAATCAAAAACTGCACTCAGTGGAAGCACTCCTTACCTTGGAAGATGCAGATGCATGTGCAATCACAGAGACATGGTTCAAGGTCGGAGAGACCCCGCCAGTCATGCAAGGCTACAATGCCTTCTACACATTCAGACCTCAAAACAAGCGTGAAAGAACTAAAGACGGTTGTGTATACGTCATCATTAAAGACAAATACACCTCAAGACTGGTCAAACAGTACAACTCCCTTGAGCTACTCCAAGTCCAACTAACTGTAGGCAAAACCCCTTTCCATATCATTCTTAGCTATAGGTCACTCACCATGAACCACAAAAAGCACTCTGCCTATTTGGACCTACTTCAACAATACTTCCATGGACTGGGAGTCATAAATTTCATGAATTTATTAATTCCAATATGTTGGATCAACTTATCCGCATCTCCACCAGGGGCAGCAATATCCTAGACCTGGTCATTACCAACATGGGCGACCGGTGTTCCACACCAGAGGTCAATTCTTCATTGGTCAGATTCGACCACAAGCTAATCACCCCAGACATCCACATCCCGCCCCTACCCCCCATTAGGGAAACCAACATAAAAAATTTCTCCAAAGCCAACTTCATGCTTCTTAAGACATAAGTGGCAAACTTCACGACACACATGCAAATGGACAATAGAGGTACGACTGCTGAATCCTACACAAATGCACTTTATAAGTACTTACACGAGTGTATGGATCGTGCTATCCCTAACAGAACCAATATGCTATCCTCCAAAAAAAGGAAGCCAATATGGTGGTCCCCTGGCATAAACTAACTCTACAACAGAAAAAAAGAAACTGCTGGAAAAAAAAAAAAAAAAAAGAGTAAAATCCCATGATTGGAGGAACTCCCTGGTCAGCCTCAATAAGAAGATGAGATCCCTCATAACATCCTCCAAAGCTAGTTATGAAAACAAAATCACCACTGTTTCTAAAGACAACCACAAAACATTCTATAGCTAGGTCAAGAATCTCAATGGCAACACTCAGATATGCTCTGAGTTACAGCACAATGGCACAAAATATACAGAACCAACTGATATTGCCAACATCCTGGCAGATAGGTTCAGTGCTAACTTTACCCCCCTCTAACCCCCTAAAGGGCCTATCTCTATACCGGAAGAATGCAAAGCTCCTGTAATCACAACTGCACAGGTAAAAACCACACTCTCGAAAACCAAGAACACAGCGTCCATGAGACCTGACAACAGCCCAGGCTGCGTTCTACATGAACTACAGAATGAACTGGCACCCCACCTAAGTACCATGTTCAATCATAGCCTCACCTCAGGCTTTGTGCCCACTGAATGGCACATAGCGACGGTTATCCCACTCTACAAAGGGAGATCCACCACGGACTCTGGGAACTACCGCCCCATTAAGCCTGACGAGCCTGGTCTGCAAGGCCATAGAACGTATCATCATGGGAACTTATAAACAAAGACATTGGCAATCTCCAAACTCAGGACCCCACCTAGTTCGTGGTTGTAAAAGCAGATCATGTCTCCTAAACCTGACAGACTTCTTTGAAGCAGTCACCAAAGCTGTAGATGAGGGTAAGGTGGTTCACAGAGCCTATCTAGATCTCGCCAAGACTTTGACACCATTCCCCACTCTGAAATTATACTAAACTCAATAAACTAGGTACAAATCCCTATGTCACAAGATGTGTTGCCAACTGGCTCACTAACAGAACCCACTCTGTGAAAGTAGCAGACTCCAAATCTGACTTCAGACCAGTGACAAGTGGAGTACCACAGGGTTCAGTCTTGGGTACAAATGGAGTACCACAGGGTTCAGTCTTGGGTACTCTCCTGCTTGGTATCTACTTCACTGAAGTACAGGCTAACACAGAAGATCTTTGGCTAATGAAGTTCGCAGATGACTACAAACTATGAGCCATAATCGAAATTCCTAACGATGTGGACATCCTACAAAAGGGCCTCACTGAGACAGATCTCTAGTGTCAAAGCCATGGCCTCAAGCTCAATGCCAAAAAGTGCACTGTCATCCTTTTTGGTAAAACCTCTTTACCCATGAACTACCACATAGGCGGTAATCTACTTAACACCGAAAGTATGATAAGAGACTTTGGGACATAGGTGGACAGTAGTCTCTCCTTTATAATCACATCGCCATAGTAGTCAGGAAATCCTTCTATGTGGCACACCTCATCACAAAAGGTTTCTCATCCAGGAAAAAAGAGGTAATTGTTCCCCTCTACTCATCACTCATTAGACCCATTATAGAGTACAGTGCCCCTTTTGGTATGTACCTCACAAGACATCTACAACTAGAAAGGCTGCAGAAATACCTCACAAAGAGGATTAACTGCCTCAAGCAGATGCCCTACAAAGACCATCTTAAAAAACTCCAGCTTTACTCCATTGCATATCGCCTACTCAGAGGCGATCTCTGCCTACTATACAAAGCTATGTCAAACCCAAAGCTGTTGGACATGCTCCAATTAAAGAAATCCAAATCCTTCCAAACTACACACTCTAAGGACCTAAACCTTAACACCACAACAAACAGAACATGCTGGAGGGATAGATTCCTGTCCCAGAGACTTCCCATACTCAGGAACAAACTACCTATCTATATCAAACAAAGCTCCTCATTAGCAGTCTTCAAGAAAAATATTGATGATTGGATGGGAAACAGGAAATTCACCCCGGAGATCACTTCTGTGGCTCTGCTCGACAGGAGCACAGGAAAATAATTTTCTTGGGTGGTGAAAGCCAGGGTACCTTTTTGTCTAGGCTTATATAGGCCCTAGGGCCAATAGCCTAGTACCTAACTATGAACCTATATATGAACACAAACAGTTTGCACCCCCACAACGGGCTCAAATGTCCTAGACTAAGTACTCATCAACATGGGGGTATCTGCACACCCTCCTTTGTGTTGCCTTCAAGAGCAAAAAGGATGAAAAATTTCTCCAAAGCAAACTATAGCCTCCTAAAAGATACCATACATAGTTGCAAACCCACTGCTACCACTGTCAATAATGACTGCTATACAGAGGTGTACACAAATGCCCCATATAAACACCTATACAAAAGTACAGGCTCGGCTATACCTGAACATATAAAAACAAGGTCCTTACAAAAAAAATAAAAAACAAGTCATCCTATGGGCATCAAGCATAAATAGATTATACAATAAGTGGAAGAAACAAATGCCTAAGAACAAGAGGGAACTGACTCGGCAGATGAAGGACACCCTCCACAGCTTGAACAAGCAAATTAGATATCTTGTAAAGTCCTCTAAAGCCAATTACGAAGCTAAACTAGCATCCCTAGCTAAAGATAATCAAGAGGCAATTTTTAGCTACATCAGAAATCTAAAACGGAAGGCCCAGCTTTGTGCCAAACTAGTAGTGGATGGTACCACTCATACTGAACCTGAGGACATCACCAACCTGCTAACAGACAGATTTGGCACAAACTTCAGCCCCCCCGTCCCCACCAGACATACCTCAAAGCATACCTGTCACCAGTCCTCTCCCCAGTATCTGCAAAAAGCAGGTCATACCCGCACTCTCAGTGGCCAAAAACACAGCCTCTGTGGGACTGGATAACATCCCAGGCTGCCTACTCTCTCTAGTCTTTCGGCTTTTCCCAGTTAGGGGTCACCACAGCAGAACTCTGGTCCGCTAATGATTGGCAATGGATTTTACGGTGCTGAGTTACCAGCCCGATGCCCAACCTTCATAGAAGGCACACCCATTCACGCACGCACCTACTTGCATGTCTTTAATGTCACTCGACCGTAGGGAGGACATGCAGACTCCACACAGAAGGCGCTCCAGCCGAAAATCGAACAGGAGAACCTCTTGCTGTAAGGTGACAATGCTAACCGCTGCACCACCCAGGCTGCCTACTAAATTTGGCACTCTCTTCAACCACAGTCTATGTACTGGCTTTGACCCAGCACAGTGGAAAACATCAACAGTAATTTCCTTGCACAAAAGGGGTCCATCAACTGACCCTGGGAACTACAGACCCATAAGCCTAACCAGCCTTATCTGCAAGACCACGGAGAGAATCATCATGGACCTTATCAACAAAGACATAGCTGAACTTCAAACTCTTAACCTGACCCAATTTGCCTTTGTTAAGGGTAGATCATGCATATTAAACCTGGTGGACTTCTTCAAGAATGTCACCAAAGGCCTGGATGAAGGCAAAATAGTACATTCAGCATATCTGGACTTAGTTTTTGACACAATCCCCCACTCAGACATCATTCAGAAACTCACACAGCAGGGAATTAACCAATACATCGCTAGAAGGGTAGCCAACTGGCTCACCAACAAAACTCACACAAAGTTGGTGATTCCACCTCTACCAGTAGACCAGTTGCCATCAGTGTACCAGAAGGATCTGTGCTGAGCCCCCTACTGTTTGGAATCTATTTCTCAGAAGTCCAGGTGAAAATAGATGACTTGTGGCTTACCAAGTTCGCCGATGACTGCAAACTGGGTGCAATCACCGAGCCTCCCCCAACAATGTTGACAAAGGGCTTACAAATACAAATGATTGGTGGCCAAAGCCACAGACTTAAACTAAATGCAAAAAAAATGCATTATCATCACTTTCAGCAAAGGGAAGTCCCTACAAATTACAATATTAATAGTACCTGCCTTAGCTCAAACTCTGTGGTGACAGATTTGGGAACACAGGTTGACAGCAACCTTAACTTCATTCACCATGTGTCCACAGCGGTAAGGAAGGCCTTCTGTGTTACACATCTCATATGTAAGAGCATCATGTCCAGAGCGAAGGATGTTACAACTCCCCTGTACTCATCCCTCATCAGTCTACTAATACAGAACAATGCTCCCTTCTGTATGTACCTCACCAAACACCTGCAGCAGGTGGAGAGATCTCAGAGGTTTCAAACCAAGAAAATTCAGGGCTTTCAACACATGACCTCCATGGACTGATTGAAGGCCCTGTCACTGTACTCTGTATTTTATAGGCTGCTGACAGGTGACTTGTGCCTGGCCCGCAGAGCAGTTTTGGACTCTGCCCTAATGGAAATGCTGCACATCCACAAGTCATATGGGACAAGATTCACTCGCTCAAGGGATCTTAACCTAGCCTGTGACATTAACAGGATGTGCTGGATAGACAGATATGTCTCCTAGAGATTGCCAGTCCTCTGGAACAAACTCCCAATTCACATAAAACAGAGTTGCTCAATGACCCTATTTTAGCCTAAGTTAGACAACTGTATGGGAGACCGCAGATTTACCCCAGGGGTGTCACCTATGTCCCTCTTGGATAAGGGCAGTCAGTGCTGATCATAGACTTGCTCTGCAGATATAGACGCAACTTGGTCAATAAGGGAACAAGGGTATAACATGGCTAGGCTTATTAAGGTCCTAGGGCCAAATAGCCTAGTAACCTCCTATAAATCCATGATCCTAAGGTAACGTCTGCCTGGGCTCCAGACCACAGTCTGATCATGCCCTGGTGGGATGACTGTATATGCAATACTCTGATAGAGCCGGTGACATCAGCATTGGCCGTTCAGCATATGGTAATGACAGTGTCCCACATGCTGATGTAAAATGCTCTCTGTAAAATCGAGTACCAGCTTACACACACACAAACACTTGATAGCAGTGAGGCTAGAACTCCTACCCAAGTACATAGCTTATAGAACACACTACTTTACACAAGCGCCATGGCACAAGTCTGACCTTTACATGGCTGCAGGCCAGTGTACAGTGGATGACATCAGCAGTGCATGCTGGAGAGAAGACATTGGGAGGACTGCCTGAAATGGATGTATCGGCTTGTGCAAGTATCAAAATACTGGCAAGTCATGCCACTGGAAAAGTAACTTTAAGATAGCATGTCTACTCTGCTGAGTACACACACCCCATGTTGTCTGCAGTGACAACAGAACCCCTTCCTTTCTAATTGTGCAGACTACAAAAACACAGTACTCTACGCAAGCACCACAGTAAAGTACGTCTTTCACATGGCTGCAGGTCAACTTACAGTGGATGGCTGCAGGTCAACTTACAGTGGATAATATCAGTACTGCATGTTGGAGAGAAAAAAGGTAGGAGGCCTCCCTGAAATGGATGTGTAGGCAGGTACAATTATCAAAATACTGGCAAGCCATGTCATTGGAAAAGTAACTGTAGGATAGCACCTCTACACACACAAACACACACACACACACACACACACACACACACACACACACACACACACACACACACTTGACTGCAGTGAGAACAGAGTACAAAGACTACAGAACTAGCACAAGTCTGACTTTTACATGGCTGCAGGTCAGCTTATAGTGGATGACATCAGCAGTGCATGTTGGAGAGAAAAAGGTGGGAGGGCTTCCTGAAATGGATGTGTAGGCAGGTGCAACTATCAAAATACTGTTACTTTATGGGATTGGGGTGGTAACTGCAGGATAGACACTTGACCATCTGGGTAGACACATACATACACAGTTGACTGCAGTGAAAACAGAACCCCTACCTAAGTACACAGACTACAGAACTCAGTACTTTATGCAAGTTCCATAGCACAAGTCTGACCTTTACATGGCTACAGGTGAACTTATAGTAGATGACATCAGCAGGCAATGCGGGGGACATCAGGTTGAAGGCTGCACAGCACACAGATTCACAGGATCATATGAGGCCAGTAGCCTAACAGCCCTAGGGATTGGAGAAGCCTAGCTACGTAAAAACATAAGTACCCTTATTGAGCATAACTAGATGTTTTAGTTTAGCACAGCACGGTTGTCAGCACCACTGACTGGCCCTGTCCATGAGGGAGCACACATTATATACTACACCATGTAGTGTGGTTGTTACAATTGTGTAAAAAAAAATAAAACACCCCTCAAGGGTTGTACTGCTTGGGGGTGACAACACATGTATGTATTGTGAACATATAATGTATACTTAGAATGTGCCCTCAATTTGCAATGTTTCCACATGTATTTTATGTCCTTCAAAGGAAATGGACAATAAACACCAATACAAAAGCATGATATACACAGTTCCATAGCACAATGAGCAGCAGATTAGCACGATAGTTAAAGTGTATATGCATGTGCGAGTTACACCTGTTTGCACAAAGGCAAGCAGTGTGCAAACGTGAGCCGCATTGCTAACGTCTGTCAAGCAGACTGCAACAGTGGCAAACAATCGCATGTATAGGCAGTTGCATATGTGTTTTTTGCAAAAGTTAAAGCCATGCCGGTCCAGAGAGCAGGAATACATTTACAAGACTACAGTACACAGTATACCTGCAGTCATATGTTTGGTCATAAATATAATAATACATAGATTACTCTATTAGTAATACTATATAAAATATGCTGTATTCAAACCCAGACCATGTGTATGCCAGTCTTACACTTACACCTGTTACCACAAGAAATGTTGAGGAAACAGCTATGTTGCACTTTACTGCTGTAAACTGCAATATCAGAGCAGTAAAATAAAGGTTGCACACACTATACTAGAACCCAGTACCATCTGCACTCCAAGCCAGGTTTTCATGATGGCCAATGGCATTAATTGAATGTATCCAGTTTCTATTTTTGGCTGTCTGCTTTCTAGGTGGTCCACCACGCTTTGCGCAAACCAAATACAGCCATTCCCCACTTCTATTTTTTGCTATGTGGCACATCTTGCACAAATTGCAATTAAAAATGAGAAGAATAAGAAAGAAAAACTTAGAAATGGACACATATAAGTACAATAAGTGTCTGCTATCACATGTTAAAGGAACTTTCTGTACAAACCCACCACTGTTTACTTCATTAATGCACAAAGTTAAGAAATATAAGGATATGCCATAATACTATTTAAGAATACATTCTGGATTCAGGACTTGCCTTGCAAATGCAGTAGCTGACAATTTTATTTCAGGCCTAGAATTTCCTTGTCTCTACTCCCATGGTATTGAAGTATGTAGGAAAAAGCAGAATGTATCCTACGTGGATGCTTTATAGGTTACTGAACAGCTCCACCATACTAAAAATCACCTGCTTATGCTGTAATTAGCACCTATGAAAAACATCTGCTGCTTTACTGAATATATCAACTCCGTTGGTGCTCATTAGTGCATGATGGGCACCTACTTGCTGCTGCGCACACTTATGCTGAAATAAAGGAAACACAGGTGATCTTGTTATTACTTTACTCCATTCATGTGATATTGCACAATCATGCAGCTTAAAAACTGGAGGAAAGGTTCCAGACCCTAAACTACAACCCAGGACTTTCTATACTCTAGCCTTACACATACACATGCTGCCACAGAAATAGTTATGTAACAAGCACTGAGAAACTTGCCATTCATTTCCTGTGGTTGTGCTAAGTGCCACATCAAGCAAACAAGGACAAAAATTAAAAAATAAATTTTAACTTCAAGCACACAGAGACTATACATTTTAACAAACACTAAATATGATGAAACAGAACTTGTGAATTGTGCACTGCTTACATGCACTTTTACACTTCAAAAGACCTACATGTACACCTCTCTAAGTGTAACCTGACACCCCCCCCTGATGTTGTCGTTCACCATTGCCATGCATTCAGCACATTGTGGAAGTGCCTACATGAACCGTACATCCCTACATAGTTAGAATTTTTTGGGATTCAGCAATTCTAATGAGTTTTGACCTCATTTGCATATTCACCATGCTCACAGCCCTGAATCTACATGGTTGGTAACCATGTAGGCAAGGAAACTGAAGGGGAGCCCAATGTTGTACACTCAAGGGAGGATATTACTGCGGTACATACCTGCACAAAGGAATGTAGGATTTTATACAATTTTACTGTATTCTAGGAGATATGTACTGCATATGCTTACATGACAGTATGACTACTAAGTTATGGGGTTTACACTTTTAGCTGCCTACATTAGTTACGAGTACATTCTTCATTTGGGGGTGGGTGGTAGACAAAGCTGCATTTATGTCATGGCACTTAAAAAAGAATTGTTAATGTAATTTTCAGCATCGGGAATTGTTGCTATTGTTAATGCAATTTTCTAGCATCCACCATGTCTTATAATGTCATAATGTATGCAGTGCTACATGTTACTGTCTGTTCTGTACAAATCTACAGACTTTTACTTAGTCCTGTTTTCTGTGCAGAGTCCTTTCTGTGGCTATATCTGGAAAACTTTCGAATACATGGCCAAACGAGCAAGGAGTCTACACGACTGCTTTACAGTTTGTTGAATTGCTCCACCGTGTTGATTTGCTTCATTAGCATACAATTCAGCTACTTATGCTGTAATTTGCATGCTGTGGATGTTTCTGTGTTTGTGCATAAGTGCGAGCTGCTATGCAGTGTTTAATGAATCTAAAACTATTAGCAGCCATGTGAGTGACGTGCACAAGGTAAAAATTTATAATATAGGCTTTACTGAATTCCCCCTATTTCTTTTCTTAAAAATTAAACCTACTTCATTCTGGCGAAGGCCTAGCTGATGTTTCTATGTGGTTTCAGCTCAATTATCACCTCTGTAAAAAATATTTCTATATACTTGAGAAAGCTGGAAGTGAAAGCATTTCTACTACAAAAGTCACAGTAATGACGAGGATGAAAATGAAATATGGCCAGAAACACTGAAGGCACCTGATACTTTTAAGGTGTCCTACATAACATGCCTTTTCAATGCTGTATGCAAGGTCAGGAGAGTACTTATGGACAAACAAATTATACAAGTTACCTCTACATTGTAAAAAGGGAGTTCAGGAGACTATGTTCCAATTACAGAAAGATTGTACTCCTCAGCCACTTTGTCAAAGGCAAAACCAAAGTGCAGAAAGGAATCTTCATCCAACAGCTGAGCCTCTGATTCAGAAGAAATCAACATTCAGGCTTAGCCATAAAACATTGGGATTAATTCATTGTGCAGCCATATAGAGGAGATGACAAAGAGTCTTTCAGGACTGCCTACACTTGTTGCGTAGATTTGAAGAAGGCATTTCATAGTGTAGCCTGGATCAGTAAGGGGTCCCAGGGCTACTGCTGCATGTAAATGTGTCTGTTTTCTTGGCAATAAGTCACATTCCAGAAGATGGTAAACTACTCTCAATGCCCTGTTCTTTGCTATTGTAATTCCTTTCTTAGTTTATTTGTTACCCAACCAGTATTCCTTCTTAGCCTGGTCCATCTTTTCCATCCCCAACTTTTTTCTGCATTCCTTCTTTCTTTTGATGACTTCCAGGACTTGACTGATATAATTCTGCAAACACGGTTACTCCTTGTAATTTAGTAAATATATCTTTTTCTCGTTTGATGGAGAAAAGGGGGGAAATGGAAAAAACAAGAATTTGGAGAAAGGAAGGCAGGTGTGACCAAACAAATTATTCTAGCTGGGAGCCGAGCAGTAGCAGAGCCAATTTTTGTTTAGATATTGGTTTAGTAGTAACTTGAAGATATATGTCTTGTCTGTTTTATTAGCAGAGGGACAGAATTACAATATTTAGTGGCCTGGTGAGATTATCGGAGTTGCCCGTTTTGGACAAGGAGAGAAAAGATTTGTCATTTGACCATAGTATGATTACAGCATATTTTCAATGATGGACATTTTTTTAGGGAAATGAATTAAGTTTTGAATTATATTGAGATGTAAATATATAAAGAGTGGGGGCAGTCTAGTCATTGTAAATCACTAATGGTAGGTTTTAGTGGGGTATGTGAAGCTGCCAGCCCAGCTAGCTAGAATTTTGTAAATAATTCTATGTCACTGTAAACATTAATATGATCCACAGGCTTGTCTTACAGATGCAAGTAAGCTGTATGTTATGTGCGTAACTTCAAAAATATAACCACAGTGTACTCTGCTGGAGAAGAGCAGAAATGTATATGGACTATATGCCTATGCAAATGTATGCTTTCATAGTAGAAGTTGGGACATACAGAGTTATCTTGCAAACACTGAGTAGAGAGTTTGCTATAAAGTCAGTAACACAGCAAAGAGACAGAATGTCTGCAGCTAAAAATTCTTTCTATTGTCTGGAAACAGAAATAATTACAAGTTTCAAGGGTAAGTATTTAACTGGTTTTACGACTTCCAGTTCCAGGCAACTTCTAAGAGAGAAGTATTTCTCACAGAGAAATGTTAAATTCTGTTGGTATCTGTTTAGCCTGAGAACTAGAGGTAAGTGTCAAATAATGATCTAATCTGTGATAACCCAGCAGAAATGTCTGAAAGTAATTTTAAGAACTCAGAGAGTGAGTCTAGGCATTTTGTATATTGTCTTTGGACCTGTAAACATCCATTTAGCACTTGTATTTGCCTGGCTCTGTAAGTAAGTTATTAAGAACACAGTTCCTCTTACAGATATAGTAAGATCAGTCTAGATGTTTTCTATATTTATGTGAGACTGTCCAGCAATGTTGTTTTAAAATATTTCCTGTGATTCTGAACTCTGTCACTGTGTTGAGTTATTCTGTATTGTCTTGTGCTTTTATTATTTATTACTAAATATATTTAAACCTTTTAATTGTGGCTGGTTTGTTTAGTGATATTTAAGCTCAGAGTACTTGCATATGTATTTGGTGACTCTGTACAGGCCACTCTAAAATAGCCTTAAAAGTCTGGTTACACTTGTCATTTGGATAATAGTAACATTGCACAGTAGAACTGGTCACCCTTTAGGAAGGGCCTTACAGTAGCCGATAAAGAGCTGGTTGGTGGCAGTTATTACTACCTTATAGTCTGGACAGAAGGGGGCATAGCTGGTGAACATGTGGCAGTCTTCCCACGTGGCTCATCTCATCATGAAAGGATTCTCAAAGAGGTCATTGTTCCTCTCTACTCATCACTCATTAGACCCATTATAGAGTACAACGCCCCTTTTGGTATGTACCTCACAAGACATCTACAACAACTGGAAAGACCACAGAAATACCTCACAAAGAGGATTACTGGCCTCAAACAGATGCTCTATGCAGACCGTCTCAAAAAACTACAGCTTTACTCCATCACATATCGCCTACTCAGGGGCGATCTCTGCCTAACATACAAAGCTATGTCAAACCCAGAGCTGTTGGACATGCTCCACTTAAAGAAATCCCAATCCCTCCGAGCTACACGCTCTAGGGACCTTAACCTTGTCACCACAATAAACAGAACATGCTGGAGGGATAGATTCCTGTCCCAGAGACTTCCCATACTCTGAAACAGACTACCTATCTATGTCAAACAGAGCTCCTCATTAGCACTCTTCAAGAAAAACCTTGATGATTGGATGGGAAATGGGAAATTCACCCCGGGGATCACTTCTGTGGCTCTGCTCGACAGGGGCATAGGAAAATAATTTTCTTGGGTGGCGAAAGCCAGGGTACATTTTTTGGCTAGGCTTGTATGGGCCCTAGGGCCGATAGCCTAGAACCTACCTATGAACCTATGAGTGTTTGTGCATAAATCAAATCTCGAAGTGTGTTTGTGTGTCAGCTACTTGGGTAGGGACACGAAACACTGGTTGGATAGAGAGAGTGCTGGAGGTTTCGGCTTGGCCACTCATCTGAGATCTTAACCCTATAGCTGTGTCAGTGAGGATACTTACTGATATGGAGACAGTGGGAGAAACCAGCCCCAGACTGACTGTGATCTGTGTGTGCTCAAGAGAAATTGTACCTTATTTTGTGTGTACTTGTCATCCTCCCAATGTACAAGTCTCTCACTGGTGTTAGTGGTGAGGATTGAGGCTCCTTGATTACTGGGCCAGTGCAGGGGCGTCACAGGGTAATTGCTGCAAAGTTGGCTGTTTTATTGCAACATGTATCAAGTTTAGTTTTAAGGTTGATTTTTAAGGGTGATTTTGAGATTTGTAAAGATGGGGATGCATACAGAAGTAATGGAAGAAGTTAGTCAGTGGCTACGTATTTTCTTGCAGAGTCTGTGAGAAAAAGTTTTGCTCTGTATAGTGATCCTAGTTTCCAGTGAGTTGTTTTGATGGTCTGGAGCAGGTTGGTTGTATTGAAGTTTGTCATCAAGACTCCAAGTAGCCTTGTTTGTGGTATGCATTCAGTTTTCAGTAGTAAGAGCATTAGTTTTGTCGTTTTGGGGTTGAGGAGTAGGTTTGCATTGGCGAGCCAGGATTCAGTGGATAGGAAAGCCTGTTGAGTGGGAATTTGTAGGGAATGTAGTGACTGTGCACAGCAAATGAGTGTTGTATCTTCTGCATATTGTTGATAAATATGTTAAAAAATGAGAGGCCCAGGTCTTAAACCTTGGGGAATCCCAACTGTAAGTGGCAGGAGAGGTCTTGTTTCCACTTAACTGCTTGTTGCCTATTTGACAGATAACTGTGGAACCAGGCTGGAGTTGATTTGTTTAGACTAAGAGATGCTAGTTCATATAAAAGTTTCTGATGTGATAGCATGTCAAAGGCTTTGACAGGTCAAGAAAAATATATGAGACCAGGTCCCCACTGTTTTTGATGATCCTGGGAAAGCTAAGGAGGGCAGTTGTGGTGTTATGGTTTGGTCAGAATCAGTACTGTGTGGGAAAAATGAAATTATGGCCATGGAGGTATCTGAGTGGTTGTGAGTCTATACATCTTTTCAGAATTTTGTACAGGGGTGACATGATCGCTGCAGATAAGTAATTAGTCATGTCTGTTAAAATGTCGTCTTTATGGAGTGCTTTTATGAATTATATTTTTCCAGATTGTTGGGACATAGTTTTCATGTATGGATCTGTTGATTAGAATGAAGATGAGGAATGCTATAAACATGACTGCAATTTTTAGGTATTCTGTTGGTAGGTCGTCAGTTGCTGGGGTTGTCATCTTTTATTTTAGTAAATATTTTTTTCTTGCTGCAATACAGACAGGTGTGGACATTAGTTGCTGTACAGTATTATAGGACTTTCGGATGGCACGTTGGAGTTTTGTTTAGTGATTGCTAGCACTGAGTTAATGAAGTTGTGGTTAAACTGAGTTGGAATGCTGTCTGAGTTGGATGTAATAGTTCTTTAATGGATGACCACAACAGAGTGGAGTTTGAGTTTTGGAGGTTTGAGAAACAGGATTTTTTTGTCAAGCAGTCATTACATTATTTTAAAGTTATAATACCTTACAGTGAAAGTCACTTCTGTTATCTACATTGCTCTTGCTAACAGCTTATCCAAACTTTATAACAATTGACAAACATTAACTTTACTCAGCTACACTTCCTCACATTTGTTTGTGTCCACGTTACATTTTCCATGCAGTACAATTCACTATATTCTTCCCAAAATCCCTTTAAAAAACAGAATAAAAAATAAGTTTGTATGACTGAAAGAACCAAACTTGGAAACCTCGGCTGCTTGCACGGGGATCTACTTTAAAAACAGAGGTATTCATTCTGACTGGCATTTTGGCACAGGTTGCTGAATTACTAGTACTTTAATTGTAATGTACTTTCTCTTCCCAAGTGTACTAAGACAATCTACATGTATCCAATTAACATTTAACTTAAAAAATAACTCTATGAAAGAATTAAAGGACTAGCCAGCCTTGTGAAAGAAAATAAAATGTGACTTTATGCTTAGTACATTCTAAAGTTTAAGCTTTTGGGGAGACAGATAATCAGTTCCAACTCTACTTCCCCTGCATTTATTTCTCCCTTTTCTTAAACTACAGATATCTCAACACTTGCTTTTGTTGCTTATCTAATTGTAAGCTGTTGTCTCTTAAACAGATACAGTGAACAGTTCACACAGTGCAGTTTCTGAACATAGTTTAATTGAGGTCTTCCTTACCTCAAAAGTGTATTAGTTCATCTCTTGTCCATTTCACCTCCTATCTAACTTTCCTCAACTTTTCACTAACCTGCATGTCTGATTTACATCTACTTGATTCCTGCTATAATAAAATAGCAACATTTGCTGCTAATATACCCAGCAGGACCCATCATTGCCTTCCTCTGCAAAAACTACACTGGCTTGTATTTCCCAAACCGTTATTACTCAATCGGCTCACCACTAACCACTCCATTATCCACAAACCTGAAACCTGCCCTGCACTCTCCAATCTAGTGCAATTAAATACCAACTCCAGGACCCTAAGATCATTTGGTAATCTTATACTTAAGGTAACTAAGTCCCATAATTACTTTGGTGACTCTCTCTTCTCCTTCAAAGTAGACAAACAGTGGAACCTATTACCCCAGAATATCCTAGAAAACACAGATAGTCATAACTTCAAACATCAAACAGCTCCTGAAGGAATACTTTACTCAACAATGGTTATGCTCCTGTAATAGTCTTGGTCAGTTTCCCATGCCATTCTTTTCAGCTATCTTCTCCTTGTCTTACTTCTACCAAATGAAAATGCCACAATGGTTTATTTTAGTTATATATCCAATGAGCTTCATATTACTGTCTACAGTAAGGCTTAGAAAAATTTCTGTTTTTACATTCCCTTTTTGTAAACTGTGATTGTTGGCAACGGTTAAACTTTTTTGTATATTGTTTGTAAATCTTTTTTAAAATTTTGTAATATTTTTGTACTATTATTGTGAAGCTTTTCAGATGAGCCAGACACCTACACTCTGCAAAGATACTTGCTTATGGAAAATGTCCACATTTCTTCACTTTGCTTTTATTATTTAACATACTATCGTAAAGAAATGAAGAAAGGTATTAACCTTAACTATATCCACAATTTAACCAATATGGATCTCAGTCTCTTTCTGGAGGTTAAATTAGGAGCATAAATAGTACAGCACGCCCTCTCAGTTAACAAATCCTCTTGTACAGCACCAATCCTATTGATTGGTTCTTCATAAAGTAATATGGTCTACTCCCTCCAACATCTCTGATACTGCAGAGAACATTAGGGTTTCTCTTCAAGATCTGTCCTCTACAGCTACCATTTTCATAAAAATTTCTTCATTTGATGCTTCAATCTCTTGTCATTTCCTTCACTTCTACTTGTGATGTCTTCAAAGTTATCAGGTCATCAGATTGACTAATACTACTATTACTACTTCTTGCAACCATTTTTCATTTGTTTTGTACAGTCTTTCAAAGTTCCACTTATTTATCTCCTGCACATAAGACTGCTTCCTGCTCATTCACAACTTTTTATTCTCTTTTTCTAGTTGATTTTTTCTACAGATTTGTTTTCTTTGCTGACATTCAAACAGTGCACCTGCTAGACAATAACTGAACTTCTCCCAAATGTATAACTTTTTCTGGCTTTCCTCGCACTTTCTTACTTTTCACACTGGGTGAGCACTAGTTAGTGTGCTTCTCAGCCAGCCACCATCGTGTGAATCTCCTATATGCTATAATTACAAGAACATACTCTACTTTGTTTGTGTTGCATTACTTAGTGGCTTATTATACCAACATATCCATCCATCAATCAGATAATTTTTGTAGGCGTCAGTAATTTCCCCTATCATAGTGATAGTAATATAATAACACCGCACTTGGTAGTGGATGCATATCATTATTTCACATAATCCCAAATCATCTTCTGCAGATACTGTAACCAATAGACCGGACAACAACACACACAAAGTTTTTCTTCTAGTAGTTCTCAATTACTTATCCTTGTTACCCACTGTACTTTGTAGGAAAGAGTATAACTGGCTGCCTTCACTAACTCCCTCAAAAAGAATTAAAAGATCACTAGAAACCATACAGTCATATAAACACTGCTTTCCTTTTGTTTTTGTTAGATTTTGTAACAATCTTTTTCACCAGCTGCACTTATATGAATGGGGAGACGCAAGACTAGACTACAAAACTATGAACCTACTCTTTGGCCTTTTCGCTTTCAAAGGAATTTTAACAAAAATATTTTCCAGATCACTACAGACAATACGGCAGACAGACTGCTTCTCTTTAATAGTTCTTTAAATGTAATGACTGTACCTGGTTCAACTCCCCAGGTAGAATCCACTTTCCAAGATTATTTTAAGACATCTTCAAGTACTGCAGTGATATACAGAACTGGAGCTTTTTTTTCTTCGCAGAGATAGTATTGAAGTTCACTTACTTAATCAGCTCAGACTATATTTTAGATGCAGTACTTCAAAAAATTCGTACACCCTGAAAAAATATATATCTCTATATGCACTCTATACTACACAATTTTTCCACCACTGCCCTTTGCTCACAAAGTACGATGCATCTTATCCCCCATCTCCCACCACATTTAAATTCATGGTTTGTAAGCAAAATTTCTCTTTTATCTTTTTTTATTCCAATGTATTCAGAATGACTACGGCACCAGCTCACAAGACCCACTTAAGCCTCTCAAGTTGACAAACCCAGACCAATTTTCCTATGACTATTCACTCAGATTCCCACTCTTACTTCCTTTTCAGCAACTATAATCACATAGATGCATCATGCATTTTTCATACCTCCCACATATCCTACCCTAACTACAGACAGAGTTGGAAGTTAGTCAGCAGATCAATTACAAAAAGAAACATTTCCACACACTATCAGTTTGCTTTCTTTACCAGACATAGAAAAAACTCTCTCCCTCAAGTGAAAGTAATAGGTATCTCTGACCATGCTCAGTTCAATAATTGTACAAGCATAAACACAAATTATGTTCTTCAAAAGAACACATACCCAAGTTCACCCTATTTTAAAACTTGTGAGGAATTATCTTGAAGACCCACTTTAGAGCAAACTGAGTTCATAAAATGGCTTGATGGGGATGAAGGAGAACCAATAAAAAAATAAATAAACAGCATCATACCCCAACATTACTCCTCCACTCTCTCCCATGCGTATCACGCCATTAATTTGGAAAACTGTTTTAATTAAAGCCCTCCCAAAGTAAACCTACAAAAAAGCCACCTCTCATTGCAAATCAATGTCTATCCTCCCAACTCCTGGCAAACTTCTAGAAAAAACAGTCAACACCCAACTCTCTCGCTACACTCAGTAGTACCTCCTGCTCTTTTCCAAACAGCATGTTTTCCAGCCTGGATGTAGAATTATGACAGCACTTTTGACTTCTAACGAATTACATCTTGCAAAATGACAAAAATGCCTCCTTATAGGTGTCCTATTAATAGAATTACAAGTATATTTGACCTCAATGATCATTCTCTTTTCCTAAACAAATTAAATGCAAATGGTATCAGCCCAGACAGCCCTCCTTGGTTTAAAACTTCCTTAATGACAGAAACTTCAGTTAAAATCAGATCCTCCCAATCAGAATCTGCACTCATTATCAAAGAAGTTCCACAAGGGTCCATTCTTACCCCCCTCTTCATCTCCATATTCATTAACAAAACTTTTGTGACCTCCACTATCTCTTCTCGCTCATACTCTGCACATATGCCTGGCCATTTACTGATAAAGTCACTCTCAAACCCAACTTTCAGTCCCAATTCCAGTCTGACTTATTACATGAGCTTCACCAATGGCTCATATACTACTATTCAACCCCTTTAAGATCAAAACTAAGCTTTTTGGAAATCCAGTGAAAACTCAACAAGTGGCTCTTTCTTGAACTGTCTTTGATTTATACAACCATACCACAGAGACAACGTTCACCTTCAAAATACCTAGGATTGTGACTTCCACTCCCACCTAGACAGAGTTATACCAAAAATAAACTCCTTCCCCTTCTGGGCCAAAATGTTCTCCCTTTTTATATCTCAAGAGGCTAGAGAAGCCATTGGTAAAGAAGTTCTCCACTCTCAGCTATAATACAAACTACCCATTTTCACATCCACCTCCAAGAAAAACACCACAATACTCCAGAAAATCTCAAAAAGTATTTGGTGATTCATTACAAACTCACCCTTTCAAGAGCATCACCCTAGAGTAAAGTCAAATGGCTACCCATAAAACAAAAATCTAACCTACTGTCTGAATCCCAACTTAACAATCTACTCCAACTCCAAACCAACTCCAGAAAAGTCTCTTCTTAAGAGTCCTAGAAGTATAACTTGAGATTTTTTTCCACGGCCTGATGTTACTGTGCTACATGTATGGCAGAAAATGGAGTAATTTCTAGTTGTCTGTTCATCTGAAGCAGGTAACTAAGTAAATCTTAAAAAAAAAAAAAAAAAAGACTAAGAAGGGGGTGGTAACCAGTCAAAGTCATACGGGCAAATATTATTCACAGATAATGATGAAAAGCAACAAACACTATGTAAATACAGACCCATAAGTCTCACTAGTCTCACAAGCAAAACCATTGAAATAATTATCATAGAAATTATAAATAATGACACAGAAAACAAACACTGAACTCAACCCAGTTTGATTTCTTCATGTATACTCAACCTGGTGGACTTCTTTGAGAAGATCTCCAAAACAAAGGTAAGGGTAAAATGGTTCACACTGCCTACCTTGACCTGGCCAAGGCATTTGAATCAACACCCCACTCAAGGCATTGTTGACAAACTCAAGAAGTTAGATATAAATCTCCATGTCACAAAGCCAGCTGGCTCACAGACAGGACCCAGGAAGTCAGAGTTGATCGGTCCACCTCTAGAAAGAGGCCAATCACAAGTGGAGTCTCTCAGGGATCAGTCCTGGGAACGCTCCTTTTTAGCATTTACTTCTATGAAGTCAAGGCCAATGGCAAGGGCCTCTGACTGACTACTAATTTAGAGTCATTTGCAGATTTAAATGTTCTCCAGGAACAGCTGGCACAGACAAATAACTTGTGTCACAGTCTTGGACTAAACCTAAATGCCAAGAAATGTACAACAGTATCCTTCAGGAAGTAACCCACCCATGGTAACCATCTTATTGACAACACAGCCCTAAGAGCTGACCCAGTGTCAGGTACACAGACAGTCAATACAGACTTTCACCAGGTATGGCATCTATGTACAAGGGGTTCATTGTTCCACTGTATTCAGCATTCAACAGACCTATCACTGAGTACAATGCCCCTTTTGGTATGTACCTAACCAGGCATGTTCAACAAGTGGAACATCCCAACTAAAAGAACACAAGGCATAAGTAACATGTGATATGTAGACCACCTCAAAGCCCTCTCCCTGTATTGTGTCTCTACACAGGCTGTTGAAGGAGATCTACGCCTAGCATACAAGGCATGTTCGGATCCCCCCTGATACTTCTTGCATATCACAAAACACACAGCACCTTATCCATCCTAAACAACTTAAACCTTGCTTGTAATATAGCTAAGACCTGCTGGACAGACAGATATCCATCCCCTACCCCTTCTCTGGAACAGGCTCCTAATCCATGTGAAGCAGTGTTCCTCCATAAATCAATTCAAGTGTAACTTGGACATCTGGATGGGGAACGTGAACTTCATCCCTGGTTTGGCACCTATGTCAACAATGGATACAGGAAGCCTATAAATGGTTCATCTCACAGGACCCTGCCTATTAAAGCTTCATCTCCCAAACCCCTACTTACACTTATCAAGGGTACCATAACTTGTCAGAGATTTGGGATGCATGTCTAGGCTTAAAAAGACCCTTGTAGTGTTTGCCTAGTACAGACCTATGAAACTATAAAATTTTGAAGGGCATGAGCTCAGACAGTCTGGCTACTTCATCCAGGCTTCCACCTCTTCCATCAGGCTTGGGACCCTGACACAGAGAGAGACATTTTGTGTGATTAAATTTACATTCAAGCAAGTAGATTTAAACCAAGGCCAGTGACTTGTAGGCTGACCTAGCAAGAGCTTCACAGTTATTGGTACTGACTGGATATGGAAATTCAGGGAAACTGCTTAAATTCAACTGTTCTATTCTCTGGCCTGAATGACATTCCTCATTGGTGTTGAACGGGTTTTGCAATTCAAGAGGAACTGTTGACACAAGACTGCTCTCCTGGCTGGCCTGAATGACATTCTTTCCAAGCTCCACACTTTGCAGACATACGGTAATTCATTCAAGTAATACTTTAACTCTCTGATCACAATACAAACAAGGCTGTGACTATTTCCTTATAATGCAAGCACACAATGTATATTTTGTAAATAGGACAACGTCATGGGTGCCGGAACCATAGAGCCAGGGGAAGACGGAGCCCCCACACACACACTTTTACAGAAGACCTGTCGAAAAAAAATTAATGAAGTGTAGTTTTCACACTAACGTGGATTCATGCGCGAAAGATAAATTAACTAAACTAGCTCTTATTGTTCTCTTATTGCTCTGTGTTGCAGGACTTATGCTGCTGCTGTTCCGTGTGTGCTGCCATAGTCATGCCGGTAAGGAGAGTTTTGTTCTTTTATTTGCAGGAGTTATGGTGTGTGTGTGTGTGTGTGTGTGTGTGTGTGTGTGTGTGTGTGAGTGAGAGAGTGTAAAATGCCCCAGTTAGGTATACCTGGTGGTTAGTGTTACTCAGGCTCAAACAAGAGCCTGAATTATCTTACCTATACCACCACTTGTGATTCAGGGAGTCCATAGCTCTCAACTGTCCAGATTTTCACAGAAAATTTGGCTCATACTTTTGGTCTGTTCCTCTTAAAATTTGTGGTTTTCTGGCAAATCAGTGAGAACTGACTTCAGTGAATTTAAATTTCAGTCTTCCTGTCTTTCAGGAAACTCATGGTAACACAAAACACTTTATTTTAGCAACTTTCTAAGATTATACAAGCAATATTTAAAATGTATCCCTGGTTTTGGGCCTTTGTCCCCCCCCCCCCAAATAAATGTTGGCTTTTTCCAGATTTTTGTGCTGTGAAGTTGAGAGATTTAGTTGAGTGTCAAGTGGATTTTACAAGCAGCTGAGAGCTTCAGGGGAAAGAGAAGTTTAGTGCTATTTATGCTAAGTTATTTGCATTGTTAGCAGCACAACAGGCAGTACATGTGCTTTTGATGCAGAAGGCTGTAGGTTATACTCCCACAGTATGCAGATGGATCGCTGATACTGTACTGTGTTGTACTTTAAAGGGAGTGGATGCTGCAAGTCCTACGAATATCCTCCTTTGTAGGAGTTACCTAGTAACTACGTTTCTGTTATCAGTTTGCCATCCATTTCCCATTGCAAAATTACTAGCTTATCATTTTTTTATTGTAGCTCAGGCAATTTACTCTCCAAGGGCAACAGGCACTTTATTTTTAGATGAAACAATGAAATATAAAGTTGTTTGCTAGCAGCAAACTCTTCATTAGTTACAGATCCCTTTAATGTGGAATTATTTAGATGACTTACATCTGCAGATATTTTGCATATTTACTGATATTGGTGGATTGTAATGACAGAAGTCTGAGTGGCCTTTTATCGTTGAAATTTTCTGAACTGGGTAGTTTTGTCATTATTGTGTCATACATTTTGTTCCATTGCTTACTAGAAGACTGTTACAACCTACAAATTTAAAACACATTCTAACAAGTGGTGCTGCATTATACAAGGAATATAATTTAATACAATCAAGTAAATACAATCAGGAAGGTGAATCAAAGAATGCATAAATGTATGCTTGCTCACAGGATGCAGGAATCAAAATAGGGGAAGAGACCAGTCACCAATGGAGTCCCCCAGGATTTGGTGCTGAGACTTTTTCTGTTTGGCATATACATCTCAAAAGTAGAAAGAAATACCAATGGGATTTGGCCAACTATGTTTAAGATAACTGCAAGCTAGGAGCAGTTATTGAATCCCCAAATGACTTGGCCATCATGCAGGAAAGTTTGTCCCACACAATAACTGGTGCCAGAATCATGAATTGAAACTCAACTCCAAGAAATACATGATCATATCCTTTGGGAAGTCATTTACCCCAGGGAATTGCGAAATTGACAATGCCCCTTGAGAAGTGACCCAGTTGTTTGGCATTTTAGAACTTGTATGTACAGTGACCTAACTTTTGACCAAATTGTGCCCAGAGTCATAAGAAAGCCTTTCTAAATTGCACAGCTTATAAACAAATTGATTTTGACTAGATCTAGAGATGTTATTTTCCCCCTTTACAAAGCCCTCATTAGGTCAATCATTTTGTATAATGCCCACCTTTGGCATGTATCTGTGCAGACCCATGCAATAATTGGAATACCCACAGAGATTACAAGTCCTAAACAATAGGTCTTGCATGGACCACTTCAAAGATTTATCACTATACTCAGTATCCTACAGAGTGCTTAGAGGTGACATGTCTGGCATACAAGGCACCCTCCGACCTAATACAGATGGACCTACTGAACATCAGCAAGCCAAATAGCATCAGAAATACTCAGTCCAGGTATCTAAACTGAATGTTGTAGAGAAATGGCTATATATATCACATAAGCAACCATCGTTCCAGAACAGACTATTCATTCGAGTAAAACAAAGCTCATCCCTGTCCACATTCAAATGCAACTTGGATCTAAGCATGGGTAATAGAAAATTCACTCCAGGATTGCCCCTCAAGCCACTAATGGATAGAGACAGTTCCTAAACGCTGCATCTCTCACATGGGTACCCTCAAATTATCTACAGTGTGATCACATTTATTCTCACTAGCGCTAATATACAATGATCAGCCATGGGATAGGTAAGACCAATCAGGAGATTTTAATTCAAGCACCAAAAGGGAAATTGGCTAAGCTTAAAATGTTCTCCAAGTGAACCTATGTTGTGGTAGTAAATAGTTTTAAATAATTGCCCTTTTTAGATCATTAAGTGCCCCTATCACCCTCCGCGTGCTCCCTCCCATCTTCAACAGCTTCCGGCACCTCTGGACAATATTTATCTCAACCCTAAAGCAAGCACAACAGACACTTTTTTCGGTTTGCATCCATAAAAGCAGAGAATTGCTTCAGAATACAGATGTCAAGTAGCTGTAGTTCACAGAAAACACGCAAAAGCATTAATGAGCACTGCTGTATTCTAAATAATGCAATTTCAGTGTCACTGACATTGGTACTTTAGTATTTATTTAGAAGACATCTCAGCATGCAAATCTTACTAAAAAATAAACAAATAAATAATCAAACACAAATCTTTACTGACAATATGCACCCAAATTATATTAACACTTGAGATAAACATATGCCACAAGATTTTACTAAACTGATTTTATTTTCATTTATTTACATCCGTACCGATTCAATTTCAAATCCTTTCCTCACTATTTTTTTTTTTTTAACAAAGTTCAGCTCAAATTTCACCCCCACTACTCCCCTACTGTCTCCTCCCATGAAATACCTACTAGCATAACCCTCACACACTATTATGGTCTAACACACAAATGACTGATGCCAAAGCCAAGGATTAAAACTCACTGTCAATAAATGTATTATTGTGCCTTTTGGGAAAATAGCCACCCAGGCTAATTATTCCATCAAAAAGACACCCCTAGGAGTTGGCCTAAGAGTAGTAAGAATACTAAGAGTACCTAACAGTAGCAAGAGTGCTAAGTACGTCAGAGTACTAGGAATGGAACATATGTAGACAATAATCTGGCCTTTGACCAACATGTGGCCAAGAAACTGAGAAAATCATTCTACGTTGCCCAACTTATAAGTAAGGCCATGGCATCCAGGTATAAGGAAGTCACAGTGCAATTTTATTCGGCCCTTATCAAACCTATTGTCAAACACTTCTGCATGTACTTGACCAGACATGTGCAACATTTGGAATGCTCACAAAAGTTCCTTTCCAGAAGAATACCAGGTATAAATACACTGCCCTAGAAGGATCACATTAAAGTCCTATCTCTGTAAATGGTCTCCTACAGGTTATTGACATGCAATCTATGTCTTACATACAAGGCATGTTTGGATCCAGCTCTGATGGGCCTTTTGCACATCTGTAAAACTGACAGCATCAGAACCACCAGATCCAAGGATTTTTTTGTGAAGGAGAGTCCACCCCAACCCTATTTAAGCATAACCTTGACCAATGGATGGGAAATCGGAAATCTGTTCTGTGTGTGGCCTCCATGTATCTGACAGACAGAGGCACACTGTGACTATGCCCACAACATACTCCCCCACATAACCTTTAGAAACTTCCTAACATACCCCCTCCTAATAAATGCCTAAGATACATAAGGACACAACTGGATTGGGTCGCATAGCTAGGCTTACAAAGGTCCTGGTGGTCATTAGCCTAGTATATACATATGAGTCTATGTACCTCAGCAGTTTTACATTCACAATAAAATTAAACTACCTGTATGATAAAATAAGAGTAAACAACCAAAATAATTACTAATGAAGACAAAACACTTGCTCTACTGAACACAGCCTCTAATACCATTTTATGCAGTCCAGGCACTTAAGAAATCAGAAAAATTCCAAACTCTGCAGACTTTTAAACTTGAAACTACACTACCTTTACACATATGTGTACAGTCAGTATAATATTCAATGTACAGTACCTGTGATGGTGATCATCATATCCATGAATGTGACCCCCAAGATTTTTACCTCCTCTGTTGGGATCAATGTGGGGGATAAGAACATCTTCCAATCCAAGATCAAGTCGTCTGTGTTTTGAAGAGTCTGGAAGAAAAAAGAAGGCCCCAAAGCACAAAGTAATAAAGGCACCAAGAATAAGTAGCAATATAAACTTCTCTGACAATCTCAGTGTAGCTCTGTGGTGTAAGAAAGGGGTTGTCCCAATGCTAAAATTGGGGATCCTTCGACCAGAAGTGGGTAGGAGAGCTGCTGCTGTCATTTTAAAACAAGTGTAGCATGCAGATACATTACCTCCCACTAACTATGAAAAAATAATCAAAATTTATGATTCTTCTCCGCATGCTATAGATTAGTATACTTGTTTCAAATAAAATTGTTCATTTTTTCAGAAATAACAATTTGTAGATAACAAAGAGTATTCCAAACAGGAGACATATTCCATAAACCAGGTGTCCATTACAAAGTCATCTCATTATCACGGGAAAACTAAATATTCTTTAATAATGATTCTTGTTAAAAAGGATAACAATGCTCTTTGCTGCAGGCATCCTCATCCCGATCATTGTTCCTGTCCCTTTCTGGCAATCCTGTTATTAAAAAATAGACAACAGTATGTTGCTGCTTCGATGTTTTTCGAGCAATTACACCTCAGCAGCGTACAGAAAATGCTACAAAGCAAAAAGATAAAGGCTAATCTCACAGTTGTGAAACAGCAAGTCAGTTGTCGTCCGCCTTTTGATTACCTCACGGCTACTGTTAAGAAAATCTGTCCCCACCTCCATACTGACGTCACTGCTCCCCAACTCGCTTGTAGCAGTCCACAACGTGATGTCAATAATCCATATTGTGCCGCTTACAGAGACGCTGCTATTATTTGCAGCTTTCTGCAAACTTTTATTTAATAGGTTTCCCATTGTTTGATATCTAAAACATGAACACGTGTTATTTATTCTGCACTGTTTTACTCTGTGAAATAATTATTTTGCCTTCAGTACCGTCAAGGTGATGGCGTCACTACGCAGACCCCTCCCCCTCATTGCATTAAATATGACCTTTTCCATCGTCCCTGGACTGTTTTTATTCCCTTTGGAAAGCATGTTTATTTGGTTCCGAGCAACTGATTCACTTCATTACTTCATTAATATGAGCACAATTAATTTGTAATATAAACTTTACTGCTGTTTTCATTTAAAGTTTTAATTATTTATTTATGTACATAGCAGTAGATAGCAGGTCGAAGTATTCTGCCAGGATTAAAAAAAAAACAATCCTTGAAAGTTTCACTGTTGTGCATTTTCTCCTTTTGTAAAGTGAGACGCTTTGCAACCATCCACGTTTCCTTTCAGTGTGCATATCTGTGGGGAAAATGTTCTGTTATGTCATTCCTGCCGCAGATTCAACTTTCATCAAATACTGCAGTCTCTATAAAGCAGATAAAGTAATGCTTCCATTACATAGGGCGGGGATGTACTGTTTAAATACAAAACGATTTTTTACAAAAATATTCACTCTCCATCTCTCTTCTATCGGTCCCTCGGTGTGGTCAGCTACAGGTCAGCAAACTACCACGTGTGGTCAGCTACAGGTCAGCAAACTACCACTCCCGTATTATCCAGCCTCTGACCCTCCCTACCTGGAGCTACCTGTGGTCACAGCCCTACGTGGGCGTACCCCTCCAATATAGGACTGTTGAAGTCAGCAAACTACCACTCCCATATTATCCAGCCTCTGACCCTGCCTACCTGGAGCTACCTGTGGTCACAGCCCTACGTGGGTGTACCCCTCCAATATAGGTCTGTTGAAGTATGTCCTGCTTAACCTGAAAAGGTGTTTACTAATTACCTGTACTGAATCTGTTGCTCACGTGGTAGCCAATTCCCCTGCACACCAGTGGACCAGTTCCCTGCTCTCTACTACATCTACTACATACGTCACTGTGTCTCCTTTCCCCCCACTTTTCTGCCTACACTGCTCTCCTATTCTCTCATAACTTACAGTTGTCATATCTTACCCGATTACACAGATTGTTTCTCAACTCTCCCTGAGAAGCTTCTTAATACCTAAATGGTGTTCTTTCCCTTGGCTCTATACTGATCGTTACTGCACTTTAATTTCTACTGCTATCCTCCTTCCTACTGCTCTCCCCACCCCTTATCTTTTCCTTCCCTGCCTCTGTTAACTCCAAACCTTCTTCCTGTTACCTGTAACTGATCCCAAACCCTTTTTTGGGGACATATCCATTGGATATGCCATGTTTCCCATAATTCTTTGCAGTTATTTAAACTTAACGCAGCACTCCTGTGCCATCTTTATTTACTCTCCCTCTCTCTTCTATCAGTCCCTCAGTGTAGTCAGCTTCAGGTGAGCCAACAGTATAGGGTTGCCACCTTTTCAAACGGCCAAAGTGGGACATTTTTGGTACAAACATCAGATTTTACAGACCAACACATTCCCACTGTCAGTACAAAGGATAGAACTTAACTTTTTTGCCCAAATAAAAGCTTATTCTTGTAGCATTTTAGTTGCTTATTCTGTTTCTTATAACATTTAGGTATTTTATATACAAAATAAATGTTTTATGCAACTATTACATAAAATATAGGAAATAATTTGTCCTAAAATCTCAGGACATTTGCATTTTTACAATTTTTTATCAGGACACAACTGTCCAAAGAGGGACTATCCCTCACAAAGTAGGACAGGTGGTAACCCTACAACAGTAATGATGTTCAACTGAAACAACTGTGTTTATTTTTGTGCAACTTCATGGTTTTGTGCATTGCTTCTAGTAACTAAACGCTGTGCTGGAACACTGAGTCCTTTACGCGTCTTAAACTTCAGTAGCAAGAAATGTTTTCTACTGTTTAAGCTGCATTAGCTTGTTTTGTGCTTTGCGTCTAGAAACTAAACACTGTGCTGGGACACTGAGTCCTCTATGTGTCTTAAACTGAAATAGCAAGAAATGTTTTCTACTGTTTAAGCTGCATTAGCAGGAAATGTTGGGCATTGTTTTCCTTTCATAACTGTAGTCCTCACATGCTGTGTCTATCTGTTGGATCCCTTCTGTGTACTCATTTACCTTAGCATGCTTTTGTTTAACCATAGACACCTACAATATGGTTGCACTGTGTTTTTGAATAATCCTGAATACTGAGTTTAAAGTACAGAGTCCCTCTAGCTGCATTACACCTCCAGAGCTACTGGGCATATTCATTTACCGTAGCACGCCTTTGTTCAACTTTGGACACCTAGGATACAGTCACATTATATTTTGGAAGACCCTGAATGCCAAGTTCAAAGTACTGAGCCCCTCTAGCGGCATAACATCTCCAGAGCTACTGGGCGTTTCTTTCTGGTGCTGCATGCGAGCCATAGGCTCCGTCCTAACATACACCTCCTACATTTTTGTTTTCCCCCTGCTTTATTTTTCGCCAGAGCGTTCCAGCGACTATGACTTGTAGTCCCTGACCAGAGGGAGGCTTATTTCTACCTCCAAGCTTGGTTGTGACTGAGCGACAGCAGGGTCGGATTCCTGGCAGTGTATGGTATAAATAACTCCTACATATGGTCTGGCCGACTGACTTCTTGTTATAAATATGGCATGGATTTAAGTCCCTTTGTGCAGTCGGCACTTAAATCACATAGTTATGCCTGACTGAAGCATAAAGGCATGTCTGAATGCCCCACTAGCGTTTGCTACAGATCCTAATCGGATTCTACATTCCATTGTGCTATAGGCATTTCTAAACTGCATAGATTTGTGTGTGGTGGCTGTGCAGTCAAGATACGCACGCCTGAAACCTTATTGCATATCTGGAAGCCATGTCCCATGTGGCACTTTGAGTGCTTGCTAAAGGAAGGTTGCCTCTCTGTAGACAGTGCTCTGCTGTTAGAACCTTCTCTTTTGTTATCAAGCATCTATCGCTATTTCACTCTAACTACATGCATACATACTACAAGGCTTATTATTCCTAATTCACTATATTTCCCCCAAGAGACACATTTTTACTGACTATAGTTTGGCTAAATAGTTTAACTGAACACTTATTCTACGCCTGATTTCTTTATATTCTGAAGCTGATTGTTTGGGCCGATTTATTTCTGTACTTGTTTAAGTATTAAGAGATTGCATTGTTTTGACCTACTGAACTGCATATTACTTGTCTAGTCCTGCTGTTATAAATGTTTATTTCTTAGATTATTTTATCTGCATTAACCTAAATAATTGTATCTTAAAAACTGTTTCTTTTGCTGCATTGTCTTATAAAGTATTTTATCTGCATTATCCTAAATAGTTATATCTTAACAACTGTTTTTTGCTGCATTGTCCCTCCTCTCTTTTTCACTCCCTAACTCTTACCCCCTCCCATATCTCCTAATCCTACTCCACTTACTGCTATCACCCACCATACTCTCACCCTCACTCACTATCACCCACCATATTCTCACCTCCAGTCCATCCCCCCTCACCTAACCCCCCCATTGTTACCATTATCTGCCATTTGTCTTCTACACTTGCCTGCAAACAGCTCTCCAACACTTCATAATACTATTCATGCAACTGCCCCCTGTATTATTAGTATTCACTAGCCTGTCTCTTACTCCCCCCTTAAAAACCACATACCTCCCTAATCCCTTATTTCTCTTTGTGTTTTTTGTAGGTCAGCAAACTACCACTCCCGTATTATCCAGCCTCTGACCCTCTCTACCTGGAACTACCTGTGGTCACAGCCCTACGTGGGTGTACCCCTCCAATATAGGACTGTTGAAGTATGTCCTGCTTAACCTGAAAAGGTGTTTACTAATTACCTGTACTGAATCTGTTGCTGACGTGGTGGCCAATTCCCCTGCACACCAGTGGACCAATTCCCTGCTCTCTACCACATCTCCTATTTTGTCACTGTGTCTCCTTTTCTGCCTACACTGCTCTCCTATTCTCTCATAACTTACAGTTGCCATATCTTACCTGATTACACAGATTGTTTCTCAACTCTCCCTGAGAAGCTTCTCTGTGGGTGTATCCCGCTCACTCCGCTCCCCTACCCTGCCCCCAATTCCCTCCCGCACCCAGCACACCTACATTTATTCTTCCCATACCTCTCCCACTCAACACAATTAGCTAATCATAGTTCTCTCCTCATCACCCCACCCACTCTTACCCCTCACCTAATACACTCCACTATCCCCTATACTTCTCCACTCATAGTCTCTTCCTATTCTCCTTGTAAACAAATATAACCCTATCTCTTTCCATACCTCTCCTCTCTAATAGCCAGTTCATTTCCTCTTAACTACTCCCTTCTATACACCCCTTGTCTAGACATGCCCTCCCCAATCCTCTATTCCCTCCGGGCCCCTTGTACCCTTCTTGTACTCCTAATTCCCCTTTACTATGCTAATTCTTACTCCTACAAAGCACCCCCCAAGTCTACCTTCTACTCAAACTATCCCATACACTCACCTACAACCACATTCATGCACTCATTTCCACTCTATCTCCTCTTCTCTTATTCCACCTAACCCACTGTACCTATTCTATCCCAAACACTTTCCCACCACAACTAAAACATTTACTCCTAAACTACTGCTAGCTCCACCCAGCTTCCTACTATATAAACCCAAATGGATAAAAGTTATCTCTTCTAATGTCCTAGCCTTAGCTGGAGATATTCATCCCAACCCTGGTCCTTGTCCCACTACAAACAACCCCTTCTTCCCAACCCCTTCTTCTTCTGCCTTCTCCCACAACAGTCTTAAGTTCTTCACAATCAACACCCAGAGCCTCAACAACAAAGTACACCAAGTACAAGCTTGGATTAGCCATCACTAAAACCTGGCTAAAACCCCATATCGCTGACTCCGAAATCTTACCATATCCTCAGGTTTCCATATCCTCAGAAATGACCGATTAAATAAAAAAGGTGGCAGCTCTGCTCTAATTTGCTCTAACCTTCTTACCTTAATCCCCCTTCAAATTCCATCCCCACAATTCAAAAATACTGAACTTACAGTCAGTCTTCTAAGAATGAATAAACATAAGAATATCTGCATTATTTCCCTATATATCTCCCCAGGTGACAACATCTCTACCCTTGAAGATATTCTTCACTGGGCCTCAACTGAAATCAGTTATGAAACCTACATTCTTGATGACGTTAATATTGATTGGAATAAAATCAACACTCCCTCTCCCTCCCTATCCATTAACCTCTAAAACTTTACCACAATCCACTCTATCACCCAACCTAACAAAATACACCCCCCAGGATCCATTATAGACTGGATCCTAGTCACCCATCCAAACAAAATAACTCACTCTGGCACTATCCTAGACACCTTTAGCGACCATCTCCCTGCCTTCATTCATCGCTCAACTACCTCTACCCCATATCAACACCATTACATTCCCAGTCACAATCTTAGCAACTTTAACCCCATAACTTTCTCAAATATTTTCAAACAAATGAACTGGCAAATCCTAAATACTCTTCTCCTTGACAAAGCTTTAGAACATTTCAACTCTGTCTTCCTAGACACTTTTAATTCCCTAGCCCCTCTAAGAAATAAAAAAATTAAAGATAATTCTGCTCCTTGGCTGTCCAAAGAAACAAAACAAATCATGCATCAGAGGGACAAATCCTGGAAGCTTTACCAGAAGAATAAAATGCCTATTACCCTGCTTCAATACACCCAACTCTGCAACCGTGTAAAAAAACTAATCACCATAGACAAAAAAAACCTACTACAATAAGCTTCAGTTCAACAATAATAAAAACCCTAAACAATTCTGGGATTCAGTTAATTCTCTTCTCCATCCAGGCTCCAGGAATAATCCCTGCCCTGACCCAAGTATAACTAACATTGAACTAAGCTCACATTTCAACTCATTATTTACAGAAACCATTGCTAACCTAACCAAAACATTCCCAAACAACAATCCACATATCCCTCATTCTTCACCTTCCAACAGCCCTAATAACTTCCCCTCATATTTGAGCTCAAACCAGTCTCAACCAATATTATAAAAAAGGCTCCTATCCAAACTAAAGCCGTGCTCCAATGCCCCTGATAACATACCCTCCGCCTTCCTCAAATGTGCTGCTGATGGTATTGCACTCCCAATCAGCATCTTAATAAATAGATCCATAAAAGAATCATATGTACCCAAACTCTGGTGCTCAGCCTACATTCTTCCTATTCAGAAAGTAGGCAATAACACCAATATTTCTAATTTCCGCCCCATTGCCCTACTCTCTCCAATCTCCAGAATTCCAGAAAAATGTGTCCACCACCAACTTATGCCTTTCTTAATCCAGAATCAACTCCTTACATCCACCCAACACGGCTTCCGCCCTGGTCATAGCACCATAACTGCCCTCCTCTCCTTCCTAGAAACAGTCAATCAAGCCAGAGATTCCAGACTCCTAGTATTCACAGTTCTTCTAGATCTCTCTAAAGCATTTGATACCATTTCCCACAAACACCTTCTCTATCATCTCTTCAACCTTCATCTCTCCCCTAATACTTTATCCTGGTTCTCCAGTTACCTGTCAGACAGATCTCAAGCAGTCAGATGGAAGAACTCCACCTCTTCCTTCTTACCAAGCCCCACCGGTGTACCTCAGGGATCCATCCTCGGTCCTATGCTTTTCAACATCTTCATTAATAACCTTCACACTGCCATTCATGACACAAAAGTTATTCAATATGCAGATGACTCAATTTTAGTCTGTGCTGCCTCCAACCTTCCTGAACTACTGACTAAAACCCAAACTGCATTTTCAACCACTGAGAACTGGATGCACCAAAACCACCTCTCTCTCAACTCAAATAAATAAAAAATACTACTTTTCCCTCCCTCCAGGGCTTTCTCTTATGACAAAAATGCTTTCAAAGTCCTTAGCTAAACCAACTCAGCTATAGAAGTGGTCCCTTTTGCAAAACTTCTTGGTATTACCATAGACAAACACCTCAAGTTCAATATCCACATTCAACAAAACATAAAGAAAACCTACCAAAAATTAGGTATGCTCTATAGGAATAACTTCTTTCTCTCCAACTCCACAAGGCATACCCTGTCAACTACTTACCTTCTGCCATCCTTATTATACGGAGTCCCTTTTCTAACAAATCTGACTTCTTCCATCACCTCCAAACTTGAAAATTGCTATAATAAGATCTCTAAATTTGCCAATAAATCCAAAAACTCCACTCATCATTGCCTTACCCTACAATCTCTGAACTGGCTAGAGCTCTCTAACCACCTACACTTCCTACAACTAACCACTGCTCACAAACTAATAGTTCATCCAGATAAATGCCCAGCCCTAACAAACATCCTTCCCCCATACATCCCAAATAGATCTCTGAGATCTGAACACCAAAACTTAATTTCTATCCACAAACCCAAATGACCTGCTGGCCAGCTTCTCCTCTCTTTCTCACTAGGCAAGAAATGGAATTCTCTCCCTCCTTCACTTAGGACTATATCAAACTCAGAAACCTTCAAAACCCAGCTTTTCTCATACCTGTCATCCAAATGGAAATGTTCCTGCTTTCATCCTACCTAAATTCAAGGGAATTCCCCAAGGAGTTCCTTATACTCCTTGCTCCTAACCTCCCTAGCTCATATTTCTATTCTCCTAGAACAGACTCACACTCTCAGTAACTGATTAAGCAATCTCTCAGTTGATTTCAAGTATGTATATAATGTAAATAGCAAATTACTTCTATTGACTGCATGCCAAGTATATACCTTACTTATTTTGAATATCTACAAGTAAACTGTCTTCTCTCTACTAGTTTAAGAACACAAGAACCTTAGATCCTTTATTATGAAGACAATTAATCATGCTTGCTCTGAATGCAAACACCTGTAAACTGTGTTCTCTAATATCTGTTAACTGTGTTGCATGCTGTACTTTTTATGCATTTGCATTTCCTTACTGTATGGATTTTGTATGTGTATTATACCTTTAAAATTATGTAACCCTTACTGTATTGCATATGGAGCTTTTCTACCCGGGCCTCCACTGAAAACAGGCACTTTCAGGCCCAGTGGACTTCCCCGGTAATCAAACTGAAATAAATAAATAAATAAAATAATGATTTCCTTTCAGACCTATAAATTGTAGCTATTCATACGGATTGGTTACAAGGCAACTTATTATTGGTAGTAGGCAATTGAAAAAAAATGTTGCTATATGCACTTTATAATTGCCTTTGCATCTCGTGCTAAAAAGCATTACAGTTGATAACAAACAGGCTGCTATCTACTTTCTATAATTTAATCCAAATACTTGAAGAGACTGCAAGCAAAAGCGCAGTAATCAATTCAGAGAGAACGATCGTTAGGCAGATGGTCAGTGGCACACACAGTACAATAAAAACTATTTGCAGTCTAAGTATAATTTACATTTTGTTGTAATGTAATATTAAATAAGTAATGCACATTGCATTGGATGATA
The DNA here is from genome assembly GCF_019279795.1 of Protopterus annectens. Taxonomy (NCBI): domain Eukaryota; kingdom Metazoa; phylum Chordata; order Ceratodontiformes; family Protopteridae; genus Protopterus; species Protopterus annectens. The sequence continues at coordinate 1,124,079,844 of NC_056735.1, forward strand.
CTGAAGTGATTTTCTCTTTGAGGTAATAATGTACTGTTACCATAGGGCTTAACCAATCAGGGGCAAATCTCAACAGAATCAGAGACAAATCCAAAAAATAATAAGTGATACTTGAAACATTGACAGAATAAGAGACTGTGAATTTTCTGAAGTAAAAGAAGTCTAAAACCCTAATTATTGTCATTATTTATTAAGTGTACTTCACCACCTTTTCCCAAAAGTTACCAAATTTAGGAGGGATTATGAAGGACAGAGCTAAAATTTAAATCAAAATCAGGGACACCCCTGAAAATCAGGAAGAGTTGAGAGGTATTACTAATCACCGACGATTCCCGATGCTAGGTTGAATTATATCGCATATAGCCTTTGCCTGCAGTTGGTGCAAGCAGCATAACTCTCAGCTACATGAGTCAAAATCAGAGATGAAGAGTCAACATATAAAGTGGTACAAGAGCCCAAAATAAAGAAAAGCATTTAAATATTTCTCCCTAGTCCACTCATTGCCTTTGGATGAAAATAAGCATACACATCATTTAACAAATCACACCACACATTTGCATGGAAGAAATGACTGCAGCCCTGTAGTTATTATGCAAATCAGATTAAATTATGTATCAAATCAGTGCCAGGTCAGAAGTCAATGCTAATTAGAGCAAGCAATGCCAACCAAAAATATTCAGATGTGAGCAAAGGGCAGAATTTATTTATTTATTTTATTTATTTTATTTGACATTTGTTGGTCGGGAGAGTCTGACTGGATGCATATCCATTTTCAGCAGAGGCCTGGGGAGAAAAGCTCCACAAATCAATTACAAGCAATTATCATGAGTATAACAGTAGCATTCATATTTACATAGACAGTATATAAGCAAAAAGCTTTAACATTAGATGCGTAGTATAAAAGCATCTTTTATGATTTTATACAGTTAGAATGAGACAGTACATAAGCAAGAAGCCAATCAGGATAAGCTACATATGTGAGAAAGTTTGCATCTTTTCCAATTTTACACAGATATTTGAATGCAAGTTTGGCAGGGACAGGATTATTGAAGTAGGTAAAATAACAGATTTGAGTGGTGCGGTATCTACACTAAGTATAAAAGCAAATGTATGGAAGGGGAAGAAAATTCTATAGAAAACTGAGCCTAGCAGGGTTTTAGTGCCACAATATGTATAGATACAATCTGAAAGGCCAGGTTTAGAAGTCACACAATGAGGAGGCTAGAAATAAAAAGCTGCAGTTTCTCTTAGTGGTAACATTCAGAAACAGATACTAGTAGATTAGGGAAGAGGGATGGGATGATTGATGAGTTTAGCCCAGGGGTGAACATAAGCATATCCATGTGTGTTTTAGATAGTCTTTGAGGAGTCTTTTAAATGTAACCTTTGTGTCTGTTGAGGTAATAGCTGAGGATAGGGAGTTCCAAGTTTTACCTATATAATTAAGGAAGAGGGAGTTCCCTGCTGTGTTTTTACTCTTGGTAACCTTGATCAGTGTTCTATCAGTAGAACGTAGTTGTCTAGGGTTAGTTTGTAATCTTAGCAGGTTGGCCAGTGCTGGGGTTTTATCTGAAAGTAGTATTAGTTTGTGTGCAAAGTAAAGCTGATGGAAGGGTAGGAGATTGGGAAATTCAAGCCAGTGATGTTGTTTGAGGGAATGGCAGTGGTGGGATCACTAGGGTGCACCGGTGGCAAATTTGGCAATTTGATTGTAGCAGATGTCGAGCTTGACCATTTCTGTTTTGGCTAAGTTGGTGAAAATGGGTGAGGTGTAGAATAGAGTAGAGAGGAGGTGAGTTTGAACAATAGTTGTCCTGGCAGATTGTGTTAAAAATGGTTTATTTTTATATACACTGCACATTTTTTGTGGATGTTTTTAATGGTTTGATTTATATGTAGATTGAATTTAATTTGGAAGCAAGTCAAATCAACCAGGCCATAACATACCACTGTAGTCCCTGTAAATGCTTAACCAACACCAATGGGTGAAGGGTTCTGCAATGAAACACCAACAGTCCCGTGTCACCTTTCAGCCAGATACTAGTGGCTGAAGGGGATCTGTCACTTGTGGGACCCCAAGGTCTGGCCCCTAGCCTGCCATTACACCATGAGGTGATCCACCCAGAGAAGGGCCAAGCTGTCCGAGCCTGCAAGCTCCCCAGGGCAAGAATACTCTTTTGCAGTATTAGTCTTCCAAGTCTGCTCTTCTGTCCCTTATGGCTGCAACACCTACCTAGTCTACCTACCATTTGCCAAGGAAGGCAAAAACTTGAAAACTCAGTGGGAAAAAACAGGAAATTCCTTCCTGACCCCTTGTGTGATCACCCTTATGGGTCAGCAAGCACCTAACTACCTACTCATATCATTCATCACTTACCCCTTCTCACCTTGTGTTATCTACACCTCTTCCTGCTTTTACAAATAAGGGCAGGAGGGTGGGTGTTCTGCTCTGTTCTGCTCTTCTGATGAAAAGAAATCATGCCTGGCTACCTGTGGCTTTTTATATTCTTCCTCTACCTATCAATCTACTTTATACACCTCCCCTTCTTCATCCAAACCAACTTCCTGCCTTCCTGAACTAAAATCCCACTCCCCCTTTCATGCATGCTGTTTTCCCCAAGGCAATATAGATGTGGCTATGATTCCTTGACATGCTGTCCTTGCTTTTGGATGAAAATAAGCATGCACATCATTTAACAAATCACACTGTGAAGGCTGTCAGTCTAGCCAGTTAAGATTTTATACATAATTCTATCATTTGTAAATATGAATGTTGAACTACAGACTTGTTTTCTTAATTTAAAGAAAATACTGTAAAATGTTGAAATACAGACTTGTCTCTTAAATGAAAGAATATGCTGTGAAATGTGAACTTAAAACAATGTAACAACATTGCCCTCTGCTGTAAAGAAAGCTAAGACAAGCATTTCTTGTTTATCCTTTGAAGGGCAAATTATTTCATGACTGCCTTTGATGTTTACAATTCGGCACCGGTCGGGATAGATGAAGGCTTCCTGCCTATTGTTTTAAGGCTAAAGTTAATGACCAAAATTTGCATGCAGAAATGTCCTTTATTGCTCTGGTTTCTGTCTAGGTGTAAAAGAATGTAAATGCAGTTTCTGTTGGCCTGGGGACACCAGGAAAGTGAAAGAATGATGTAATGTTTATCAAAAGTGCAATTTCAATTTAAACAGAGAAAATCAGAAGGTATTGAGCATTTTTGTCTCCATCATCCAACTCACAGCACTGTCTTGCTCATATGTAAGTTATCTTAGACTTGTGTTTTCTTTTAGAAATAGCTAGGAACTAGAAATATTAGACTAAGTGTTTTTCTGTGATGTCAGAACTGTACTACTGAATTATTTTAAGTATTTGTGTGTGCTCTCTGAATTCTTGACTAGCACTGTGTAGTAGAAAGTATTGTCTTGTGGTTTTAATTATTTATTATTAAATATTTTAAAACCTTTTAACTGTGACTGGTTTGTGTAGAGATAAGTTAAGCTCTAAGAGTACATTGCATGTATATAAGGATCCTGTACCAAGTCACTCTAATAAGCCTTGACTGTTTAGTTATACTACCAATTGAATAATAATATTGCACAGTAATAATTGGACAGCCTTTTAATGGCCTTTGAGTAGCTGATAAATATTAGCTGGGTGGTGGCAAGTGGTACTACCATATAGTCTAGGTAAAAGGGGCACAGCTGGAGAACCTGTGCCAACCTTCCCCAGAAGTGTCTGTGTGGTTGTATAAACTCTTATCTCAAAGTGTGTGTGTGTCAGCTACTTGGGCAGGGACACAAAGCACTGGTTTGACAGAGAGGGTGCTGGAGATTTTAGCTTGCCCAGCTGGCTGAGATCTGGAGCTATAGCTGTGCCAGTGGGGAGTCTTATTGGGGACCTGGAGAGCAAGGGAGTGACCAACCTCAGACTAACTGTGATCTCTGTGTGCTCTTAAGGGAAACTGCACTTTACTGAGCGTATTTATTATCCTTTCCTCATATATGATTATAACTCTGGTGTTAGCGGTAATGATTGAGGCTCCTTGATTGCTGGGCCAGGGCACAGGCGTCAAACACTCCACACATTTGCTTGGACGAAATGGCTACAGCAATGTATTTATTATACCAATCAGATCAAATTATGTATCAAATAAGTGCCATGTCAGAAGTCAATGTCAGTTAGACCAATCAGTGCAAACCAAGTATATTCAGATGTGCACAAAGAGCAGAACTTGGAAGTAAGTCAGATCAATCAGGCCATAACATACCACCACATCCCTGTAAATGCTCAACCAATATCAGTGGTTGAACGTATCTGCAACCAAACACCAACAGTCCCCTGTCACCATTCAGCAAGATACCAGTGGATGAAAGGGATTTGCCACTTGCAGGAACCCAGGCCATGGCCCCCATCCTGCCCGCTACACCATGGGGCGACCCACTCAGAGAAGGGCCAAGCTGCCTGAGCCTGCATCCCTGCCCTGGCCAAGCACACTCCTTTGCAATTTTAGTTCCAAGTCTGCCCTTCCACCACAGGAAGATGGCTTGTCCCAGACTGTAATAAGTGAACTCCATCACTTCTGTACAGTTCTGGCAAACAGATATTAGTGTGGTGCAATGCCTAAATCCTTAGTTCTCTTACTGTTGTCTAATGAATCAGTTGGTCAACTTTCTAGCTCTTTTCACTGCTCTGACATTATTTGCTCCTTGCCAGACTGGTCTTGGAATTATATCCAACCACACAAGCTTAATGATCAGCCAAATCTGTATGATCTGCCTAAATCATTGACAAATTCTATTTTTGAGGCACAACAATGAACTACTTATCACATCACCCCCCCCCCCATATGTAATACAATTAAACTTGGCTCAGGTAATAGCTCAGAATATTCTTAAAGCTGCCAGCAGGTGCCTTCACAGCATTCCTCTCCTTCACAGCCAACAAACTTGCATTTCTTCCTCTTTGAAACCCAGGTTTCCACCCAGATTCACCCAATTCTCTGGCTGCATAATACGCAAAAGTATGCCGCAGAATCCACACCTCCGTCAGCTGCTTTATGATATCTGCAAAAGAGAATTCCGATAAGTCATTGTGATCTGACATATCTTCTATGAGCTTGCAGTCTCCAACCTCAATGCAGGACCTCAATATCCGATGCGCTTTTGTGTAGGCATGTGATACGGTTCCTGTTTCTGAAGGAATGAGCTGTTAAGTTGATAATATCAAGACCCAGCCTTGCTATGGCTTTTACAGGACTGCCCTGAATTGGTAACTAGATAAGAGACCATAATCTCTGAGACAGAATGATGGTTAGTCACCACTTGGATACATCACCTGGTATTTCTTAAACTGTCGAACTATATCCCACCCTCTATCCTTTGGGGGCTTGAGTTTCTGCCATAGTCTTTTTCTTAGCTGGTCCATTTTATTCTTCCTCAGATGAACCCTTACCCTGTCAGCCTCTAACGTAATATCACTGAGGTCTAGAACCCTTGGAAGGTTGTCACTCTTACTGTCCTGCGCTATCTCAGATATTTGGAATGTGCCACAAAATTTTATTAAGTGTGTTGTCCAATACAGCCATAGTTCATACTCCAAAATACATACCTGTCTCAGAACTCCCCATAGCCATTTAAATTACTCAGCCTGATGGGCTGATGCCTAACATTGGAGCATCTTTCTAATGTCCTGTCACCCTCACACCCTTTGGTAGGTATGCACCAGTACTGCACCTAGGCATACTCAACTTTTTAAAACTAAAATGTAACTTAATAGCTCTGGTATAGGTACTGGACATTTAACTTGCCACTCTGCACCACCCTTGTTTCTGTAAAAAGGACAGTACATTTCTTATACCATACTTGTGTACTTGGATGCAGTGCTTTCTCCATTATGTCCCATATCTGTTTTTCATCAGATCCCAAACATGTAGTGGAATCCTATAAGGCTTCTCATCTTCTGCTGGCACCAACTGCCTGAACCTCTCCAATAGAAAATGAGAAAGTGAGTCAGCAATAGTATTCTCCCTCGTAGAATATGCTGTGCTCCAAATGCTATGTTGTGCTGCCTGAATTTCAGTACAAACTGACATTTTTTCTGTGTCTTCTTCCACCACTGGTTCTAATTTCAATTAACCCTTACTCTCAAGCTTACTCTTTAACCCCACTCTCATTCCCATCTGAACCCTACGCTTTAACTCCCCTTCATTTTCCCTTTCTCTTTCCTATTCTCCCCCCCCCCTATACTGTAAATGTGTCATAAATATATATATTTTTTGCTTTGGAAACATTTGTTTGACTGCAGCGATTACATTAACCTCCATGTAAATGCAGTTTGTTGTAGTCATGTATTATAGTTTTACCTGTGTTCATCACCAGATTGAGACCTCTAGTAAAATTATAAACATCTTATTGCTTATCACAAACTTTTTGCCCTCTCTACTTGAATCATTACACCCCTAACAATTTTCCCTCTTGCACTTGAATTAATGCATCCCCTTTTCACCCCCAAATAACACTTCTCACTTTGCTCTTTTCTAACTCCCCCATCTACTGCTCTACCCCTCTCATGTATCTCCTGTATACCTAAGTTATAAACCTTTTAGATAATTCAATTTGGAACAAACAGCCTTAATAGAAACAATCTTATACCATGCTCTCTCAGTCATAGGCTACTACTGCTATCTTCCTATCTAATACTAATATCTTCCATCCCCTCCTACATAATGCTATAACTTACTTCATTACATTTATTGAGCTCTTTACAAACCTATACAACACTAAAATCTCTCTTAATCATAATTTTATAACTAACTTCTTTACATAGCTTGAACTAATTGCAAACCCTTCTTTACTAAAATTAAAGAACACTAAACTTTACAATGTTTCCCTTCCACAATATCAATCTATTTACTTTTGCAACATTTTACAGCTGGTGCAGCTGTATAGACTTATAATTGTTGATGTAAATAATTTATATACCTGTCTTGCAATTATGTTTGTTCTTTCAAGAGAACTGTAATTGTTGTTCTTCTGAGAATTGTCTGAAATTCACTTGTTGATATAAATGTGCTATGGTGTAACTTTTCTCTCTGAGCCTGTACTGAAAATGGGCTCTGCCCAGTTGGACTTTCCCTGTCAACAAAGACAAATAAATAAATAAATATGTACAGTTTTCTATACTCATGTATTTTATATGTTTATGCCATGCTGATGTAGAATTTTGGTTTTGTTAATACATAACCCAAACTGAGCCTGCCATTGGCCATTTCTGATCAGTGCTCTACCTCGGTAAACAGATATAAACAAAATACAATAAAATACGTAAAACCCTGAAACTTCTTTACTTTCCCTGTGGTGCTAGTCCCCCATGTACTTAAATGGCTAGCTGACTACTTTCATATTGTTCCCCAAAACATACTGTGCTTTTCCTGCAACTCTCTCACTCTGATATGTACCACTCCAGCTACACAGATGCCAGACTGTACTCATTGCCATTCCTTAAATCAGATCTTTGCAAACCATTTCCCATTTAAATACCTCCCAAAAACTGATGCCACCTGTTGTATCTGTAATTTGTACTGCTGCAAACCCCATGCTAGACTTGTTGATAGTCTTTCAATGCATTCTATTAATCATGTGACCACTGAGCAAGCACCAGATGTACCACACCCATATATATGGTGTCCTCTCCCCCTCAGTACCAGGACATTCCCAAACCTGTGACACCTTTCTCACTCTGAACATTCACATTTGTTTATTAATTTATTTCTCTTCCCAGCCTGTATAGGCTCATCAAAGCCATTTCCTTCCAGGGTGTAAATCCAGCCCTAGGAATAAATATGTCTGTGCCTGTCAAACAGGTCTCATTTAATTGCAGCTTATGACTAAGCCTAAACCCTGTCAATCCTTTATCTTATCTAGTTTACCCCATAATCTGACCTTAATGCCCACCTACTAAAGCTGAGTGGGACAATTATGTAAGGCTCCTGAAACACCTTTCTGCATGCAACCAAATAAAATACATGAATAAATCATGATGAGATGCACTTCAACTAAACATTTCATCTTGTTTCAACCAGCAAATTCTCACCCACTGACCACTACTGGCTCTCAGCCATATATCTGCAGCAGTTACCTCACCAAACTATACTGCAAAAGCTGCTTACTGTCTTATCAATCCTTCCTTAATACTCACCTGCCTAGTTTCTCTACCTTTGTTCAGGTCTACTGCAGTATTATGAATCTGGCTGTCACCAACCATGACAATACCTTTAGTGGCAATAAAACTGCTATTTAAACAGTCTCAAAATCTGCGATCCCACTAAGAAAATAAGGGACCTGTGACTTGGGAAATAAGCTGTATCAGTTTTAATTCATACTGTGACCATGCATTTTTTATGTTAACAATTCAAACTATAAGCAGAAAATTAGTTTAAGTTTGTGGTGGTGCTGCGGTAGCGTTGTTGCCTCACAGTAAGACATTGTCCTGTTCGATTCTCAGCTAAAGTGTCTTCTGTGTTTGAGACATGCGTGAATGGGCGTACCTTCGTTGAAGGTTGTGCGTCAGGCCTGGCAAGTCAGCACATAAAAGTCTACTGCCAATCATTAGCGGTCCGGAGTTCCACTGTGGCAACCCCTAACCGGGAAAAGTCGAAAGATACACACACATTCCCTTCCGAAAGTCTCTATGGTGTATTACTCTAGTGTAAGCTTCTACCTTCAAAAGTATAAAATGTATCCTTGGTTTGCTGCAGCTTGCTAAAAACATGAATTATTATTACTACTTCTGATACTATTCCAAATGAGACCTCACACTCACACCTATGGCCAGTTTAGAGTGCCCAATCTATCTTCTGCATGTTTTTGGAATGTAAAAGGAAAATGGAGCACCCAGAGGAACACAGGGAGAACACGCAGACTCTGCACAGAAGGCATCCTAGCCAAGAATCGAACCAGGGAACCTCTTGTTGTGAGGTGACAATCCTATCCACCGTGCCACTCATCCCCCATTAAAAAAAAACTTCCTGGGGTGGGGGGGTGGGGATGAGAAGCACAAACTAACAAACCAGTTTTACTGCTCTTACAAAAACCTTTGCAGCCATGAGCCAAGATCATAGCTTGAATTTAGCAGCTAAAATAACTTTTTTGCCTTTTAAGAAAAACTCCCACCTTCCTTACTCAGTTATGTCTTAAATCTGTTCTCTATTTCTCTAAGAGGTTTTGCAGGAATAAATAAAAGATAAATAGAATCTAACTGATAAGTTAAAAGTTTATCTCTTATTCTAAATGTCTCTGAATAAGTTCTGTGCACTGCCTCTACTTTCTCCCTTCTTCTTCTAAAGAAGTTGTTAAAATGGCTACAATATTCTACTTCCTGGCCACAGGGTTGCCAGCAGCCTGCTGCTGTTTTCTATACTAAGTTTTAGAAATGTATTAGTTTGTACACAAGTAAATAAATAAACCACAATCAATCCATAGAATCATCAGTTGTAAGCATACGTCTCAACTGTCCCTGATTTTGACTCAAATGTTAACTCTGTCTCTTTTAATCCCTCCTAACACTAGTGACATTTGGAGGAAAGGTGGTGAATTACACTTAATGAATAATGACAATAATTGAGTTATAAACTTCTTTTACTTCAGAAAATGTATATTAATTCATATGCTCTGATTCTGTCAATGTTTCAAGTTAATAGCACTAATATTTTAAAAGTGTCCCTGATTGTCCCTGATTTTTTCTTGACTTGTCCCTGATTCTGTTGAAATTTGCCCCAATTGGTTGAGAGGTCTGGTTGTAAGACCTGTGCTTTTGGTTTTGTTGGAGTGGGGTTATGCAGTCTCCATCTTAGCTACTTACGCCATGTGGTCCTGAAAAAAGAATTCCCTTGAAAGGTTACCTGGAACTTGGCGTACCCACACAACATTTAGTAAACATTTCTATCCAAAAATATCAGTTTATTCATTTATTACCTGCAGCTGGCTGGTAAACCCCATCATACCTTCCTTGGGTTTATTTTAGCAACCAGCTTTTTCTTTTAATTAAAATTTAACCGAACATAATTTACCTTGTACTAAGCGCCAACCAATTAGTGAACCAAACATGATTTACCCTGCACTAACCTCCAGCTGAGTAGAACCTACACTTAACACACACACACACACACACACACACACACACACACACACACACACACACACACTGCACAACACAAACAATCTCTTTCTCTGTCTCTCATAATCAACAAAACGTGCTTTACTTTGCATTAAAGCATCCACTAAGTAGTAACCACTTTTTTAATACAGGTAATTTTGACAACATAATTTATCTTACAAAAAGTGTGTGTGTGTAAAAAATTAACCAAACATCATTTCCCTTGTAGTAAGCACTCAAGTCTTAGTAATTCCCAGTATTTCCAGATGCTGCTGAACTCTTTTCAGGAATTCACTGATTCTCGTTCATCACATTTTTTTTTGTAGTTGCTTACTTGTCCATTGCTTCTCCTGTTCATTCCTGTGTACCACTGCTTCTAATGTCCTTCCCCATGTGCCTTCTGCTCTGTCCTGCTCTTCTGTTGAAAACAGATCATTCCTGGTTACCTGTGGCTTTTTATATTCTTCCTGTACCTACTCATCTACTGTTATACAACATCCCTTTCCTCATCCTAACCAACTTTCTGCCTTCCTGACCCCCTCCCCCATCTCATGCATGCTTTTTTCCCCAAGGCAATATAGCTGTCTCTACGATTCCTTGACATGATCTCAAAAAGTTCACATCACAACATTTTTGTACCAATGCGCATTTTCTGAACAATATCAAGTAGGAAACTCCAAAGCAGCTGTTTACCGTTTCTTCAGTGCATTTACTCATTTCAGCTACTTACTGACATTATAAATGATTTTTCTTTCTTTATTTATTTATTTGTTGACATTTGGTGACCAGGAAAGTCCAGCTGAGTCAGGAACCCATTTTCACTGTTGGCCCAGGGAGAAAAGCTTCACAGTTACAAAGTTAACAAAGTTCAATCATAAGAGTTTAAACAATTTTAAACAAAGATACTGGCAAAACATTAATATATCAACAAATATGCTATGGGAATAGATTAGCAGTACAAAGTTACATACAATCAAATAATGGATTACATGGTTTACATATAAGAAAATTAACCATTTGTGATGGTTTATAGCAATCAAGGTCAACAAATCAGATTAGAATTATAACTTGATTAGCATGCAACCAGTAGAGCTTTTTCACTATGTAAATCATAAGGATAGACATTTAGTAAGAATTTAATGTTAGGGAAAGCAAATGATTACAGAAGCAGTAGAAGAGACAGAGGGTTAGCTGAGAGAAAGGAGATGAAAGAGAGATTAGTGTGAGAAGTTAGATTAGGATATATTGCAGAAAGATTATGGTGAGAGATATGGTAGAGGTTGATGAATACAATTTATAGCTAGGTATAAGAGAGAGAATACATGAAAAGGGTAGTGTATGAAGAGGAGGTGTTATGGAGGCTAGGAGGAGAGTTGTTAGTGGTTTAGGGAAGCTTAAAAGAAGTATGAGTTAAGTAGATTACAGCACAGATGCTATTTGATAAGATAAAGATAGGTGTAAAGAGTCAAGAAGGGAGGGGGGTGGGTCTGGGATAGATTAAGTCTGTTAATTGTTGCTTAGGTACAAGAGCAAATGTGAGAGTTAAGGTAACGGTCTTTCAATGTAAATTTGAAGGTCTTAAGGCATCCAATGACACTTATACTTGGTGGTAGGGCATGGCATAGTTTAGCAATGGTATAGGAGTAAAGGCTTTGCCATGTTCTTTTACTGGGTTGTATACTTGTAGAAGTAATTTGTTAGTCAATCAGAGATTTCTGGGTGGAGTGTAAGGCTGTAAGATAGGTTTTAAGGCAGGGCAGCTGTTGGGTTTATAAATTATTCTGTGAGCTAGAGAGAGTTGTGCTAAATTCAGGTATTGAGGGAATTCTAGCCAATTTAGTTTTTTGAGGGCAAAACAATTGTGGGTACAATTTGGTATGCCAGTTGAAATTTGGCAGTTCTTTGATAACATGACTGTAGTTTGTTCTTTAGGGTCGTGTGAAGATTAATAAGAATAGGGGCTCCATACAAAAGGGAGGGGATTAGGAAGGTATTGGCTAGTGTTATTTTAGTGGAAGCATACATGAACTGTTTGTGTCTGTAAAGTTTGCCAAGTTTGATGTGTGTTTTTTTTATTGTATTAAGTATGTGTTCTTCAAAGTTAATTTTAATGTCTATAGTGATGCCTAGAAGTTTTGCCTGAGTTACAATTTAAATTTAAGTTTTGTATTGCGAATATATTTTGAATTCATGTGATGATGATTTTGGAGATAACAATAGAAGCTTAGTTTTATTTGGGTTAAGCAGTAGTTGTGCATTGTTTAGCCACATTTCGATAGAGGTAAAAGTGTCTTGTGTAATTGTTAAGAGATGATGGGGATTGTTGGATGTAGAGATAACAGTGGAGTCATCAGTGTACTGGATGAGTGTGATTTGTAGGGAAGCAGTATGAAGGTTGTTAATGAATATATTAAAGAGCAGGGTTCCTAAAATGGACCCTGGATCAATAGGTAAGATAGCCATTTAACACAATTGTTGCCTTTCAGTTAAATAGTTGAAGAACCACTTTTGAATAGTTTGGGAGCAGCCTAGTGTAAAGAGTTGTTGTAACCATTTAGAATGAGACACTGTATCAAAGGCCTTTGATAGGACTAGTAGGCCCTTGTCCATAGCTTTGTTTACACTGTCTGTAAAGGATAGTAATACTGTGGTGGACTTCTAGCTAATTTACTGACTCTTTATATACCATACACATGTCTAGTTGTGATCCATTGTAATAATTTAACTGGATATTGGGGTTTAGTTTATTGCTGAGAGATGCATTTTGTGTATCCATACCCCTAAATGGTCCTCGATTTTACAGAATGTCCTTGGATTTGTCACTTACATTTTTTTTCAGGTAAATCACAGAGGATTACAGTTAGTCAATAATTCCAGACATTAGAACCTTATACTTATCATTGTTCTGAAAAAATGCATTTTGATGCAAAAACTGATGTGTATTAACTATTAAAGTGAAGTAGAGTAATATTAAAATTTGTTCCTGGTTTTGGGACTTTGCCATGTCCACACAGCATTGTTGGCTTTGTCCTGAATTCTTCAGGAAAGAAATTGAAAGGAATGAGTACAACACATTACATGCCCCCTGCCCACTACACACGCACTTTCCCACCAATTTAAAAAAAGGTGGGAGGACAACATTTAACTTTCTGATGACAACAGGCAGACTTGCTGATGATAATCCCTTTATAACGTGTTCACTGCCCTAACCTTGCCCTAACATTTCGCTAGCATGCCCTTTCATTTCGCAATTTCACTAACAATATGGTCTGTAATCGCTATGTTTTCCTCATATATCTAACCCAGATACTTAATATCTACAATCTTAGCCATCTAACTAACTTCACGCTTACCCCTCCATTTTCACAGGTGTAAATGCCTTTAAACACCCCTGCACACATAACCAACAGACCTAGTTGAACAATCATAGGCAACTGAATTTCAGAAGCAAAAGAATGGCACCAATGCAAAGGACTCGCTTACTTCAAAAAAACTGTGCCGTGGTGGTACCATGTGCAGGCCAAAATCCATGTTGGGCAGATGTAAGGAGATTGTTGCCTACGAGAAATTTCATTAGTTGTAGGTGTATACATTTTATAGAATATAAATAGAGAGGGAGAATAGAAGTGGGTCTGTAGTTAGATAGGCCATTGTTTTTTCTTCCTTTGTGTAAGGGAATAATGATAGAATTTTTTTCCAGAGCTTGGGGACATAGAAATCAGTGATGGACCTATTGATCAGAAAACTGACAGGATAGGCTATTGCTTCTCTTGCAAGTTTTAGATATTTTGATGGAAGATTGTCAGCAGAGAGGGAACAATGTTTTAGTTTTTTGTAAGAACTTTTTGTACAAGTGAGGTAGGAACAAACTGAAGAGAGAAAGTGGTTATTGAGGGTGTGGCTATGCAGGAATGGTCAAGAGTGGTGGAGGAGTTTGAAATCTGGTAAGTATTTAAGGAGTCTGTAAGGGTTGGATTTTCTGTGGTGTTGAAGTTGGTGTTAGGTGAGGAAAGGTTTATAAGTTTTTGTATACTGTCTATGAAGTGGGAGTTAAACATGTCTGCTATTTGAGGTGGCTCTGTATCTGGGGGCTGGTGAGGAGTTTTGAGATGTCATAGGAGAAATCAGTCTTGATAGTAAAAAAAAAAAAAATGGCGTTGATAGTATTTCCAGATTTTTTTTAGGATTGCTGGTTTGGCAGGTTAATTGCTGTGCAAAATAATTTTTTTTGTCATCGATGACTAATTTTATTTTGCTTGCTTGCATAGCTGCTTGTATTTTAACTGGTTGATTTCATTTTTGCTTCTTTGCCATTCTTTTCAGGTTTGGTCTCTAGTTAATAATATTTGCTTAGTGTTTTTTGTAAGCCACGGTGCAGGGTTTGTTTTAGTCCTTTTGGTTCAAAGAGGAGCTAAGCTATTGAGAATATCTAGGACAGTTTTACTGAAGTGACTTATTGCATCATCTAGTGGTTTCTACGTTCTTTGTATTTTTGCCAGTCAGAGGGGAGTTTGTATTTTTTCCAGGTTTTCCATAGCTTATCCCTATTTCTCATAAGGGTACGGGTTGCCTTGGAGAGCCATGGGGATACCTTGGATTTAATTCTAACAGTATGAAGAGGTGAAAGGGAGTTTAGTATATCAAGAAATATGGAGTTAAAATATTTGACTGCCTTGTCCAGACAGAGCTCATTAAGGTGACTCCAGTTAATTCTAGAGAGAAGGGTGTTAAAGGTGTCAGGAGAGAAGAGGGATAGTTATCGACAGGTTATGTATCTGTGAGGTCTGGTATAGTGGGGAGTAAATCTAGTGATTTTTATGGGAGAGTGATCAATGACTTGGATAGGGTTTCAGGGTTATGATATATAATAGAGTCAGTTACCAGTATCCAGTATATTACAGTGCTAGTGTTTAGTAAGTAGGTTCAGATATTAACTGTGTAAAGCCATTTTTTTTATTTAACATTTGTTAACCGGGAAAGTCCAACTTGGAATGAGCCAATTTTCAGCGGAGGCCTGGGGAGAACTGCTGCAAAGAGCACTTCTGGCTGACATCAAAGACTGAAACAATACTAATTTCATGAACTTTAATTGTACTTTGACTTAGGAATGGGGTCTATTCCTGTCATGGTACTAGAAACCCAAAAGATTTGGAGAAGATGAAAAAGGGCCTTCTTCAAAGGACATTTAAGGTTTTAGATGATGATGATTCTGGTTTAACACAGTCTTCATGATGTTTTGGTATTTCTGTGTGACTTTTATCTTGGTGTTTGATCATGCATGAAAGGAATAATGAGCATGCCATAATAATAATAATAATAGTATTGGCATTCAATTTTATAGTTAGGACTTCTTTAGACTTGCATATTCCTTCATTTTAATAACTTTGCTCTACCATATTGTGCACTTATGCAGCACCCTTCTCAGCAGTGGATCTCCAAAGTTATATATTCTAGCTTGTCTCTCTACTATTGAAACTGTTTGCTTTACAAACTAATTTCTTTACAACTTGATCGACAAACAAATGCATGACAAGTGACCAAACATTGTTTTTAGTGGGCAATCAACCTTGAGGTCTTTGTTATATACCTGTCCTCATTTCTAAGGTGAACTCATAGTAAAATTCACATTACAAAGGGCAGGAATTTTCAGTGCCAAATAAATGACCTACTAGGAAGTGCCCCTTTTCTGGTAAATTCAGATGATAGCTGAAGCAAGAGAATTTTGTAGAAGAGCAATGCATAACAGAGATTAATAACATGCATGCCGTTTATGCAATGATACTTTTGATGACTTGCTCTGTGACAGACACATGGAGATGTGCGTTTACTGGAAATGTCATGGGCTAGTGTAAAGAAAGGTTAAATGGAAATGTTATAGGTTTATTCTCTAGAAGGTATAGTGAAGAAGTTATTAATACATGAGATGTAGTGTATGTGGATTATATGTATGTATGTATTTATGTATTTATTTATTGTTTTCCTTTATTTATTTATTGCTTTTGTTAAGCAGGGCAGTCCAACTGGGCTGTGGCAGCTCCTCGTCAGTAGTGGCCTGGGAAGAAAAACTCCAGTACTAAATAGGTGATTTTATACAAGAGAGATCAATGTAGTGCTTGAAATTATAGTGAGGATGTACGATAACTGAAAGATAGCTATACTAGGAAAAAAATCTGTAATCAGTAAAATATAGTAATTACACATTAATGCCAGACAATTTGTCATATATACAGAAATGGTAGACAGCAACTGCACAATAATTGAATGTTAATTTTGAAGAATGGCACTAAGATTTTAAGAAGCAGTATAAAACTGATAATTGAAGAATAAGAGTTTGATTAAATAAAAATTAGGTGTAAATGAGTGGATAAAGGAATGTTTCTGTATGATATGTACAGGTATTTAGAAAGTGCAAATGTTAAGACATCAGATAGTTGAATGACTGAAGACCTTGTTGGGTGATGTAATTATGCAGATGTGATATAAATAATAAAAGATACATTCTGTTGTATGACAAAAAATGTTCCCTTAAGAAAAATAAGTGTTGTTATTTCCCATCAATGCTTCTTACTTACGCAAAATGTATATATTTATATTTATATCTGTGTCTTTAGACTGCAGTTCATCTACTTCAGTCTTTCTTGTGTAACAACCATATTAGTATTTTTGTCTTCTAGCTGGATGTTTGTTTCTCACCTCAACCTCATTACCACAATCAACAGAACATGCTGGAGGGACAGGTTCATAGCCCAGAGACTGCCCATGCTATGGAATAGACTTCACATACATGTCAAGCAGAGCACCTCACTGGCCCTCTTCAAAAGAAATCTTGATGAGTGGAAGGGAAATAGAAAATTCACCCTGGGGATCACTCCAGTGACTCTACTTGACAGAGGCACTGGGAACTAACAGCGAGTGGCACGATGTAAGGGTAATCCTATCGGCTAGGCTTGTAAAGGCTCCAGGGCCATTAGCCTAGTACACACCTATGAACCTATGACTGATTCTTGATACAGAAACAAACTGTTAGATATCACAGATTCAACATCAGTCAAATATGGGTTCCTATTAGAAGACCGAAGATGCATTCTTTCGAATGCATCTTGGCTGAACTTAAAAGACTGAAATGGCAAAATATCGAAGCTGCTTTTAAGTGAATTCTTTCCCTGGGAAAAAAATTGCTTGGCCGCTTCATTACTTTGCTGTTTTCGGCACTGTAGTGTGGTCTCGGAGTTGGTATATTTAAGTAGGGGGGTGTGGGGGGCAAAGCCCCCCAATTAATGTAATGTTTATTTATTTATTTATTTTTGTTGGAACAGCGATTTTTTTCCCTTGGAGCAAAAAATCGCTGTTCTGACAGTTTGACATTGTAAGCTTTCACTTACATAGAGTCGATTAATCACCATTCGCTTTTTTAAGTGTTTGGTGATCTAATATAAACCCATCAAATACTGTAATGCAATGTTGGTATGTAGCATAGATAAGCTATATAACAACCTGGTGTACATAAGCTATGCATACAAGATTACTAAACAAAAGAACGCACCTTCTCTCTCCTCCCTCTGCTAACAAGGACAGTTTACTCTGCTAGACTTATTGGTATGCTTATGTATGCCATGGTGTGCATGTGTGTGCTAGAGTAGATTGGTTTTCATGCAGTGGGTTGCATCATATGTGTCTCACAGTAATGCTCTGAGATTCATTACAGTGGTCATTATTAACATTTTTATTCATTCATTTCATGACAATCAGACATCTGAGGTGCATTCCATAAAGTGGGTGCAAGTGGATGGTACTCCTATGTGTGTGTGGGTATTTATTTTTAAGAAGGGTTTCATGGGCTGTGATGGGTTGAAATGTTTTTGTGTGATATCACCATGTACCTTATCCACACCTAGACAACTTAGATCATCTGGCCATTATGCTGTTTCCTGCATATAAGCCATTGCTAAAAAGGTGCAAACCAACAACCAAACAAGTAAGGATATGGCCTGAGGGAGCAGTCTCGGCACTGCAGGACTGCTTTGAATGCACGGATTGGTCAGTGTTTAGAGAGGCAGCTGAGAAGAGCCAACATATAGACCTGGAGGGTCTATATTACGTTATCAAAAGGGCTGTTCATCGAATGCCCTTTCATTAACACATAAACACCGAAATATCAAAACTTTGAATGGCCACATAAGTGATTTTGTTCTTAGCGGAAAAAAAATCACTTGGCCAACAACAAATAAAACAAGCCTTCAGACCCTATGAAGTGGGGGGCTTCACCCCCCAATTGAATATACCAACTCCGAGATTGCACTGTAGTGGAGGAAAGGGCAAATTCCTGACAATGGCCAAGCATTTTTTCCCCTGGGAAAAAAATTTGCTTATTTGGCTCCTCGAAGTTTGGGTAGCTCGGCATTTGTGTGTCAATGAAAGGGTGCTTGATGAACAGCCCTTTCGACAATGTAAATAGAACCCAACCTAGAGGAGTATACAGAATCAGTGATGGCCTACATTTCAAAATGTGTTGATGATGTAACAGTCATCAAAAGCATGACCATATGTGCAAACCAGAAACCCTGACAGTCTGGTGAAGTATATGAGCTCTTAAAGGCATGAAATGCTGCATTCAAATCAAAGGACAATGATTTCCTAAGAGAGGTCAGACCAAATCTAAGTAGAGGTATAAAATAGGCAAAGAGGACCTACAGACGTAAAATTCAGGGACACTTCTCTGACCAAAGGGACTCTAGATGTCTCTGGCAATGCTTATTTAAGTTTGATGACTGGAGAAGTCCACTGGGCCAAGAAGAGCCCATTTTAAGTGGAGCCCCAGGGAGAAAAACTCCACAACAATTGCAAGTTACATTTCACATGTTACAAAAAGACATAGTTTATACAGCTAATTAAACATTTACAGATAAGCTCCATGATATTTGCAATTGGCTTGTTACAATGTTACAAAAATTTAAAGACATAATTCAATACAGAAATTTCACCATTTACATAAAGTGAATATTTTTGTTATAAACTCAATTGTAGGTTTAAGAAAACTATAAAAAATAAAAAAAACTGCCACGTACAAGAAACATAAAATATATTTTAGCTTAAAACTTGTTTAATTACCACTTTCGTCAACCAAGACTTCAGAAATAAAAAAACACAGCCTAAAACCATCCTTAAATAAACTCATATTAATTGGACATAATTAATCAATTGTACAATTAACTGTTAATAACACTAACTTCAATAACACAGTAAAAAAGCACTACATTTGATTTATTTCTTGACATATACTCTGCGATCCTTTAAAAAACATTTAATATTGATAACATCATTCAGTCCAGGGGGTTGGTCTGCTCGCAAATTTATTTTCCACTTGGTTTCCCTCTGTTCCAAATAATTTTTGAAACTCCCCCCGAGACTCATTTCACACTGTTCCCGGACAGAAAACAGAAACTTGGTAAAACCTTCACATTCTATATAATGTCTGTAAAGTGCATTTTGTCTTCCTTCTTTTTAATGCTGTTAACATGCTCCCTGAGTCTGACAAACACATTTCTAGTTGTCATGCCTACACAACATTTTTGACATTTGTTGCATACAGCAATATAAACCACTCCTTGACTCTTACATGAAAAGTGTCCCTTCAGTGGAGTGGTATAAGGAATATGTGACAATTCTATATAAGGCCCCTCTAAGATGCAGCTACACATACAACATTCGTGACATTTATACATTCCATGTGGTCTAGTAGTTAATGTCTTATTTCTGACAGAGGTATCTCTACCTCTCTCAAATAAAGATTTTAAATTGTATTCATTTCTATACACAAATTGGGGTTTGTAACCTGCACTCTTTAACAAGTCATAATTCCCCTCTATTATTTTCCAATTTTTGACGGTAATATTTTTAATAATGCCAGCATCAATGGTCATTGGCATATCAAAACATAAATGTCTCTCATTGGGTTGTACATAATTGTTTCCTTTTGGAATTAATTCAAGTGCCTTCCTCAAAATAGGGGGATACTATGTGTCTCTCCTGTCTCAAACATACTAAATGTGTTGGTCCAGTACCGTCTCATCATATCCTCTATTCAAGAACAATTGTTTGATGTATTTAAATTCCTCAGTCAGTGAATGATCTTCTGTAGTCATTCTACTGGCTCTAATGAATTGTCCTTTTGGAATATTATTTTTTTATGAATTTGGGAAGCTGACTGAAATAATGTAAATAACTATTCATGTATGTGTCTTTTCTGTGACTTTTACTGATGAATTTGTTGCTCTTATTGTCCCATTTTAAATTTATGTCTAAATAATTGATGGATGTGCTAATATCTCCCACTGTAATTTAAAAAAAAATGAGAAGTGGTGTTTAAGTGCATAACAAAAGATTCCACAGTTTCAGATTTACCTTCCAGGATGAACACTAAGTCATCAATAAATCTCTTGTAATATACAACATGAAACTTATCTTTGTAGGTGCTTAGAATATCTTGTTCCCACCACCCCATGACAATATTAGCAAATGAAGGGGCTACTGGTGAACCCATAAGTATACCTTGGAACTGCTTGTAATATTTGTTGTTGAACAAAAAATAATGATTTTTTAGAATAATATCTAATAAATTGCAATGAAAATTCACACTGGTGGTGTTCACTTTTGCATGTTGGCATAAATAAGCTCTAACATATACAATGCCCTGGTCCTGAGGTATGCACATATATAATGAAATGACACCTAGGGTCAGTAAAATATGTCTGTCAGGATCAAACTTGACTATCTCACTGAACTCTCTAATACTGTCCAGGAAGTTCCAGGAATCTTTCAAAAAGGAATCTATACTGTGTACAAATGGTTGTAAAAAATTGTCAGCCATGATGGAAATACCTTCAGTGACATAACCAGGGGCCGATATAACTGGCCTAAAGGGAGGGTCTGTTAGACTCTTATGGGTCTTCAGAATACCGAATAAGACCCCATTTTTTGGATTTTCTATATTACAAAAATTATAAGTGACTTCATCTAAATCACCACACATCAAACTGTCATATAAAAAGTATGCAATGTATTTATAACATCTGTGAATGTCAATGCTGGTGACTTCTTTATATTCATTTTCATTAGATAACATCAACTCTATCTTCTCAGTATATACACTTTGGTTCATGAGTACCAACATGCCCCCCTTATCACTTTTCATGATGCGGATGCTTTTATTGTCATATAAATCCTTCATAGCAGTTCTCAGTTCACTATTTAAACTATTAAAACAAGAACTGTTACTGAAGCTATTTAACTGCTCCCTGATGTCATTTTCACATGGAGTTTCAAACACATTAAGTGTATGATTTAACAAGGGATTATAACTAGAAAGTTTTACAAACACATTTCCTACACACTTCACATCTTTAAGCAAATAATTTAAATTCTATTTTCTAGTGTATTTTTTAAATCAAGAATGGTGCTGCTGACATCCGCCTTCTTGGAAGGCAAAAAATTAATACCCAAACGTAACAAGCGTACATGGTAGGGCAGCCATGGTGGTGCAGCAGTTAGCATTGCCGCCTCACAGCAAGAGGTTCTCGGGTTCGATTCTAGGCTGGGGTGCCTTCTGTGCAGAGTCTGCATGTCCTCCCTGTGGTCGCATGGGTTTCCTCCGGGTGCTCCGGTTTCCTCCCACATCCCAAAGACATGCAGTAGGTGGATTGGACACTCTAAATTGGCCCTAGGTGTGAGTGTGTACATGTGTGTGCCTTCTATGGAAGGTTGCGTGCCGGGCTGACAACCCGACACCATAAAACTCCACTGCCAATCATGAGCGGACAGATGATCCGCTGTGGCGACCCCTAACCGGGAAAAGCCGAAAGAAGAAGAAGAAGAAGAACAAGCGTACATGGTGCAAATTTAAATTGAAACTAGACAAATTTAAAATGTCTTTAATGTTTCTATTGTACCTTACTCATTTTCCGTTGATGAGTTGAACACCAACCGACCCTTCTTCCATGTCACCGTGAGTCTTGTTTTAACTGTCCTCTGTTCCTTTTCTGGAGCTAAAAAACTTTTGGGTCTGGTACCCAACTCCCTGTTTTTCTCTTCCTCCAAGGCAGAATTGCCAGTTTTTTCACAATATGTGGTGGATTCGAGCATGATATCACCATTGGAACTGCCAACAGTCATTTTTAGAGTGACCTGAGAAATGCCGGTGTTTCCACCATGCATCATTTCCACTGATGAACTTGAAAAATTTTCCCCATATTGCTTAAGGTGGACTGACTTGGAATTACGAGAATTCTTGCCCAAAGTGGAAAGATTGGTGTTTCTGTTGTTTGCACAGATTGTATACATGGTGTCTCATAGGCTGTTAGATCATGGTCTAACTTGTTCTTTCTCTGAATCAATAATGTCTCATGCTGTTTGATGTCTTCCATAATGACTGCATGTTCAGTTCTGTCACTGAAATGAAAGTGGAATTTGGACTCAATGTTTTGTTCCACCTTCAAAATTTCTTCTTTAAGTTCTGTCATGCTTTTTAAATTACGTTCTACCAGCAAACCCAAGAACTTGATGCCGGCTTCTTTTAAAGTCCAAAAAAGGAGTCTCTGTCAGAAACTCTGTTAGGACACAAAAAATCTAAGTCCTTTAGGCACAATGTCCAACTCTATGCATTTCAAAAAATATTTATTTTCAATGTCTATGCTTTTCTATCTTTCAAGAAGCTTGCTTAAAATGTTACATTGTTCCCTATACAAAGTTAGTTCTGCTGGGTCAATAAATCTTTTAGTGTTGGTAAATGGATCCTCGCCATTGTTCAAAACTGCTGCTATAGTTGCATACGTTTTGCTTGGCTTTATAGCCCTCTCCTCCTCCATGACATCACTTTTCTTAGTAAGGGAAGCAGTCTGTCCTTTGGTATTCACCTCGATGACAGTATCTGTTTCATCCTCAAACCCAGAACATGTGGATTCTACTCAGGAACGCTCACTCAGCAACACTTGTAAGGATTTTAGTATGTTTTCCATTGTCTTTAAAACTGCATGAGTTAAACTCTGCTCTGGGGTTCCTTGAATGCTGTAAAAACTGACATCCATCAAAGGGTCATTGTTTCAGACATGGCAGCACAACACAAAAACAATAAAACTGAAAAGTGCATGGTTCAAGAAAACTATAAAAAATAAAAAAACACTGCCACATACAAGAAACACAAAATATATTTTAGCGTAAAACTTGTTTAATTACCACTTTCGTCAACCAAGACTTCTTCAGAAATAAAAACACAGCCTAAAACCATCCTTAAATACATTCATATTAATTGGCCATAATTAATCAATTATAGGTTTAACATTTCAAAATATATAGCTACTAGCCTTTAGTAGGTTAGGAAAATATTATGCATGAAGAGGGTAATAGTATATTTGAGACTGGAGTGTATAGTACACTAGATATTAGAGAGAAAATTAGTTTTTGGTAGAGGAGGGATTGTTTTGGGTGGGATGAAGTAATAGTAGAGGTAGTTGGAAGAGTCAGTGCAAGGTGTAATGGGGGGAGGGGTTTAAGTTGGAGCATGGCAAGTGCATTTCCATTTGAAAGAAAGATGAGAGAGTAGCTGAGATTTGAAATTTGTATGGTTAGGTAGGTTGTGAAGGTGTGTGGGGAGAGAGTTCCACTGTTTAGCTAAGGAGTGAACACTTGCTTCACTTAATCGAGCATAAACACTTACTTCAGCAGATTCGACATGGATAACAACACTGTGGCAAGTAAGCTCCCTATCAAACTGGGTGAAGAGGTGCTATGTGAATAAACACAACAATAAGAGCCACAGTACAGTTAAGATGTATACCACAGATGTAGCAAAGTAAAATAAATCACCTCAACAACATACTGATTAATTTAATGGTAAGAAAGCAAAGCTTTCAGGTTCAATTCAAACCCTTCCACTGTGCAAATTAAAAAACATTTAGTTAACCTTATTTTTATACTCATCCTTATTAAGCACAGCCAATGAAATAACAGAATCAATCAACATTAATTTTAAAAAATGCTTCCTTTAAAACATAATAAAAACACATTATTTGAGGCGCATTTGTTTATATCTTAAAACACGTTTAAGGGTTGCCATCTGATTTATACCAGGGAGGCAATCAGCTTGTAATTGTAAAAATCCATTGATATTCTTTAAGCTCAAGTTTATTATGTAAGTCACCTCCCATTATATTTCTATGTATAATAGTAATTACTCTAAAAGTAAACATATGTTGTGAACCATTCTCAGAAATGTGTTTGGCTAATGCATTTGTTAAGATATTTCATCTTATGTCTTATTTATGCTCGATTATTCTGTCTTTTAAGTATCTTCTTGATTTACCAACGTAAAAAGTTGGACATGTGGTACATGTCACAAGATAAATAATGTTACACGAATTACGAAGTTGCAAAACATTTAAATGTATATAACTTGTTAGTAAGAGGGTGTACAAAATTATAATCACTACTGATAGATACACAACAACTGGAATTATGACAGGGATGGGTACCACCCTTAGAAGACTGTACAACCTTCTTATTGCATTTAATATCTTTATAACAAAGCATCTGTTTCAAACTTAAAGAGTTACAGTGAGCAAACTTTGGTTTGTTACCTATGATAACCTGTAACTCAAGGAGAGTTCTTAAAATGCCCCAGTTATCAGTAATTATTTTCCTTATGCCTTCGCTACATCTACTGTAAGTAGTAGAATAGCAGTGTGTGTTTTCTATATTCAGTTTACCTCTGCTCTCATCTGAGGTTTCATAATTACCAAATATAGTCTGGCTTGAGTATTTCTCATTGCTATGATGTCTTGATTAATATTGTCTAATAGGCCCTGATCATACCCCAAGCTTTAAATTCAGTTATTGCTTCATTTATTTGTTCATTACACCTTAATATATCCATGTTTAACCTAGATATACATAGAAATTGTCCCTTAACTATCCCTTTAAATACATGTGGGGCATGCATACTGGTATAATGTAGATATTTATTCCTATGGACAGCTTTTTGTAGATAAATGTCTGTAAGTTGTTCCCATCAAATGTTAAATTTACATCCAAAAAATGGATATTACTGGGTGAGGTGGACATGGAAAAATGTAAAATAAATCACTTCTAGTATTTAAAAAGTCAACAAACACTGTTAACTCATCATGTCCACCCACCCAAATAAAAAAATACATTGTCTACAAAATGTTTAAAGAGTGTAACCTTATGTGAGAAATGTGCTGGGCCATTATATATAAATTCGTTTTCCCATTTATCTAATACTAGGTTTGCATAAGTATTAGCGATTGGGGTACATATTGCCACCCTGGTATTTGATGGTAGAACTTCTCATTAAAAACAAATATATTATTGTCTAATACTGGTTCCAAGAGGTCACATACAGTTTCTGTCTACTAGATAACCTGGCATAGTTGCATAATAATTCCCTAATGAATTAATATCATATTCATTGGGATATTCATTGTAAATAGTGATTTTATATCTCGCACAACGAAAAGAAAAGAAGTACTTGTCCTATTTGTAAAATATTGATATAACTGTTTCAAAAAATCACATGTATCCTTGATGTTACTCTTCACATAGTTGAGATATTTACTCAATGTATTCTGCAAATATAAAGAAATAGATTCTGTAGACCACCCTCTCCCCGAAATAATTGGGCACATGGGAGATCTTGTCACTGATTTGTGAACTTTAGGTATAACATATATAATTGGTATTACTGAAGAGAAAACAGTAAAATAATTAAAAATATCAAAGTTTATGTCATTCATAACTTGTAAATCAAAAATTGATGTGCTAATAGTAATTCTATTAACATCCACAATGGATATTTCTTTAAAAGCAGACTGGTAAGATAGAATTGAATACATAGCTTCCATATAATCATTCTTATTCATCAAAACAATTGCCCCTCCTTTATCAGCTTTTTTTATAACAATATTTTCATTCTTGACTAAACAATGTAACGCTTGCCTTTCATCCATAGTTAAATTATAACATTTCTTAAAGTTTCTCTTATCATTATAACATCTGTGTAAATGCAATTCACATACATCCTGAAATGCTGTTATAACCGGATGACTGAACAGTATAAAAGTACTTGCTCATTTTAGACAGTCATTCCACGTTCCAAGATTCTCTTTAAAGATAAGTTTCAAATTGACATTGCGTGTAAATGTTTTTGTCTATTAAAGCATCAGTCATATAATCAGCATTGGCAGGTACAATTTTCAGGCCCTTATTTAATAAGAATAGAATTGCAGAAGTGAGGGGAAGACTTGACAAATTAATAACAGACTCGTACATAATAGTACCTGTTGTTATATTTGTTGTTGCATTTTGCTCCATGTTCGAGGGCCTCTCTGTGATATCCTCCTCCTTCTCTGTTGCGAGCAGCTTCTCAATAATCCCCGTTTCTTCACCTTTACTTCCTCTGGTAATTTCAGTTGGAAATTGACAGGGCCTTGTTGAAAATCCACTTTACTGTTACTGGAATCGGTTGGAAGTGTTGATCTGGTTGACGAAGCTCCAGAGGAATTTCCTGGTTCGTTAGCAACATCCTCATTGGTCCAAACATTAGTTTCATTCAAGGAAGTGTGTTTCTGATTTAAAGGCACACTAACATCATCAAGGGCATACATAGAATCCTTTGTAATGGTATTATTAGCTTCATTCATATCGTTAGCAATATATGGCCTCCCTATAGATTTATTTTTTGGCCAAGAAAAAATATGGCCACTAGAGAAGTCATTGATATCTCTATTCAATTTCTTACATTTGATGCCTTCTAACAGTTGATCATATTTAGATATCCTATCCAGCATTTTATCATAGAAAGGGTTCTAAAAGGCAGGCAGAAGAAAAATCTGTTGTGCCATCTTATTACTTTCCTCTTGTAAATCCACTTCCACTTTATAAAAGTGGTGATTCATTAGAGTCATATAATTAAGACTTAATTTTAAATTTATCTCCTGCCGTTTCTTTAGTAGTAAGGGATGGGTATTGCCGAAGGAAGGCATTTTGAGGATTTGTAAGCCCCATGGGACTATTCTTAATTCCCAGTATGCTACAAAATTAAAGTGCTGCCACTGCAGTGCTTTAAATTTCTTTACCTTCGATTCCATTCCAATGCATTTAAAAGGTGAAAAAAGTCATTAGAAGTGTCTGATGTTAGACCAGCATCTGCTGTGTGTATTGGTCAAGGATATTAACGGATTCACCTGAGAAACAAGTAAATCATTCAATATCCAGCTCATAGCAGAAGGCTGTGCTCACAGTTTAAATTGCAAGGTTAAACAGTACGTCTGAGGCTTTTATATGTAGAGGTGCTATGTTTCAGCACATCTGATGTTCTAAAGACCCTGAGGAGAGTAAACCCAAGAAAAGCAGCTGCTCCTGATAATATTATGGAAAAGGTTCTTACAGAATGTGCTACTCAACTGTTCACTGTATTAAATTATATTTTCAATATATCCCTGTGTCTAGCCATTGTACCTAAATGCTTCAAAATACGACAATCATCCCCTTACCAAAGAAATCTCAACCAACAAGTCTAAATGATTACTGATCAGTTGCTCTTACATCTAGGGTAATGAAGCGTTTTGAGCAGGTAATCAAGAATCATATATCTTCAAATCTATCTACAACACTGGACACATTACAGTTTGCTTATAGATCTAACCGCTCATGGCCAGTGCAATAGC
Organism: Protopterus annectens; assembly: GCF_019279795.1. Lineage (NCBI taxonomy): Eukaryota > Metazoa > Chordata > Ceratodontiformes > Protopteridae > Protopterus > Protopterus annectens. Next base: position 1,124,107,734 of record NC_056735.1, read on the forward strand.
TATAGCAATTCATGAATCCTTGGTCCATTTAGAGAACAAGAATTGTTATGTCAGAATGCCGTTCATTGATTTTAGTTCCACCTTCAATAATGCCACCCCTCCCCCCAGAATTTGATAGCAAAGCTGATCCAGCTGGGCATCAACACCCCACTGTGTAACTGGATGCTAGACTTTCTCATAAACAGACCAAAAAAGGTATGTGTGGGAAATAGTTCAAATAGTATCACACTAAGCATGGATTTCCCACAAAGTTGTGTCCTAAGTCCTCTACTATTGACATACGACTGCATGACCAAGCATGGATACAACAAAATCATCAAGTTTGAGGATGATACCACTATCTTGTCAGGAATGGAGAGGAAACAGCCTACAAGGAAGACATGGAAAATAGGTGTAGTGACAGCAACAATCTCACCTTAAATGTAAGCAAAACCAAATAATTAATACTGGACTTCAAGAGGACACAGGAGGTACGTCAACCTCTGGATATTAAGGGGGTGTCAGTGGAAAGAGTCAAAAGTACCAAGTTTCTGAAGGTGCATATCTGTGATGACTTATGCTGGATGACTCACATTAACCATACAGTGAAGAAGACACAATAACATCTACACTTCCTATGGAAACTGAGGAAGGCAAACCTGGTACAAACCATCCTCAAAGCCTTCTATAGGGGATTATCAAGAGTATCCTCACTAATAACATCATCATATGGTACAGAAACTGCAAAGCATCTCACTGCAAGGCTCTCTAGAGGGTAGTGAAGGCAGCAGAAAAAAATATTGGTTCCTCAGTCCCATTCATGGATGAGCTGCATGAGGCTAAGAGTGTGGGAAGAGCTAGGAAGATAATAGACAACCCCACCCATCCAGTGCATGGCATGTTCTTCTGTCTCTCCTCAGGTAGATGATATCACAGCTTACACTGCAAAACATCTAGATTGAACAGAAGTTTCTTCCCTCTATCCATAAGGCTGCTGAACTTAAATGTCAAGCATGCCAGTAGATAACAGGATCAATATGCCACAAGATGTGGTATACTGTCTATAGTAACTATTTGGCAATTGCTTAATAACTGGAACAGTTAGCCAATCTCTTCTATTACTGTTAGTGCAATAGCCAGAGTGAGCCATCACTTCATACATGTGCAATATGAACAGAGTTTATCACACTACTAATATGTATGTGCAATATTCTAAGCAAATCATAATAGGAATTCTTAGTCTGTACAACACCTACTAGTATAATATTGTCTAACGTCTAGTTGTCCAATATGTAGTAAATTTATGTGTTGTCAAGTATCCTAATTATTACTGTATGTGAATCTTTCTTACTGTCCCTCTAATTATATGTTATGTCTTGCACTGGGACCAAGCAACAAAATTTCATTCAGCTGGCATTGCTATGTACATCTGATCAACAATAAATCTTACTTTGGCTTTGATTTTGACTTTGACTTTGATCCTGACTTTGACTTTGATCAAGCTCATATACAGTACTGTGGACATTACAAATATGATTATTTGTTTTCTGATTATAATCACATATCAGTGCCATACAGAGTCAAAATCTTCTCTGCCTGTTTTCCAAAATCAGGAGTAGCATCTGTATACAAGTGAGAAGAGTTGTATTTTGTTGCATTTCATGTCACAAACAACAACAGGCTGTTACAACCTAGATAAATTCCTAATTTTCTCTCATTTATCCAGATAAGTTCTACTTGGCATGTCAACAATATGTATCAGTTTTCACAGTTTGTATAGTACTTCTACATTGTACATAGAAGTGTCAGCAACATTCTTTGCAATTTAGAAATGTTGCAAGTGTTTTATGCAATATCTTTCTGAAGATGCTTTATAAAGGTTTATTTTCTGTATATACTTTACTGTATCTCCCATAGATACAATTACAAATTTTCTGACAATCAAAGACTATGGGTAGAATTTCTATACTGCAGACACTTGATCTGTGCTGTGCACATACCCATTCTGGCTTGCACACACTTGAAACATTGTAGGAAAGGGTGCACCAAAATGTTTAAATGTGGCTACTCTTCTTGCACTTTGTTTAGTACATCGAAGTGTTTCCCCAACAAGCTGATGACAATCATTTATGATAGTTTGACATGGTTGCCATTGGAAATGAATGACAACACTGAAATGTAAACAGTAGTGTAAAATATTACACACATTGTATTATGTAGGGTGGTTTATGGCTTCAAGCAGTCAGTGAAGTCAGTTTTGCTATTTATCTAGGGCAAGAGGTACAGTTGCAGAAGCAGGTATTCTTGAAATCAGTCAGTTCTTACTGAGAATTTGAAGAAGTTGGGTTTACTGACCCATCAAATGGAGGTTGGTATAGTTTTCCATATTTTAGAAAAATATATCAAGAGTGCAGGAAGTCAGTGTGGGAGGTAGGGGAGAGAATGAATGATATAGGTCAATAATTTACAACTTTCTTTTATTTTCTTCCATTTTAGTTTCAGGGTTAAGCTCACAGTGGCCTTGACTGAGTGTAATTATTCCAAATGTAACTGTACAGAGTATCAATATAAACTGTTCTTGACATATTTTAATTGCTGGTCTCTGTGTACTAGGCCTCTTAAGTATGCACTCTTCATATGAATCCCGCCAATAAATAGTAAAAATTCATTTAATTTCACATTGTCATATTGTAAAATATTTTCTAAAAAGATGTTGCCTGGTTTACTTATTTTATGTGTTAATAGACTGTGCTCATTTATATTTAAAAATGTTTTGACATACCACTGTAATTTAGTTGTATTAATTCTTTGCATTGTAACTATGATCTACCTACAACGGGTAAACATGGGAAATTTAAGTGGCAAGATAAATATCTACAGTGTTTTAGTTGTTTCAGAATTATTTTTCTTGGCTTGGTTGTTTATTTTTTTTTCTTAGTAGCTTAAGTGATTTTCATATGTATTTTTAGTTAAAATGTATTAGTCTCTTATTATGATTCTTATCTGTCGGTAATATGGTGTGCACACGCACATGTGTGTGTACATGGGTATGGGTGTGTATCTGTTTTTGTTCTTGTACCTTTATGAGATGAGTGAAAAAAGAAGTACTATTGGTTTAAAGAAATAAAACTAAAATTTAGTAGCAAGGCTCCAAGGTGGAAAAGGCTTGATGATGGCATTCAGTTCATTCTAAGAGACTCATCTGTGAATACAATCCAGAATGAGATCATACATCAATGTTTTAAATGGTAATAATATCACTGCAACCTGTAATGAAGTATTTGCATTATACAAGAACTTGTTATTCGTAGGTTTATAGGTAAATAGAAGGCTATTAGTCTGCAGACTGTTACAAGCTTAACCAATATCCAGAGGTCAAATCAAACCTTGTATCATCAGTGAGTCAAAGACTTCAATCATTATGCCAAACCCTCCCCCTTGTGCACATTTACATACTACTAGCTGGGAATGTTCTTTGACATTTAATAAGAATGATAGGGGAACTTTGGGAATGGAGATGTTATGTGCTTATGTGCTTATGAGTTAAACCTTAGTTGTCAGAATAGATTCACAATTGTAACATACAATTGACCATTGTGGTATACTTTTTATGTGTTAACTAGACAGAAGTCAGCATATCATAGCACAGCATAGCAACATTCTAATCTGCATTCCTTATCTGACAGCAGATATAAAGTCAGAAAAATTAAACTCTGATTTTCAAAAGCCATAGACTGTAATAAACTTGTACTGATTCTTTGCATTGTAACTAAGATCTGCCTTCTTGGTGGGGGGAAACTCAGTTTTGACAAAGCAGATATGAAGGCATTGGCAAATAAGAATTTATGACGTAATGTAGATGCTGAAAATGAAGTACAGTACTGACATCCCTTTACAAAAATAAAATAATCAATAAACTATGCACTGATCGCATACAAAAGAAAGTTTAATGCATGGAGCATTGCACAGTAAAGCATACTATGTGTTGCTTTAACTGTTAATCAAAATACACTGCTAAATTTGCATTTACGGGTGCTATATTACCTGTTTATATTGCTTGAGTACTCCCAAACAGCATGACATGCAATAAATGAAAAATGGTTAGGGCTACAACTATAACAAATTCCTACCTTCACTGTAGATTACAGTACCACATCTGCAGCTCAACTTTTACCCCATGGGGATCCAATGGGCTGTACAGATATTGCTGTGAGGGGAATGAAGGGATAGATAGAGTGATTAGGAGTGGGTTTGATGGTTGGGTTTAGGGTGCTGATTTTCTCTAGTGGGATTTAAAAAGTTTAAATTTGCTGAGTAATGTCCTCATAGTCATCAGTATAAAATGATTTATAAAATGGATGAAAATGACATTAAACTAGCCAAAAATCCTTTTCAAAAGTTCACTCTAGCCTCAAGCAGAACAAATCAAGATAAACCGGTGGAGAATTTGTGGCTGCCCATCAAGTTACGTAGGTTTACCTCGGAGGTGGCAATGGTGCTACTCTGCTTGCCAAGTACAGGACGTTTATTCCAGAGGTGAGGGATAAGTTGGGATATGAATCTATCATGTCAAATTGTCATATTTCTCTCTTGATGAAGCTTTAGTTCCATTGGGAGTTGGATTAACAGGATGTAGGGTTTGATTCTCATCTAAGGAAGCCTGGCGTGGCTTTAAAGGACTGCCTGTGGTCCTTAGCCTATAAGTCAAATATGAACCTATGAAAAAATCTATGAATCTGAGGTACCGTTAGTTCTGAAAATGAATAGGAGGACAAATAGAGCTGGATATCTTATGGCTCAACAGGCTAGGCACAGAGCTTCATGAAGGAGTCTGTAAGGGACTGAGTAAAAAGGGCTGCCAGTCTCTCCTAATGATTAAGTTTTTTTGAGTACACCAATCTTTTTAATTATGAATATCTGAAGTGTCTCAAGTTGTGTGACATGCTTAGATATATATATTTTTTTGTTATTTATTTATCCTTTGTTTACCAAGTTAGCCCCACTAGACAAGTAGCCTCTTTCCAGGGGAGACCCAATATTGTATTTATACTACTAGATAACATTTGGCTAGGGCATCAGAGAACTTCCCTTACTTTTTAGAGCTCATAGGTGGTGCCAGAGGCCTCCTACAGCAGCAAGGAAGAGGCCTAAGGGAAATGGAGAGTTTAGAGGTGGAAAGTGAAAATTGGGAGAAACATTTGTTCAGTATGGAGCTTCATAATGTAAAGAAAGATTCCTGTGTGGTGGGTGTTACAAATGAGCAGTGTTTGGCTCTCTCCACGGAGAAGGAAGTAGTGAGTCTGTTGAAGTGGTACAGATAACAGAACTGGCATCAGGAGAGCTTGCAGATGATGTTGTGTTAAAAATAATTGTGCTGGATGATCCAGGTGACAGTTTTGCTCTTTCATGGGGTGAAATGGCAGATAAATTCTTCAGAAGTGCTAAGGATGGTATTTTGGAAGAGGAACCAGGTGATGTGGAACAGGGAATGCAACAGTTAAAATTTATGCAGCAGTGATAGAATGTAGAAGAGGAAAGCATCAATAAATTGAGAATGTGCCTGATTTTGTGGCAGCAAACAATGTAGTAACAAACATATGCAGCAGTGGCAACAAGCAAAAAAATGAGAGCAACAAAAATGTAAGTAAAACTGTTTTTAAAAAGAAAAGACCATCTGTGAAAATAATTTATTTATAAAGCTATTTATTTATTTATTTATTTATTTATTTATATTTGTTTATTGGTAAAGTTCGACTGGGCCAGAAGCCCATTTTCAGCGGAGGCCCAGGGAGAAAAGCTCTACAGAAATACAAGCAAAATACAATAATTAGATAGTACAATAGTATACATACAGTAATATGGAGAATATACATCATCTAGTTAGTCTATAAAAAGTAGTATTCAATACAGTTTTTTAGTAGATACAGGTTCAAAAAGAAAAACACACAAGCATTTCAGTAAAAATCACTGTGAGAAAAATAAAATTAGTACTGTGTACATATTAAATAGTTATGAAGAAATGAGATTTCCAGCCTATATATATATATATATATATATATATATATATATATATATATATATATATATTTAGTAGTAATAACAGAGGAGAGGGAAAAAATGAGGTAAGGAGTGGACAATGTGTTGAGAGGGTTATATATATCATGTCAGTCAGGTTTGGTGCAGGAGCAATGCCAGTTCTTGGATAGATGTTCAAATAGCAGTTGTTTGACATTTGTAGATTCAGGTGTGTTTTGGAGGGTGTGGGGTAGAGAGTTCCATAATCTGGCTATTTGATTTGAGAATAGGGCTTTACCGTGAGTAAGTTTCTGTCTGCAGATCTTAGACTTCATGGGCATGAGCAGGGAACAACAATTTACTTGAGGGATGGGCAATTGTCAGGATGGAAGATGATATTGTGTGTGAATTTAAGTTGGTAGAGATGGAGAAGGTTAAGTAGCTCAAGCCAATTTAATTTATGTAGAGCATTACAAATGTGGGTTTGGCAGGGAAAGTTGGCTACGAAGCAGGCAATTTTGTTGTAGAAAGTTTCCAGTTTGGTTAAGTATGATTATTTTTTTAAGTTGGTAAAGAGGGGGAAATCATAAAGGAGTGTAGAGAGGAGGAAGGTTCTGGATATGGCTAGTCTGGTATTGTCAGTGAGGAATGGCTTACTTCTGTACAGTGAGTCAAGTTTGAAGTGAAGTTTCTTAATTATGATGGCTATGTGTAGGTCAAATTTGAGTTTGTTGTTGATTGTCATGCCAAGGAGTTTTGTATGCTCAACTGGTTGGATGACTGTGTTGTTTGCTGAGAGAATGGTGAAAGGAGGGGTGGACAGTGATTGTTTGCTGCTGGTAAATAGCATTAACTGTGTCTTTGTGGGGTTGAGGATTTGTTGTGATTAATATGCTTCAATATCATTAAAAGCTTGTTGGGCTACTATTTGGAGGTTTGGTAAGGTATCTGCTGAGCAGATTAAAGTTGAATTGTCTATATACTGAACTACTTTAATCTGTGTTGTGGGTGAGGCTAGATCATTAGAGAAGATGGTTAAAAGAAGGGGCCCTAATATGGATCCTTGGGGGACTCTGACTGAGACAGACAGAAGGGGTGAGAGTTCAGATTTTCATCATACTGCTTGTTGTCTGTCAGAAAGATAGCTTAGGAACCAGGAGAGGGAAGTCTTTGGTTAAGTGAGGCAAGAGTATTAAGGAGTTTCTGATGGGAGACAGTGTTGAATGCTTTTGACATGTCTTGGAAGATTTATGCTACTTTCTGGTTTGAATTTCTGAGTTGGTTGATGGTGTTAGAGAAATTAATTAGGGCTGTGGTGCTGTGTTGTTGGGAGGGAGAGATAAGGTTGTGAGATAGCAGGTATTGTAGTAATTGAGCGTGTATACATTTTTCCAGAATTTTGACACAGGGGGGAAAGGATGGCTATGGGTCTGTAATTGTTTAATTCTGTTGATGTTCCTTCTTTAGGTAGAGGGGTGATATAGGACATTTTCCATACTTTTGGGACATAGTGTTTTGCTTTAGACCTATTTACCAGAATGGAGATAGGCAGAGCTATGGCATCGGTTGACAGTTTGAGGTACTCACTGCGGAGTTGGTCAGCTGCTAAGGAAGAAGATTTCAGTTTTTTCAGCATTGTTCTTATGGTCTTAGTTGGGACAGGTTTGAGATCAAAAGAGTTGTCGTTAACTTCCACATTAGGTGGAAGAGATGGTGGGGTGGAATTATTCACTGTAACTAAGGATAGGATGACGTTTATAAAATAGGTATTGATTTGGGAGGCAATACTTATGCTTTGGTTATTGGTTGTTGGTTTGGGGTTGTGGCTTTACCTGGGTGGAGGAGTGATGTTTAAGGTGCTCATTTTACAAACACAAGGTGCACATGGTCTGAGTTTTACATAGGGTAATTGGCTAGGCTTAAAAATGGTTCATAAAGGACAGTTAGCCTACTATAAATGAATCTAAGCCAAGACTCCTGTTTAGTAGTTAGAAATTGCATGGAGAGATATTCTCCCCAGATCTTTCTAGCCACTGCAGAGAATCTCTACTGAGGCAATGCTCTTTAGATTGCCTGAAATGTTGAAAGCATTTGGTTGCGTAGGCATTTCCTCTGATGTTGTAATACTTGACATTATTTCTAATACTCATGGTGGTACAGTATAAAATCTTTTCACCTCAGACTAGAAATTGTGCATATTTGGGTGTCTTTGTTGCAGCCTCATTTCTGAGTAATGGATTTTCTTTCATATCTTGTCTGACCTACGTTTTTTTTTTTTTTTTCAATGGGAATAGTCTTGTCTGGGCTGCCTGCTCAGGGTCACTCAGTCTAAGACTCAGAGCTTAGGCACGCAATTTAAAACATTAAATTATGCCTCTAAAGTTAAAATATTAAATTATGCCTCTAAAGTTAAAATATTAAATTATGCCTCATCTAAACTAAGAGTTTTACTGCTGCTGCTGCCAGTTCTTGCCTGTAAGGAGAGTCTGCGTGATTACTGGTGAGTTTTCTAATATGTAGTAGGCAGATTTTTAAAACAAATGAGCGTACTTGGCTGGCACAATACTGGGAAAAAGAGAAATAGGTTATACAAATACTGCTCTGGGAAGACGAATAGCTGGTCCAGATCAGACAGATTTTATTTATCAGAAGAACATCACTAACACAGGCAATTTATTCTTCATGGGCAACAGGTACTTTATTTGTAGATGAAACAATGAAATATAAAGTTGTTTGCTAGCAGCAACATCTTCATTAGTTGCAGAATTCTAATGTGGAATTATTATGTGACTTTTACTTCTGAAGAGATTGTGCATATTTACTGATATTGGTGGATTGTAATGATGGAAATTTGAGTAGAGTTTTATGATGGTAAATTATGATGTTAAGTTGTCTATCTCGCCTTCATTCTTGCTGGATGGGTTCGGAGCCGACCTCGGCTCCGACTCGGCCACTCTAAAAGCTCGAGAGTTGGTTCCACCGGCTCGAGGCTCCCCTTATATCCCACAATGCTAGGCGTGAGTTACCTCAGATCTCGTTTGCCGCTACAGCGATCGAGGTGTTTGGTTTCTACCGGCTTCTTGGTGAGTTATTGTAGAGTAATTTTTAGTCTACTTAAACCCCTTTAGTTTAATTCTTAACAGTTATTTCCCTTAGTTTAGTGGATTTTGTCCCTTTTTCTCTTCTTTTATCCCCTTTTCCACAAAGAATTTATAAGTTCTTCCCTCGGGCCTTCGGGCCTTTTCCATCCCCTAGTGGTGTGTGTGTGATTTTCTCAGGAATTTAAAAACTTTGATAGTGATTTTTAATTTTTGAGTTAAACTTGTATATGGTGTAATCAGTGTGTTTGACTGTGTGTGTGTGGTTACACTTCCTTCAATAATGTCTAAAGACTCAAAGGTCTCAGGCTTCAAGAAGTGTGACTCGTGCTGTCAGAAAATGTCTCTGACAGACGGTCACACTTCTTGTGTCTACTGCCTGGGACCTTTACACCTGCAGGACTCTTGTGCTGTATGCCATGGCTTCAGCCCCAGAGTCCTGCAGGAAAGAAAAAATAAACTTATTTTGAGAGGTTTACTTAAGCCTGAGGGTTCCCTTACTGTTCCTTCGAAAACCCTCCAAGGCTTCTAGGTCCTCGGCTCCAGCTTCTGAGCCGAGGCCTAAGGCTTCAAACCTCCGACATCGGCTCCGGCTGGAGCCGATGAGTCTCAGACTGCAGTTTCTGTGGTTTCCTCGGCTCCGGCTGTAGCCGAGGTATTGGAAATTCCTTTGTCGGTTCCGACTAGACCTTCGGAACCGACATCTAGAAAGAGGTCCAGGTCACCGTCCCTTGGCTCCGTTCATTCGGCTCCAGCATCTCCCTTGCTGTCTGAACGGAGCCATAGATCTCACTCCTCTAGGTCATCGAGGCTTTCGGACCATGACCTTCAGAGGGTAGTGAGTCGACTTCTTAAGTCTGAGGCACTGGCCCAAATGCTTCAGAGCCCGACTCATCAGTCGATGCCTGACCCTGTCCCTCATTATGTTCCTCCTCCGACTCCGTTGAGCTTGGAGCCGGGGCGTTTCAGAACCGAGACTGTGGTAGCGTCGGAGCCGATACAAATGTCTTCGGCTCCATCGTCGGCTCCAATTTCTTCCTTAGAAGAATCTCGGCGCCGGACTTCCCTCGTCGGCTCCGAGGGGGTGAGTGGCATCGACCCTTGTCCGACCCCGCTCTCCCTCTCGGAGCTTCCGCGCTGATGGGTTCGGCTCCGACATCGCCTCGAGCCATCACTGTCGGTGCCGAGGGAGGTTTTAGCTCGGAGCGGGGACCTCTGGCTCTGCCTGACAGGGGTGCGTTCGAGGTCATGCGGAGTGTGTTGGAACCTGGTTCAACTCCACAGTCGGCTCCGTCCGCCCCTCCCTCTTCGGTGCCTCAGGTCAAGTCGACTCACTCCCTCATCCCAGACCGCAGAGAGCCAGCTCCTCAGGAATCCCCTGTGGGGATCTCATCCTCTTCCAAGACCTCTCCTGAATTGGCAGAAGAGCCCCCTCGGAAGAGAAAGTGTAAGAGGAAACACATAGACTCACCTGAGTCCGTCACCTCTGACACAGATTTAGAGGATTCTGAGGGTTCCCCCCGTTCCCCTTCTGAAGATGTCTCATTTGCAGACATTCTAGAAATCCTCAAGCAGAGGGGAAATTGGCCAGCCCTCAACCCTTAGGAGGATGAATCTGTGTACCTTGAGGCGTTTGGCTCTCACCCTTCCACCTCCTGGGTGTCTCCCCCCTTTGACCCCCTCATGCAGGTGGTAGCAAAAAAGGCATGGACGGCTCCTGACTCAGTGGACCCCACTCCCAGGAGACCCTCAAAATTTATCACGGCACCAGCGGATAAACAATTTCTGACCAAGGGAGTTTCTGTGGATGCTATGGTGGTTGCTGCTGCCACTAAGAAGGAACTAGCTGATCCTTCAGTGCCTGTCCATCCACCTAACAAGGAATCTAGGTCTATGGACAGGTACGGGAAGCGGATGTTCTCATCAGCGACCTTTGCAATGCGTTCGCTGAACTACCTATGCCATTTTACTCGTCTTCAAAGAGACTTGATCAAAGAAGCGAGTGACATGTTGAAGGATCCTACAGCTGCGGGTTTTCAGGACAAGATGAACACGCAGCTGGCTACCCTGAACTCCATAGCTAACTCCTCCATGTGCCTCCTTTCGTATGCGGCTGATGGAGCGAGCAGGGCCGCAGGGACAGGTGTAGCCTTACGCAGGCATGCCTGGATGCGGCTATGCAACTTTGCGGACCCCTTTAAAACGTCCTTCACTAATTCCCCGTTTGATGGATCATCTCTTTTTGGTCCTCAAGTGAAGGAAACCTTGACTAGGTGCGAGACGGATGGCAAGACTCTTTCTGCCGTCGGAGTCCGTTATTCTACTCCTTCTAGGCCTTACCCCAAAGGCCAGAAAAGTGGGAAAATGTGGTTCTGCAAGCAATCTCAAGGGACTTTGCCTGACGCACAGAGTCGGTTCCCCGCCAGAGGCAGAGGGGGGAACAACAATGGTAGACGTCGCCCTAGAGGCAGGGGGGGTCCGCAGAACCAGGGCAATCGAGAAACTTTCTCCGATAAGCCTTTTCAGCATCCCTGAGGTGTTGCCCGACTGTCCACCTTCGGAGGCAGTCGGGGGAAGATTGTCACTGTACCCAGAAGCCTGGCTATCCCTAACTCGAGACAAGTGGGTACAGTCCATCATTTCCGAAGGCTATTCCATTCCCTTCGTTTGCATTCCAAACCGATCAAAAAAATCCCTTCCAGATGTTCCACCCGCTCAAAGGGATCTTGCAGCTTTGGAAATTTCAAAGCTGCTTGCAAAAAGAGCAATTCAGCCAGTTCCAGCAGACCAGCAAGGATCCGCAATCTCCTCCAGTTTCTTTTTAGTTCCAAAAAAAACAGGGGACTGGAGACCAATTTTGGATCTCAGTATCTTGAACAAGTCAGTCAAGAAAACACGATTTCGGATGGTCATGCTACAGTCCATTCTTCCCCTATTGGGAAGAAAAAACTGGATGTGCTCTATAGGCCTTCAGGATGCGTACTATCATATAAAAATGAACAGACGCTCCAGAAGATTTCTCCGCTTCAGGCTGGGAACCAGTCATTTTCAATTCAGAGCTCTGCCCTTTGGACTCACCACTGCCCCCCCCCCGGGTGTTTACCAAATGCATGGCAGTGGTAGCCTCTCACCTGAGATGTCAGGGATTCCAGGTGTTTCCATATTTGGACGACTGGCTCCTCACAGCTCCCACCAAGCATCTTCTTCTAAAGGCCAGGGACTACACCTTTCGCATTTGTCAAAACTTAGGCATTTCAATAAATTGCGAAAAGTCTGTTTTGTCGCCTTGTCGTGTTATTACCTTCATAGGCGCAATTCTGGACACAGTCAACATGTCTGCGAGGTTAACAGATCAAAGAATAACAGACATACACAAACTGGTCTCGCTCCTCTTCAGCAGCAACAGAGTCAAAGCCAGGTTAGTTCTGAAAGTATTGGGGATTATGGTGGCTGCCATACCTCTGCTTCCATTAGCCACACATGAGAATCCTTCAATGGATGCTCTTCACACAATGGTCATACCAGCAACTTCCGATGTCCCACACCATTATGATTACGCAAACATGCAGGAATCATCTTCTGTGGTGGATGTCTTCCTCTCAGCTCTTCGTGGGAAGACCCTTTGTTCCTCCCCCTCCGGTTGCTACTCTGACAACGGACGCCTCCCTGATCGGGTGGGGGGGGGCATTATCAGGGCAGAACTGTCCAGGGCACATGGCAACCAGACGAATGCCACTTGCACATAAATGTTCTAGAGATGAGAGCAGTGCTTTTAGCGTTGCAAGCCCTTCAAGACTCTCTTCCCTTGGGAGCGATAGCAATCCAGACGGACAATATGTCTGTAGTGTGGTATATCAACAAACAAGGCGGAACCAGGTCCTACCCCCTGTGTCGAGAAGCACTCAGACTGTGGCAATGGGCGATTTCTTCTCAGTGGTTTCTGATAGCAATGCACATCCCCGGGAAGTCCAATCAAATCGCGGACAAGTTGAGCAGAGCTATCCTCATGCCTCACGAGTGGTCTCTGAAAGACTCTGTTGTGAGAGAAATTTTTCTCAAGTGGGGGCAGCCTTGCTGCGACCTTTTTGCTACTCCCCAAAACAGCAAGTGCAGAGATTTTTTCACCCTATTCCCTTTACCAGGCCAGCCCAGCAGAGACGCTCTAGTCCAAGTTTGGCCCCGGGGACTTCTGTATGCATTTCCTCCCTTCCCACTTATCTCTCAAGTGATACAGAAAGCTATCGCTCAGAAGGCCTCATTGATCCTCATTGCTCCTTACTGGCCTCAACAGGTTTGGTTCCCCTTTCTACATCATTTTCTGTCGGAGCGACCTTGGCATCTGGACCTAGTTCCAGATCTTTTGATCCATCAGTCGGGTCAGTTTCATCGCTCCCTTCCCTCTCTGAACCTCACTGCTTGGTTCCTCCAATTCCAACCTTAGCCAGGCTTCCTCAAATATCTCACTCTGTTCGAGATATTTTGATAGCGTCCCATAAATCTTCCACTCGAAAGATTTATTTGAGTAAGTGGAAACGTTTTGCCTATTGGGCTCAAGGAAGGGACATAGATCCTTTCACTGCCTCCATCCAAATGGTCCTTGACTTTCTAGCTGAACTCTTCCATGCAGGTTCATCTCCTTCTACTCTTAAAGTTCAATTGGCAGCTATTTCTAACTTTCATGTGGGCATTTCAGAGTCTGCCATAATGTCCCACAAACTTTGCAAAGCCTTTTTGAAGGGAGTTTTTCTACTCAGACCTCCTATAAGAAATCCTCCTCCTCCTTGGGATCTAAATTTAGTTCTTAGTTCTTTGATTCTTCCCCCTTTCGAACCTGCAGCCTCCTGTTCTTTAAAATTGCTATGATGGAAGACACTCTTTCTGGTAGCTATTACTTCAGCTAGAAGAGTTTCAGAACTTCATGCACTCAGCTGTCGACCTCCTTATCTGTTGTTCCATAAGGACAGGGTATCTTCTGAACCAACCCGTCTTTTTACCTAAGATAGCCTCGGCGTCTAACCTAAATCAAAGCATTGACCTTCCTGTGTTTTTTCCAGAATATTCTAACAGGTCTGAACAAAAATTGCATTGGCTAGATGTTCATCGTCAGTTAAGGTACTATTTGGATAGAACCAAACAATTCAGAAAATCTGACCAGCTGTTTGTCTCTTATGCAGAAGGCAGAAAGGGACTTTCAGTTTCAAAGGTATCATTATCTAGATGGCTAACATCTCTGATTTCCCTTGTTTATGAAATTAGACACCAAAAGCTGCCTAACAAACCTAAAGCCCATTCTACCAGAGCTTTGGCTACTTCTATAGCCTTCCAAGACAGACTGCCTATTGACACCATTTGTGCAGCGGCTACTTGGACTACTCCTCACACTTTCATTTCTCATTATAAGTTGGATTTAGCTTCTAGGCATAGAGCTAACTTTGGTTCCATTGTTCTCAAGAGTCTGTTCCATTAGGCCACCCAGGACAAGGTGCTAGGGACGCGGTCCCATCCAGCAAGAATGAAGGCGAGATAGACAACTTAACATATAGAAGTTATGTTCTTACCATAACATTCCATATTAGTTGTCTTCTTCTCGCCTTCTTCTTGCGTCCCACCCTCCTTCCCCCTGGCCTGGACAGACCTAGAGGAGTTTGATTGTGACCTCTCTTTCTACCACCTCTTTACTTTAGGTATATGCTCTGCTGTGTATATTTCCTAGATCAGGATGTAGGTCACCCTTCTCTTCACCCTTGTTTATAGAGGTGGACTTTGTTTCTAGTTATTCTGCTACTATTATAAGCTGGGCCTAGCTTACAAACGAGATCTGAGGTAACTCACGCCTAGCATTGTGGGATATAAGGGGAGCCTCGAGCCGGTGGAACCAACTCTCGAGCTTTTAGAGTGGCCGAGTCGGAGCCAAGGTCGGCTCCGAACCCATCCAGCAAGAAGAAGGCGAGAAGAAGACAACTAACATGGAACGTTATGGTAAGAACATAACTTCTATTTCTGAACTAGGCAGTTTTTCATTATTGGTTCATGCATATTGTTTCACTACTTAATGGAAAAATGTTCAAAACAATAAAGTTAAAACATGCTCTGACAAGTGTGCTTATTATACAAGGAGTATAATTTAATACAATCAGGAAGGTGAATCAAAGACCACGTGTATTTGTGCAAGCCTGCAAGGGGGGCCTATGATTTCAAAACAGCTCAAGTGTAAACTTTATCCTCCTCCAGCAAGATGATTGTGCTGGAGGAGATGGGAGATGAGACACACAATGTTTTGTAGGGTGATAGACCCCCCCCATTTTTTCAGATTTTTTTACATGTGATGGTAGTGTGGGAGGGAACTAGGTAAGAGCGTGCAGGTGAAAGGGTAACTGGAGAATGTCTGAAGCATCTGCATCTGCAGGAGTCCCAGCCCACAGAGCCTCACACTTTTCCACTACCAGATGGTGAGGGTTTTAGTAGTGATATGAAAACTGGTGGGTACTGCACATGTCAGACCAAACCGAAATGTATAATTGAATGCTAAGGGGTGTATTGATTTACAGTGGCTAGTTTGAAGCCCAAGCAAAAATACTCAATTCTTGTGATGTATATGAGAATCACAGTTTTTACTTCCAATAGACTTTGCATTCTGTTTTTGGCGCTGCTGTTTGAAGTGGTGGTTTATTTTTAGAAATTGTTCATATACCTTTTTAACCAGCATGCCGCTCGAGCCAATCTAGTGTTAAGACAAATGACGTGAATGCATAACAAGGATTATGCTTGCTTAAGGTGTTGTCTGTTTGGGTAAATAACCTGTTCCATAGGAGACCAGAGGTGATATATTCATTTTGGTACTTCTTATAAAGTGAGTATACTATATCATGTTCTCTTGTTCTATCAATTTGTTAGAAGCACATTTTTAAAGTAAATTTGAGGAGCTTTTTCTCATTAAGTTATACTTTAATACTGAAAACTGTATCAACTTGATAAGAAATGTGTTCTATTTTTCCCCCAGTGTTAAACCATGCCTGAGTTGCTCATAAAAGGGAAGATATGGTGATATCGACAGACAGTAGAGTAGAAGGATGTGACTGATGATATGGTGATATCGACAGACAGTAGAGTAGAAGGATGTGATTGATTTAATCATTTCCATTTTGTGCAGATGCATGCCATGTGGTGCAGACTGTTAGCTAAACTTGTCAAATAATTTATTTTATTTATTTTATTTTACATTTGTTGACTGGGATAGTCCGACTGCATGCATGTCCAATTTCAGCGGAGGCCCGGGGAGAAAAGCTCCAAGGGTAAGCAGATACAGCATTACATAATACCAGCATTACATATTACAAACAGACTATTTACAGAGATTACATAGGTAAGCAAGTTAAACAAGTTCCACAGGTTAGAGTTATTTTTCTAAACTCTATAATTGGGTTAAACTTTGCAATAATGTCTAAAAATAAAGTTTACACTCAACGATACAGAAAGGAATGGGAGGCAGAGTTGCAATTCAAAGGTTGGTTGTGAGCCGTCGAAGGGGATTCGACCAAATCCTTTTGTGTGTATTGTAAAACTTAAATTATGGCAAAATACAGTGACATTAAAAGGCACGGTGAAATGGCGAAGCACAGAGTAAAGGCCAATCCATTCTGTGACACAAAACAACAAAGAATTGGTTTTCAGATATTCAGAAATTGCAGCTATTCCAGCCCATTCTGCTGAAGCTATGCTGGCCATGACAATTGCTGAACATTGTTCGATCCTGACCATTGATCATCTAAGAGAAGTAGTCAAGAAGGCTTTTGCTGATTCAAAGGCAGCTTCTGATTTTAGGTTGCATCGAAGAAAGTGTACTGAAGTTATAAAAAATGTGTTCGGTCCACATTTTTTGAAAGTTCTTGTGGATGACCCCGGTTGCAGCAAATACAGTTTACTTTTGGATGAATCTACTGATAAAAGCATGTCTAAATATCTCGGTGTTGTCATTCGATACTTTAGTGCTCGAACTGGATCTATTGTATCAACTTTTCTTCGTCTAGTTTATCTAGAGAAAGCTGATGCCAATACCATGGCCAATCTGCTCAATGATTTGTTGCAGGCCTGTGGAATTAAGATAAGTAACTTAGTTGGTGTTGGAACAGATAATGCGTCTGTAATGACTGGTGTTAGTGTACTTTATCAAATTCTAAAAACGACGTATGATTTACCGTACTTGGTTTTGGTTCATTGTGTTTGCCACTCATTGCAACTGGCCTTGTCACATGCCTCAAAAGAGTCGCTTCCAAGGAACATAAAGTTTATACAATTGGTTTTCCATATCACCAAATTGCAGGGATGCCTACCTAAAATTTATGAAGTTATAAATTGTGGTTAAAGTCCACTAGCCATAATTAAGATGTGTGATACACGCTGGCTTTCAACTGAACTGGCTGTTTCAAAAATTCTTAGCCAGTGGTGTGAAATTACACTTCATTTTGAACTCACAAGAACAACTTGAGAAATGTTATGCAGCAGAAATGTTGTACAATATGTTTAAAGATGATAAAAATTGTTTATACTTAACGTATCTAAAGTCAGTCTTGACTGAAGTTCAAGTGGCTATGAAGGCTTTTGAAGGCGATCCAGGTTAGCTATTGAATAGCTTATTGTTTTTGCTGCAGTCGTTAAGTAGAAGAGTGGCATTGCCCAATGCTCACATCAACATTTTCAACAGGTCAGTTGCTGAGTACATTAATACTTCAGCATATCTTCATTAAAATTTTGAAAATGGCATTAAAGAAGCAAAACATCCAGCAGACGAAGAAAGGAATTTGTGCCAGCATTGTATCAACTTTACTGTGGACCTAACTAAAGAATTGCAGGAAAGACTGCAGACTGCCTGTTAATATCACAACACTTCAACATATGTCATTGTTCAGTGATAAAGAAACATTGAAACACAACAAGAGTCATGATATTAGCCAAGTTGCGGAGTTGTTGGGATGTTGTTGTGACAAAATTGATTGGATACTGTCACAATGAAACATGATACAGCTTCAGAAATGGCTTAACACTTCTGACACAGTCCAGTTTTGGTCTGAGGTTAATAAGTACAGAAACGCTGCAGGTGAAAACCATTTCACCGATCTTTGTCACTTGGCAATAACTCAGCTTGCCGCACTTGAACGCGGAGATCGAGAGGGTTTTCAGTCAAATGAACATTGTAAAATCAAAACTGAGGAATCGTATGAATTTGGATACACAACACAATACTGCGGATCAGATATGGTTTGAAAGTTGTTGGCCATATGTGTCAGACGTACACAATACCGGACACAGTAACTAGTTCCGTGGGTACGATGTCAACATACTGGCAGAGATCATCAGCAAATCCTGACAGTAATTCCACATTGTCAACATCACACTCGCAGACTGAAAATGCCCATGATGAAGACTGGTTATGGGGCAGTGATCACTGATCAAAATTTCCAGTGATTGTGCATTAGAAACGTTACTGAATTCTTTATAGTTTTGGTAGTTTACTATTTTACTTAACTATTATTTCAGAGGTTAGAGTGTAGAGCGCAAGCACATTTACATAATAATTAAAATCTAAGACTTAAGAAATAGAGTGATTGTCCTTGTATAAAATCTAAGACTTAAGAAATGAAGTGATTGTCTTTGTAGTGAAATGTATACTTTTATTTCGGAGGTTAGAGTCTGTAGAGCACAAGCGCATTTACAAAATAATTAGAATCTAAGACTTAAGAAATGGAGTGATTGTCTTTGTACTGAATGTAAGTATTTGAAATGTATAACAGGTTATGTGCAGCCACACAAAAATACGTCCTTTTTTTAAAATGATGTAGACTATAATGATGCTGCTGTGGCTGGATAACAGTGGCTGCAGGAGTTCAAGACAAGTTTTCATTTATATTCATGTTTGTTTTACTAAATTACAACCGAGTGCTGAATGCAACAGACCTGAGCTTTTTGCTGTACGTTTGCTGTCCTACTCTATTTATTTTCACTGGAGTGTGGATATTGTGCATATTTTGTCAGTAGACTGTTGTGACTGGTTTGGGGGGGAGGGGCCAATGGGGACATGGTCACAAAATCTAGCTCTTTTTCATCTCTGACAATTGGCAACACTGGCAGTGCCATTTTGAGACAACAGCCAGAGTGTCAACAGGTATGAGTGTGGTAGTCAGTCTATTTCTAAGTTGAAGTTTTATTTACAAAGCCTCATTCCTAAACAGCTGCTTGAACAGAACCCATGAATGTTCGTCTGTTTTATCTTGACTAGACAAACAACAGTCAGTAACAGGAACTGACCAGAAAAGACCAGTTGGTGATCCTGTGAGAGGGTAGTCCACTAGTATAGTTGAGAAGAACTAGAGAGGGTAGCTCAGTGGCTGTACTGATCTGTAGGCCGATAGGGAAGTGCAACCATAAAAATATCCCACTGGAGAACAGATCACAGCTAATGGAAAATTGAATGTTCCTAGAGCAGCCAACAGTAATCACAACTGTGCATTAGTGTGTGATAGTGTGCTTTGGTGCACATCACACAGACATGCATAAAAGCAGGGCTTTTAAAATAAATGAAACAACCTTACCGGTAGGCCAAATAGTCAATCAAAAGCTCAGAAAAGAACACTAGATCAACAAGCTTCTACTGTTGGGTCTCTAGCCACACATGTCCTGCATTCCTAGCTCTGACCATGATGTTTACTGTGCATTTCCTGAATGGAGAAGCATAGAGTAAAGTCCTCGACTCCATTTAACTAATAGATACTTTGGTATATAAACAATAATAACATGTTTTGGCAAGTTAAACAGTAGAGTGGGCAGCTCTGATTCTCCTTCCCTTTGTTTACTTTGACCTGTCAGGAATGGAAAACATCACAATTAAAAGTAAGTTTCTGTCCTGATTTTGCAGTTTTGTGATTTTGATCTGTTTCCCAGACTAAATGAAGGTAAGCCAAATGATGAAATGTACAAATAAAATTAAAATGGATGTTATCAACAACATCACTTTTTACAGCCATTGTTAAGTTTGCCTTCAGATACCCTAGCAGATGGAGAGCATGACATGGTTAAATCACAACCGTAATAATTTTAAAGCAGGCATTCCAACTGTTAGACTGCAGACGGTACTTGTCTATGATCAAAGACAGGCCATACTACTCTGAGTGTACTTCCATTTCCAGTGTTGGACACCGGGACTAAGAAATGATTGGCAGTTTAAAGCAAAGTACCAGCAACTTTTTAAATCCATAATTTTTGTAGAAAGCCTCATAACAGAAAACTGATTTTCATCAATTTCACATACAGGAAGCCCTTGTGTGCAACCACATTGTAATCACCAGCTTCAGTGCTCAGCTGCAATAGCTACACTGTTTTGACTGGATACAGTTCAGGACAAACCACGAAAAGCCGGCAAAATCTTTTTATTAAAGTAAATCTCTAGCGCCTCGGCTAACACCAAGCCTCCTTGAAGGCTTGATTTTAGCCGAGGAGCTAGAGATTTACTTCTATAAAAGATTTTGCTGGCTTTTCATGGTTTTTCCTGTGCTTATCTACAGTTTGTGTGGTTTTGCTGTTTGGATACAGTTCAGCTTGCAATGCAGTCCATCCCTTCTCCAGTACTACTTCCCATGAATGAAACAGTAAAAGAAAAACTGTTGAAAAGAACTGGAGGTTAAAATTAAAGCTATCAATCAATTTTCTTGTCACTGTAATTAGGCATACATTGAGTAACTCAGTGTAGTTGTTGCAGAGTGGTTGCTTAGATAAAGAAGTCAATTTAAGACACTCAACTGCACTTTCAAAAGTGCAATTGAACAGTTTTACCTCAAATTAAAATCCAGATACTCTTACCAGTTTTACATCAAATTACAGTCCTGATACTTTCAATTGAAAATTCAAGCCAATACAAGACGTCATTGCTTAAACTCTTGACTTTCAACAGTCCATCAACTGTCCCTTTAAAATTTATTTGAAAGTGCAACATAATGTTTTCTGTGAATTAAAACATCAGGAAAGTATTCCACAGGTGTTGAATTATACACAAAACAAGCTAAAAGTGGGCAAATACATGAACACCAGGGCTCATAGTCAAAAAAAAAAAAAGAAAGAAAAGAATAGTAGATTGCCAGGCACCCAGTACTACTGCTGCACAGGTTAAAACAGCTTCTATGGGACCTGACAGTATCCCCGGCTGTGTTCTACATGAACTACAGAGTGAACTGGCAGCTCACTTGTGTGCCCTGTTCAGTCACAGCCTCACCTCAGGCTTTGTCCCTACCGAATGGTGCACTGCTACAGTCATCCCTCTCCACAAAGGAGGAGCGACTACAGACCCTAGGAACTATCGCCCCATTAGCCTGATGAGTCGGATATGCAAAGCTATGGAATGCATCATCATGGACCTAATAAACAAGGATATAGGGAATCTTCAAACTCTTGATCCTACACAATTTGGTTTTGTGAAGGGTAGATCATGCCTGCTCAACTTGGTTGACTTCTTTGAGTCAGTCACCAGAGCTGTGGATGAAGGTAAGGTGGTTCATACAGCCTACCTTGATCTGGCCAAGGCCTTTGATGCCATTCCCACTCAGGAATCATAGAAAAACTTACTAAGCTAGGCATCAACCCCTATATCACTAGGTGGGTTGGAAACTGGCTCACAGATAGAACCCACAGTGTGAAAGTAGCTGACTCCAAGTCAGACTGAAGACCAGTCACGAGTGGAGTCCCACATGGTTTGGTCCTGGGTCCTCTCTTGTTTGGTATCTTCTTCTCTGAAGTCCTGGCCAACACGAAGGGACTCTGGCTGACAAAGTTTGCAGATGATTGCAAGTTGGGAGCTATTATTAATTCCCCAAGTGATGCTGACATCCCACAGAAAGGCCTCAATGAGACCAATGATTGGTGTCAGAACCATGGCCTTAAGCTCAATGTCAAAAAATGTGTCTTCATCCCCTTTGGGAAAAACCCAGTTCCCTTGAATTACCACATTGATGGTAGTCCACTGAACACAGAAGGTGTTATAAGAGATGTAGGAACACAGGTTGACGGCAACCTCTCTTTTGACCACCACGTTACCACTGTGGTCAGAAAGTCCTTCTATGTGGCACATCTTATTACTAAGGGTTTTGCATTCAGGAAGAAAGAGGTCATTGTCTCCATCTACTCTTCCCTGATTAGGCCAATTATCGAGTACAATGCCCCATTTGGCATGTACCTCACTAGACACCTGCAACAACTGGAGAGGCTGCAAAAGTACCTCACAAAGAGGATTCTAGGCCTTAAACACTTGTCCTATATGGACAGACTCAGAAAACTCCAACTATTCTTTGTCTTATATCGCCTACTTAGAGGCGATCTCTGCTTGACTTACAAAGCCATGTCTGACCCAGCTCTGTTAGAAATGCTACATCTAAAGAAATCCCAGTCACTCCGCACCACATGCTCCAGAGACCTCAACCTCATTACCACAATCAACAGAACATGCTGGAGGGACAGGTTCATAACCCAGAGACTGCCCATGCTATGGAACAGACTTCCCATACATGTCAAATGGAGCACCTCACTGGCCCTCTTCAAAAGAAATCTTGATGAGTGGATGGGAAATAGAAAATTCACCCCGGAATCACTCCAGTGGGTCTACTCGACAGAGGCACTAGGAACTAAGGGTGGGTGGCACGATGCCAGGGTAATCCTATGGGCTAGGCTTGTAAAGGCTCCAGGGCCATTAGCCTAGTACACACCTATGAACCTATGAAAGAGCAAAACAATCTCACCCCACAGACATCCTAGTTCACAGAAGAACACATTTAATGGTCATTGCACAGTCACAAGCACACACACATCTCTTTATGTACACAGTTTCAAATTTACCAGGGGAGGGGTGTTAGGGGAACTAAAGCTTCCCCATTAGTGCTGCCTCTCCACTGTACTCTTCTGCTGTGCCATAAAACATTTTTTTCCCTACAGATTTGCAGCATGTCAAACATGATTGAACTACCAGGAAAGTTAAAAACGAGCAACACTACGTGGGTACAAGTAAACATTAACTTTATTTAGTGCTTTTGTCACAAATAGTACCCGGAGTCACCCGTTTTTAGTTTTTCTTGTTTGTATGGTTTGTGTCAAACATGATTGAACTGTCAGGATCAGTTCCTTGTCAGCTGATCCTGAGAGTCAAATCATGTTCTAAACACCATGTTGCTAAATTTGGGTAGGCAGATTTCGGAGACCTGGGAAATAAGGATCCTTGAAGAAACAGATTTCCAGCTGTGTATAATTGACCGTAAGTGTGCTTTATTTTACATTGGGGAATAGAATGCACTGTTAAGCACTTATTTGGACAGACACTTGTTTAACTACAGTCAATGTCCTCTCAACTGTTCGGTATTTGCCTGAAAATATTGATCCCCCTCCCCACCCTAAAATAATATGGTACCAAATTACATGTGGCTAGCCTACTTTAAATTATGATCATTTCTTTGCCTCTTGACTGCAATTGTGTCCCTGCATCAGCATCACTGATGTTGGTGGGACAACAACAGGCTCACAGTTGGTTTGACAGAGAGGAAAAGAAAAAAACAGCAGCAATGTTCTACCGCCAAAAGCTGCTTACTGCCTAAAGCTTCTTTTAAACAGTTCAACTGCCAAAAGCTTCTTTTAAACAGTTCTACCACCAAAAGCTGCTTACTGCCTAAAGCTTCTTTTAAACAGTTCTACTGCCTAAAGCTTCTTTTAAACAGTTCTACTGCCAAAAGCTTCTTTTAAACAGTTCTACCACCAAAAGCTGCTTACTGCCAAAAGCTTCTTTTAAGCAGTTCTACCACCAAAAGCTGCTTACTGCCAAAAGCTTATTTTAAACAGTTCTACCACCAAAAGCTGCTGAGTTTTCCTTTCCTTGTGAAGTAATTTCTCATCAGAGCTGAGGTCTCAGGAGAAAAATTGAAGTACTGGCAACTTGCTGGTAAATAACATAGTGGTGACTTTAGGCTAAGAGGAATATATTTTTTTATCTACTCTTCTTTCACTGAGAAATAGAACATTTATTAGCACAATCTGTGGCAAACGACTGATCTTTCTTAAAAGAGTGTTTACTTATTAAGAAGAGTTTATAACTCTCACAGCTTCTTGCATCTGACCATTCTCTGAAAAAAAGAAACATAAATTGTGAAGAGACAGTTGTAAAAGTTACATAATTCTTTATACTATTTAATGTAGTACAACCTAGATACATATTGTTAAAACATTATGGCTAACCAGACATAAGCTTTCGCATAACAGCAATAAATATCTCTATAAGTGCATGTTTATTGAGATATTTACAGAAATATGAAAACATATGACTAACTATAATTGAGCAATATAAATAATAATGTATATCTCTCAAGATGTGCATCTCATAGTTCAAATATCAAAGATGGTTTTCTTAAACAACATCTAATATTACACCTGATGTCATGCAACAGTTTGTAAGTCACTTGTTTTCTGAAATATTAAGTATATATGGAAGTATTGTTTGTTTTTACAAGTGCTAACAAACAGCTAGCGGTATACCGGGTATAATGTGATGTAAATGGACACTGACAATGAATTTTCCTGTCTCCCACCATGGCATATGACACCATACTCCTCAATAAGATGTATGGTTCTCAGCTATGTAACAGAAATATGAAACTATGAATAATAAGTGATAAACAGTGATTAATTCTCTGTACTGCAACACATCCTAGATTAGCAAGCTTAGTGTTATTTTGTTTTGTTACTATTTCCTTGCACTTTCTAATACTGTTAAAGAGGCCAGACCCAAAAAAGGTCTGGACACCATAAGGAGCTATGGGTGTCTGCTAAGGGCAATACGGTGGCTGAAACATGCCTGTGGGGTTTAGCTTTATTGGCCTGAATGTATCCATAAAGACTTAAAAACTGAAAAGTTAAGTATTCAGAAAGTATGTAGCTGAAACAGCTGGTACCCATAAGAGGTCATTTGTGTCAATTACAAGAGGTCCAGCTCTGCCCCACACAAGTCCTGGAGTTCATAACCATTCCTGTGGATAGTATTTCCGAGGTAGCAAGGCTACCACATACCAGACTATGTAAAAAGTAGAAAAGCAAGGCCTACAACTACTATTTTATCAAACTCCTCCAGCCAAGTTGATTTTGCAGTTAATAAAAACATTGTGATTAGTGGCTAGAAATTCAAAGAAGTTGCAGTAAGGGAATGAACTAGCTAGGGCAGGATATTTTAGTTAAGTGGCGGCATATAAAGTAGGTTCATAGATTACATATATGCATATAATTATCTTATGGTTTATAGTAGAAATGCAGAAGAGGGGATGATCAGTGTTACAAAACTATGTGCATAGCTGAGAGGATGTAGTAAAACTACTCATACTGATGAATACTTGTTATAGCGCATATGATTCTGAATGAAGAGAAATAGTTTGATGATATGGAAAACTGAAGATAACAGTGGCATTTATCCTGGAGATATACAGGAGCAGATCAATAGTTTTTATAGCTAAAGTTTTATTTGTATTCTGAATAGATTTCACTAATAGTGGGATGTGTTTCTTTATAGTTTTACTACCCTATTCAAATATAGAGAGAACCTGTAGTATTAGATGATTGGTTATAGTGATTTTTCATTGAGTATAAAACACTATTGGGGAAGTAGAGCCATATTAACTTGTTAAGGGCTGGGCAATTTCCTGGTTTATAGAGAAAGTCTGTGTATTATGGTTAGCTGAGAAAGAGCTACTTGATGTGGTATTTTAATTCTTTGTAGACTAGGCAGTGATGTTTTCTATTGTTATAGTTTACTGCAAATGTGGCTATTTTATTATCACATTGCTTAAATTTGTGCAAATATAAATGCAAATATGACAGTTCACAACTTGTTAGTGTCTTCCTTCAGGCTTCAGCTCACTTTTCCAGGAGAATTATACCAATCAACCCAGGACTACAATTTTGGATACCCAACTCATCTAGTGTGTATATATATATATATATATATATATATATATAGGTATATAGGGAGTCACAATGATTAACACGCAGGGGGAGATTATTCCAGATGTCTAGGAGGTGCTGCATCATGAAACTCTCCCTCCATGATTCATGTTTTATTTATCTGTTGCCAAAAGTTTAGGTTCCTAGTTTTACTATTGGTGGAGATATTGGAGTTGCAGAGGTTTAAAAAGTCAAGGACAGTTGGGTCTACAATAACATACATACTTTCAAATATGAGTGAAGACAGGCTGACTGGTTTGGGATTGATTTTTGCACACAGTGGCAGAATTCCAGCAGCTGAGGACATTGTGCATGAATTTGGTAAGAGACATCCAAGAAGACGTGAATTGCCTGATATTATGAATTGTGACGTTGACAAGGAGAGGGTATGGACCAGGACTACATGAAATTTTGAGCTGGCTTGAAGTACAAAATAACTAGATTCACAGCTCACGAAGTCTGCAGTTACTTTAATTCAACATTCTACAAATTATTTTGATATGCTATGACTTTGGGTGTACACAAAACAATGACTGTGGTGCGGTATGAATTTGAAGCCTCAACTTATTTTTTTTTTTTTTTATTTATTTTACATTTGTTAACCGGGTTAGTCTGGTTGAGCTTTTGGCTCATTTTCAGCAGAGACCCGGTGATAAAAGCTTCTCTGGACTAGAAAACAATTTACTAAATTTTTGTAACATAGTAGTAGCAATCAGCTATAGGATCTTACAAGCAGAGAGCTGGAGAGAAAAAAAAAAGCTCCTTTGGGAATTCAATTATACAGAGTATGAACAACTGGCAGACAAGTATGTGAGTTGTTAAAAACAAGGTTTTAAACAATTAGCAGAAGAAAAAGTGACTAGTTACAATATTATTTTAGCTGCTTAGAGCAAAATGAGTTAATAGATAGGCAGATGCTTATTTAGAGTAGGTAGGATCTAGTTGTATAGGAGTTTGGAAACAAGAAAGGAAAGTAGGAATGGCTAGTAGGAGATGTATGGGAGGTAGAGTGTAGGAGACAGACTAGACAGGTATGTTGTTTTGAGACTGTAAGAATTAAGAGTGGTTGGAAATAGAGGAAGGGAAGAGGTAGAAGAGGCAGGGGAATAGTGTTAGAGATACATTAAGAGTGAGGTGGTGAAATAGGAGAAAGGATGGTGGTTTCATGGTGGTTGGTTACAGTGGCAAGACCATTTTGTTTTAAGTATTTCCTTGTGGCTAATTTGAAACTTCTGCTATGCTGGAGGGATTTTATTTCCAAGGGGAGTTGGTTCCAGGATATAGCTGGGATATAGTTATACAGAAGGCGGCCTATTTTGGTTTTGGGTTTGTAGATGTCTAATAATTCTTGATTTGAGCTGCATAGTGTCCTAGCAGGGGAATATTTGGATATGATAGTGGAGAGGCTGGGGCAGAAGGATAGAGGACAGAGTGGATGATTTGTAGTTGGTATAGCTGGAGCAGCTGAGGGAATTCTAGCCAGTCTAGTTGCTGTATTGCTAAGCAGTGGTGTGACTTGTAGGTTTGGTTAGCTGCACATCTGGCAATCTTATTATAGGTAGTTTCAAGCTTGGAAATAAGTGTAGAATTTAGGTTTGTGAATATGTGGCAGCTGTACAGGAGTGTTGGGAGTAATTAAGCCTGGGAGAGAGTTATTCGGGCAGTGTTAGTTAAGTACTTCTTGCTACGGAAAAGGTGTCCAAGTAATATGGAGATCGAACTTAAGCTGATCATCTATTGTAACACCTAGCAATTTAGTACTAGATTCAGTTGAGATGATAGTGTTGTTGCAGGATAAGAAGGTAAATGTACTTTTGGGTGTGGTGATGTTTTTAGGGAGGAAGAGTAGGAGCTTAGTTTTTTTTGGATTAAGTATTAGTTTGTTATCACTAAGCCAAGTCTCAATGGTGTGGAAGGATGCCTGGGTAGTTGAGTAGAGGTCAGTTGGGTTGTCAGCAATGGTTATAACAGTTGAGTCATCAGCATACTGCACAAGAGATGACTGGGGACAAGAGGAGTAGAGCAAGTTGGTGAAAATATTAAAGAGTAGTGGTCCAAGTATGGACCCTTGGGGGACTCCCATTTGAACAGTGAGAGGGGAGGATAGTGCAGAGAGCCATTTAACTGATTGCTGGTGGGTTGAGAGATAGCTGGAGAACCAGGAGATAGTAGGGGAGAGAAATGTAAGTTAGTGAGTTTATCTAGGAGGAGTGGGTGAGAGACAGTGTCAAAGGCTCTAGAAAGGTCAAGGAATAGACATGAGACAAGTTTATTGTTATCACGAGCTAGGGAGAATATGTTGATGAACTTACAAAGGAAGACTTCTGGTTTCCTAAGATTTTGGGTCCATAGCCTCAAAGCAATTACTTTAGTGTGCACTGACTGGGTCTACAGCTCACAAAGGTATGTAGTGCATTGGATATGTGCAGAAATATTAGTTTGTGTTATGTCTAACTAGGACCCTATTTTCCTCTTGAATTCCATGTTTGCCTTTAACTTCCTGCTTTATTTTGTTAATTCTTAACAGCATCTATCAGAATTTCCTTTTTTTTTCATATTTATTTTTGTTTTCTAAAAGTATATTACAGTGGATAATACAATCAATCATGAGAATTGTCAGATACACAGTAGGTAACAATACAAACAATCATGACAATTGTCAGGTAGAAAGTAATATTTGTTTCAATATGCAATCAGGTCATATTTCTACTGAGTCACATAGAATAAAACACATTTACTATTTATCTACAAATTTTAACAGGAGAATGTATAGAAGCATCCAAACTACATGGTGTAGTAAACTCTAACACACTATATACAATATTTACAACAGGTGCAACAGCAGCTAAAGGGCAGAAGCACGAGAGACATGTATCTGTATTTGATTCATCCAGCATCTATCAAAATTGCTGTTCATAACATCATTAATGCAAACAATGCCTGGTTACTAATTTTCTAAAAAAACAGTGTTAAACTTAATTCCTTTTCTGAACAAAAAAAATGATGTAAAGTTCCATTACACCTAAGAAACGTGTTTCCCCATTTCTCATACTGCACTATGTTTCCCTTTCCTTTCCTCCTTGTCAGGCTAGATTTTAAGTTCTTAATTCTCTGCAGTTTTTGTTCATAGCTGAATTTGTGGAATACTTTTACTGTTTTTGTGGAAATCAGTGGACAACTTAATACTGTACTTCTCAACATCAAGAGAAAAGGAGGACTGGCTTTTCCTTTCACCTAGAATGTGCAGAACTGAGTAACAGGTACAGTTGATGTTCAGCTGACAATATTTCCCCCATCCAAATTTGTTCTGCATCCGTCACTGTGTACATCTCCCCACAGAAAGACGACACACACACACACACACACACACACACACACACACACACACACACACATACACATACACATACACACACACACACACACACTCATGAGGTCAAAGTGTTTAGGAAGTTAGGGAAGTAGCAACATATTTTCTAGAAGGTAAGCAAAGTAAATATAATGCAGAAGGGAGGTCAAGATAAAATGGTGATGCCATAACTGTCACTAGCTATTTTAGCATCCCCCAACTCTAGCACCTCCTTCAACTTAAAGTTGAGGATGAAAAAAATAACACTAAAATTGTTCCACACACAGTGCTAAAGTGCTTCAGTCCTGACTGCAAAACCAGTATCGGCATTCAGTTCCAATCATGCTCCATAACAGCTTGCCCCTAGGATAGTTTTCTACTTTGCATCATCCCAGCTATGGCTCTGGGTGATCCCAAAAATGTAATCTGAGCAAAACAGTACTTTCTAGTTTATGACCTGCTCTCTCAGTTTGGACACATTACTTCCCTATATTTCTAAAGGCCTGTTCCCTAGTCTCCAATAGTGCAAGTAATGAAAGAAGAGGCCACCACCATCTGAGAAATGAATGTGAGATAGCATGGCAATAAAGAGCATGGAACAAAACTGTAATCCCTTGCATCATCACCAGACTTTAGATATATCCATAATAATGAATGCATAACAGCTTATCTGTGGATTTCTACATACAAAATATACAAAAACAAAAAGCCAGATTTCAATCTTTCATTGTTTAGGCTGATTGTCTCTGACTGCAGATTGTTTGGTACTGTGCAAGCAAAAAGTTTGAGAAACCTTGAGACCTAAAGTGTTCTCTTCATGGACAACTGTGACACCTCTACCTAACTAGGTTAATGTGGGCTGATATTTTCTAGTAATTTTAGGTTATGCAGCTAGGTACCTGTAAGTGCCCCACAGTTGACCATGTATTGTAAATGTATCATCAAAAAAAAAAAAAAAACAAGTAATCTCCGTGGTATCCCCGAAGTCTCAAAACAACCTACTAAACAAGTGCAGTGGGTCCAAAAACAACAAAACAGTGTAAGAAACTTCTCTCTGTGGAAGATTTTCAGTCCATATATCTCTAGTTAATTACTGTGTATTAATCAGATCAGACAAAAGTAGTAGAAGTAGTAAACTTAAACTCATCTTAAGTAAAAAAAAAAAAAATATATATATATATATATATATATATATATATATATAAAATTGTACAGAATTGCTAAGTATTCAAAAGTAATCCAAGGAAGGCAGACAGTCTATTTCCAGTCGAAAATCCTTTATTAAGTGCACAGACAAGCAATCCAAGTAAAACAAAAATAGAGTAATAGTTTACTCACAAGCTTTCTAAATATATATATATATATACATATATATATATATATATATATATATATATATATATATATATACTTTTTATCAGGCAAGGGAATGGTTTATTGTGCTGTAAAACAAAGTGTTATTGGTACACATGTTAAATTCACATTCCTTCCCCCATCAGTGTGACATTCAAGCTGGTCCTGCCCTACTTAGTAGCTGTCATAATAATATAACCCTTATGTACTTTAAATAAAATTTATAATGATGTGGTACCTCTTATTTAACCAGATTATTAAGTAGATTATTAAGTCTGTGATTTTATCCAAGACAATATACTACATGGCTGGAAATATATCAACCTTAGCCCATTTGGCAATCAAATATATATATATATATATATATATATATATATATATATATATATATATATATATGTGTATATATATATATATATATATATATATATGTGTATATATATATATATATATATATATATATACATATATACACTTTGCATGTAAAAAATCAATTGTAAAAATCATATTCTATTTTCATAACCTATTGTTAACAAAGATCGCTTTCGTCCTTCTAGACTTCTTCGAGTCTGTGTACAAGAACCCTAAAAACTATAAATAAAAATATATATAATTGTATAATTAGTATTGTTATTACACATCATTTTGAATAAAGTAGAAGAAACAGAACCAGGAAAAGAAAAAATAATAAGAAAAAATGTATGATGATGGAAACAAAATATACACTTAAATTACAACTGATTTAAAATGGTATTTAAAACCAACTGGTAGAATAAAATAAAATAAAATAAAATAAAATAAAATTAGTCATGTAAACAATGTGGCAATTTTCTAAGTTTCAGTGCACTTTTAATTGAACAGTAGTAGTTTAGTCCAGGCTTCTTAAAAGAGTTCAGCTTTAATTGCCACATGAGTTCATGTTTCTCCAGAATATTTGTGATGTCTCCTTCAAGATCACCCATGTCTATGAGATCCAGGATCTTGAACATTTTTATTGCCCTTATTTAAAGAAAATCATTAAGACCAGTGCAGGGGGGTGACTGTAACACTACAAAAGTAATTTACAGGGCACAGTGCAATGAATGTGATGCATTCTATGTGGGCAAGACTGTAAATAAACTCAAGCGTAAGATTTCATGTCATCTGTCATAAATCCGCTCTGGATGTAAAAATAATGCACTCGCCTGTGACGCCCGTGCCCTGGCCCAGCAATCAAGGAGCCTCAATCCTCACCACTAACACGAGAGAGGGTGTCTCATATATGAGGAGAGGATGACAAATACACACAGTAAAGTGCAATTTCCCTTACGAACACATAGAGATCACAGTCAGTCTGGGGCTGGTCTTTCCCTTGCTCCCCAGGTCCCCAGTAAGACTCCCCACTGGCACAGCTATAGGGTCCAGATCTCAGCCTAGCTGGGAAAGCTAAAATCTCCAGTACCCTCTCTGCCCAACCAGTGCTTCATGTCCCTGCCCAAGTAGCTGACACACACACACTTTGAGATAAGTTTATACAACTACACAGACACTCCTGGGGAAGGCTGGCACAGGTTCTCCAGCTGTGCCCATCTTACCCAGACTATATGGTAGTAATTACTGCCACAGCCCATCTAATATTATGAGCTACCCAAAGGCCCTAAAAAGGATGTCAAATTATTACTGTGCAATATTATTATCCAATTGGTAAGTGTGACTAAACAGTCTTAAGGCTTATTAGAGTGACCTGGTACAGGATCCTTATATACATGCATTGTGCTCTTAGAGCTTAACTTAGCTCTACACAAAACAGCCACAGTTAAAAGGTTTTAAATTTTTTAATAATACATAATTAAAACCACAAGACAATACTTTATACTACACAGTGCTAGTCAAAAGAGTTCAGAGATCACACAGAAATACTTAAAATAAATCAGTAGTACAGTTCTGACATCACAGGAAAAAACAGTCTAAACTTTCTAATTTCCAGCTCTCTAAAAGAAAACACAAGTCTAAGATAACTTACATAAGACAACAGGCAGTGTGCTGATGAGTTGGATGATCAGACAAAAATGCGTAATAATCTCTTTAGTTCTCGCTGTTTAAATTGAAACTGCAGTTCTGCTAAAACATTACATCATCTTTTACACTTTCCTGGTGCTCCCAAGCTGACAGAAACTGCACTTACATTATTTTACACTTAGGACATTCCACATGCAAATTCTGGTCATTAACTTTTGCCTTAAAACAATAGGCAGGAAGCCTTCATCTAGCCCGGACAGAGCCAAATTGTAAACATGAAAGGCAGTGATGAAATAATTTTAATTTCAAAGAACCAACAAGAAATGCTTAACTTAGCTTTCTTTACAGCAGATGGCAATGTTGCCACATTGTTTTAAGTTCAACATTTCACCATATTTACAAATGATAGAATTATCTGCACAATTCTATCTGGCTAGGCTGGCAGCCTTCACCCTTCTCTACCAGTCTTCACATCCCCCCCCCCCCCAGAGAACTCAAGCTAGTCTTTCAAGTGACCCTTGATAAACGCTGCTTTAGATGGTTAGGTCTATCTGAGTGCACCTCACCCCATTCACTGTCTTGAGAGCCCATCTGCATTGGCATTGCTAATTCCACTGCGGTTCTGTACTGACATATCATACGCTTGCAACTATGGGCTCCATCTTAGCAACTTGGCATTTTGCTGGCTGGCTCTGTTTAACCATGTTAGGGGGTTGCGATCTGTCATAACAGTGAATTTCCTTCCATACAGATAAGGCTGAAGTTTCTGCAATGCCCACACTATGGCTAGACATTCCTTTTCTAGAGCTGCATAGCATTCCTCCCTGGGTTGGAGCCTATGACTGAGATAAACCACTGGGTGCTCTGGCTAAGTAGAGCCCCTATCCCATGATTTGAAGCATCCACCTGCACAACAAATTATTTGCTGTAGTCTGGACTAGCTAACACAGGTGATCCTCCCAAAGCTTCTTTAAGCTTCTGGAATGCCTGCTCACATGCTGGGATCCACACTACCTTATCTGGCCTGTTCTTCCATGTGAGATCTGTGAGGGGAGCAGCTATGGTACTATAACTGGGGACAAACTTTCTGTAGTACCCTGGTGTCTCTAAAAACGCCTTCACCTGCTTTTTAGTAACAGGTGCAGGCCATGCCTGAATGGCTTCCACTTTGGCAGGTTCTGGCCTTATCTTACCACTCCCCACTCTATGTCCTAGGTAGGAGACCTCTGCCATACCCACCTGACATTTGCTCGGCTTAATGGTCAACCCTGCCCTCTGTAGTCTGTCCAACACCTCCCTAACATGCTGGAGGTGCTCTGGCCAGGAATGGCTGTAGATGGCAATAAGTAAGGGCAAACCCTCCTGCTCCTGCTAGGATATGATCTACCAGCCTCTGGAAAGTCATTGGGGCATTCTTCATCCCAAAAGGAATCCTTGTGAACTCATACAAGCCAAAAGGAGTCACAAAGGCTGACTTCTCTCTAGCATTGGGAGTCAAGGGCACCTCCCAGTAAACGTTGGTAAGATCAATGGTTGTAAGATACTTAGCCCCACCCAACTGCTCTAGGGCCTCATCTGTCCTAGGCATGGGGTAAGCATCCGACTCTGTGTGAATGTTTAATTTCCTGTAGTCCACACAGAACCTGGTGCTGCCATCCTTCTTTGGCACCAGCACCACTGGGGAGGCCCAGGGACTGTTGGACTTTTGAATCACCCCTAGTTCCAACATCTCTTGTACCTCCTCCTTCAAGGTCTGTCTGACACTCTCAGGCACCCTATAAGGGGCCCTGCATAATAGGCCTTTGGGGTCCTGTATCCACCTGGTGCTGCACCAGGTAGGTGCACCTTGGTTTCCCAGTGAACACATCCCCAAATTCCTGCAACACTGCTCAGATTTCTCGAACCTGGGTAGGAGATAGCTGCTGGAATATTGCTACCCCTTCCACTGAGGTGTCAGCCCGAGCCTCACTGAGGAGCTCAGTCCCCAGATCTCCCTCAGACTCCTCCTGCAATCCACTGCAAATGCTCAGCACAAGGGCCTCCCCATCATGGTAAGGTTTCATCATGTTAACATGTTGCAATCTGTGCCCCTGCCTTCTGCCTAGCAATTCCACCATATAGTTAACATTATTTACCTTTCTTACCAGCTTGTAGGGTCCCTCACAAGCTGCTTGCAGCTTGTTGTGTCTAACAGGAAGGAGAACCATTACCTGCTGCCCCACAGCATCCTCTCTAGCTCGAGCATTCCTGTCATGCCACACCTTTTTCTGTTGTTGGGATTCTGCCAGGTTCTCCTGGGCCAAGCCCATGAGTTCCCTGAGCCTTGTCCTGAGTTTTAGGACGTATGCCACAACAGACTCCTTGTGAGACTCGCACTCACCTTTCCACTCATCTCAAATTAAATCTAGAGGTCCCCTCACCCTATGCCCATACAGTAACTCAAAGGGTGAAAAACCTGTGGATTCCTGGGGAACCTCTCTGTAAGCAAACAACAGATGGGGCAAATATTTGTCCCACTCCCTCTTAAACTGATCTCCAAATGCCCGTAGCATGGACTTGATTGTAGAGTTTAACCTCTCAACAAGACCATTAGTCTGGAGATGGTATGGGGTGGTCTTCATGTGCTTCACCCCACAGGACTTCCACAGACAAGCCAGCAGGTCTGACATGAAACTGGCACCTCGGTCAGTCAGCATTTATTTTGGGAAACCTACCCTACAGAAAATCTCTAACAAAGCATTTGCCACCTTCTCTGCCTCAATGGAGGACAAAGCCACTGCTTCAGGGTATCGTGTAGTATAATCCACTACCACTAGGATATACTTTTTCCCTGTGGAACTTGGGGTACTCAGAGGACCCACAATATCCATAGCTACCCTCTGAAATGGCTCCTCAATCATAGGCAAAAGCATCAAAGGAGCTCTCACCTTGTCTCCTGCCTTGCCTACCTTTTGGCACTACTCACAGGTCCTGCAATACACTGTTACATCTCTGGAAATTCCAGGCCAATAGAAGTTCTGCATAATATGTCTCTTTGTACATTTTATGCCCATATGACCTGCAAAGGGAATATCATGGGCTATGGCTAGAAGCGCCAGATGGTAGGCTCTATGCACTACCAACTGCTGTACTCTCTCACCTTCTAGCCCTTCCTCAGGGGTCCACTCTCTGTATAGTAACCCTTTGTCCCAGTATACAGATTCCCCCTTTCCTTGAGAATCAGGTGCCTCCCTAGCTACCTGCCTCAGGCCTTGCAATGTACAGTCTGTGAGCTGAGCCTTTGTCAAGTCTCTCCTTGTAATCCTACCCAGCTCCCCTTCCACAGGAAGTCTGGCATCCTCTGACAGTGGTGCCTCGCTGTCAGCCTGGGTACCACTACTCACCTCTACCTTTGCAGTCACTCTGTCCAAGGGACCATCAGTACCCACAAGCAGCTGTGGCTCACCTTCAGTTTCACAGCTACAGCGTAGCTCCCTCCCTGAAGTAACCACCTCACCAGTCCTGGATGCAAGTATGCAGTCTGTCTGAGTCTCCCCCAGGCTACCAGACCCACATGCTTGTCTCCTAGCCTGACCACGTGTAACTGCATAAGTACATGGTACTGCCTCATCCAAATCCTTCCCTCTCAGGACATCTGCGGGCTGGTAGTTTAGTACCCCTGTTGTCTCAAGGCAACCTACTACTGGCATTTTGTCTTTCCCATTTACTGGCTCCCTCACCTTTGGTTCCCCACCTTGCCTCTGTGGACACCTGTATGCCACATGGCCCCACTGACTGCATTCAAAACATTTAACCCTAGCTCCTGGACATGTACCTGGACTAGTGGCTTCCCCTGCTACTAGCAGATTCTGTTGTGGCAGTCTGTGCTGCCCACCATGGGTTTCTTTAGACCAATGAACAGCATTGGGTGTCCTCTTCCTGTGCAGGGTGGCCCTACTTGCCAGGTATAGGTCTCCCTCCTTTCCCAACTCATCTGAAGTAGCACATTGTCTAACAGCTAACCAGATCCTCATGTCCTCAGGCAAAGTGCTAAGGGCTTGTTCCCTCACCAAAAGGTCTGCCAGCCCTTCAAATGTGGTGACCTGACATCCACTCACCCACCTATGGAAATAAGTGCTCAATTCAGCAACATATTCACACACACTTTCATCTGCCTTGCGTCTATGCTCACAAAACTTTTTCCTATACATTTCAGGTGTTAGCTTAAACAGTTCTAAAAGACATTTCTTTACAGCAGTATAATCAAAACATGCAATGTCAGACATTTTGGACAGAACAGTTACAGCTTTACCATGGAGTAAGAGGGTCAGGAACCGTACTCAGAGCCCTTGGTCAACTTCATACTGTTTACTTACCCTCTCAAACATATGAATGAAACTATCAAAATTATCCCCCTCTTTAAACTGCAGAAGAAATTAACTGACCTTTTGTGCTTCTGGGGTCCAGTTACTCCCTTCCCCATTACCTCCATGACTCTGGCGAAGACTCAGCATCTTCTTCTCATGCTGCCTCTGCCTCTCTTGTTCCTCAGCTTGCAGATGTAACAGTTTCTCATTCTCCTCAGCCTGCAACTGTTGCAGTCTCTCATTTGCTTCTAATTCCACACACCTGGCCTCCAACTTAAGTCTCTTTAGCTCCACCTGGATTTTTAAGTCCATTGCAGAAAGGTTGAGCTGTCCATTCTCTGAGGGAATTATGTCTCTATTGCCAGTCTGACTGTCCTCCTGGTTGCTGTTTTCTGATGCAGCTGTAACCAAGGCTGCAATCAGGTCTGTCTTAGTCAGGTTTCCATGCACCAGTCCCCTAGCCTGGCATATCTCTGCCAGCTGGCTCCTTGTCAGCTTTCCATACTCCTCTGCTGACATGCTGCCTGCTCACCCTGACTAACTAAGCTAACAAAAGAAATAAAACAATTGTGATAAAATACTCCAAAGCTAGTTACGAAAATAAAATTGTCAAAGATTCCAAGGACAGCCACAAGGCATTCTAAAACTATGTCAAGAATCTAAATGGCAATGCTCAGATCTGCTCTGAGCTACAACAGAATGGCATTAAATATACTGATCCCAAGGATATTGCCAATATCCTGGCAGATCAATTCAGTGCCAACTTCACCCCCTCTCACCCCCTAAATGGCCCATCTCAATACCAGAAGATTGACAAAATCTGGTAATAATGGCCAAACAGGTAAAAAATGCACTCTCCAAAGCTAAAAAAACAGCATCCGTAGGACCAGATAATATCCCGAGCTGTGTACTACATGAACTACAAAATGAACTGGCACCTCACCTAAGTGTCATGTTTAATCATAGCCTCACCTCAGGCTTCATGCCCACTGAGTGGTGCTCAGCTACAGTTATCCCACTCCACAAGGGGGGGATCCACCTTGGATCCCAGGAACTACCGCCCCATCAGTCTGATGAGCCTGATCTGCAAGGCCATGGAACGTATTATCATGGAACTTATAAACAAAGACATTGGCAACCTTCAAACACTGGACCCCACCCAGTTTGGGTTCGTGAAGGGCCGATCTTGTCTCCTGAACCTGACTGACTTCTTCAAATCAGTCTCCAGAGTCGTGGATGAGGGTGAGGCGGTCCACACAGCCTATCTGGACCTTGCCAAGGCCTTTGACACCATCTCCCACTCTGGAATCATAGATAGACTTACTAAACTGGGCATTAATCCCTACGTCACTTGATGGGTTGCCAACTGGCTTACTGACAGAACCCAAACTGTAAAAGTAGCCGACTCCAAATCCAGTTCCAGACAAGTGACAAGTGGAGTACCTCAGGGTTCAGTCCTGGGACCGCTCTTGTTTGGCATCTATTTCTCTGAAGTACAGGCCAACACTAAGAGACTCTGGCTAACAAAGTTCGCAGATGACTGCAAACTAGGAGCCATTATTGAATCCCCAAATGAAGTGGATACTCTACAGAAACAGATGCTTGGTGCCAGAGCCATGGGCTCAAGCTCAATGCCAAGAAATGTATAGTTATCCCCTTTGGGGAAAAACATGTACCCGTAAATTACCACATAGGTGGCAGTACACTAAACAATGAAAGTGTGATAAGAGACTTAGGGACACAGGTGGACAGTGGTCTCACCTTTGATAACAACATCACCACAACAGACAGGAAATCCTTCTATGTGGCACACCTCATTACTAAGGGCTTTTCATCCACAAAAATGGAGGTCATTATCCCACTTTACTCATCCCTCATTAGACCCATTATAGAATACAATGCCCCGTTTGGTATGTACCTCTCAAGACATCTGCAACAACTGGAAAGGCCGCAGAAATACCTCACTAAAAGAATCACAGGCCTAAATAAGATGCCCTACACTGACCGCCTTAAAAAATGACAGCTATACTCTGTCGCATATCGTCTACTTAGAGGCAATCTCTGCTTAACATACAAGGCCATGTCAAACCCAGAGCTGTTGGACATGCTACACTTAAATAACTCCCAATCCCTCAGAGCCACACGCTCCAGGGATCTAAACCTTGTCATCACAATAAACAAAACATGCTGGAGGGATAGGTTCCTGACCCATAGACTCCCCAGACTCTGGAATAGACTGCCCATACATGTCAATCAGAGTGCCTCTTTGGCCCTCTTCAAAAGGAACCTTGATGATTGGATGGGAGAAAGGAAATTCACCCCGGGTTCACCCTGGGGATCACGTCAGCTACCCTGCTAGACAGGGGTCCAGGGAAGTAAATAGTGTGGGAAGAAATAGCCAGGGAATTGCTATGGCTAGACTTGTATAGGCCCTAGGGCCAATAGACTAGTACCAACTGATGAACCTATGATCTGAACTCTGAGTATTCACTGTGTGGCTGTTTTAAAGTACAAAACACCTTCAAAGCTCACTGTACACAAAATACAGGATTCACTCTACTCACACCACTACAAGCCAATTAGTATTTGCCAACTAATTAATATGTGATGTGGATATCCCACCGCTGCCAAACAGAAATGTGATGGATATCCCAACCACTGCCACCACAAATGTGACACCCATACCCTGGTCCAGCAATCAAGGAGCCTCAATCCTCACCACTAACACCATAGAGGGTGTCTCATATATGAGAAAATAACAAATGCACACAGTAAAGCGCAATTTCCATTAAGAGCACACAGAGATCACAGTCAATCTGGGGCTGGTCACTCCCTTGCTCCCCAGGTCCCCAATAAGACTCCCCAATGTTACAGCTATAGGGTCCAGATCTCAGCCTAGCTGGGCAAGCTAAGATCTCCATCTCTGTCCAACCAGTGCATTGTGTCCTTGCCCAAGTAGCTGACACACACACTTTGAGATAAGTTTATACAACCACATAGATACTCCTGGGGAAGGCTGGTACAGGTTCTTCAGCTGTGCCCATTTTACCCAGACTATACTTTAGTAATTACTACAACCACTCAGCTAATATTATCAGCTACAAAAAAGGCCCTTAATAGGGTGTCCAGTTATTACTGTGCAATATTATTATCTAATTGGTAAGTGTGACTAAACAGTCTTAAGGCTTATTAGAGTGACCTGGTACAGGATCCTTATATAAATGCAATGTACTCTTAGATCTTAACTTATCTCTACACAAAACAGCTACAGTTAAAAGGTTTTAAAATATTTAATAATAAATAATTAAAACCACAAGACAATACTTCCTACTGCACCGTGCTAGTCAAAAGAGTTCAGAGATCACACAGAAATACTTAAAATAAATCAGTAGTACAGTTCTGACATCACAGAAAAACACTTAGTCTAAACTTTCTAATTTCTAGCTCTCTAAAAGAAAACACAAGTCTAAGATAACTTACATAAGACAACAGGCAGAGTGCTGATGAGTTGGATGATCAGACAAAATGCTTAATAATCTCTGGTTCTTACTGTTTAAATTGAAACTGCAGTTCTGCTAAAACATTACATCATCTTTTACACTTCCCTGGTGTTCCCAGGCTGACATAAACTTTCTTTCATACTTAGAGCAATAAAGGACATTCCACATGTAAATTCTGGTCATTAACTTTAGCCTGAAAACAATAGGCAGGAAGCTTTCATCTAGCCCAGCTGGAACCAAATTGTAAACATGAAAGGCAGTGATGAAATAATTTTAACTTCAAAGAACCAACAAGAAATGCTTTAACTTAGCTTTCTTTACAGCAGATGGCAATGTTGCCACATTGTTTTAACTTCAACATTTCAACGTATTTACAAATGGTAGTATTATCTGCACAATTCTATCTGGTTAGGCTGGCAGCCTTCACCCTTCTCTACCAGTCTTCACATAGCCAAACACCTTTCTCTTCATAAAAGATACACAG
Source organism: Protopterus annectens (assembly GCF_019279795.1). Taxonomy (NCBI): domain Eukaryota; kingdom Metazoa; phylum Chordata; order Ceratodontiformes; family Protopteridae; genus Protopterus; species Protopterus annectens. The sequence goes on from NC_056735.1 coordinate 1,124,148,863, forward strand.
GTTTTAAGTTCCAGATCCTGGATTGCATAGACATGGGTGATCTTGAAGGAGACATCCCAAATATTCTGGAGAAACATGAACTCATGTGGCAATTAAAGCTGAACTCTTTTAGGAAGCCTGGACTAAACTACTACTATTCAATTAAAAGTGCACTGGAACTTAGAAAATTGCCACATTGTTTGCATGACTAATTTTATTTTATTTTATTTTACTGTACCAGATGGTTTTAAATACCATTTAAAATCAGTTGTAATTTAAGTGTATATTTTGTTTCCATCATCATACATTTTTTCTTATTATTTTTTTATTTTTCTGGTTTTCTTTTTTCCACTTCATTCAAAATGATGTGTAATAACAATACTTACTAATTATACAATTATATATATTTTTATAGATAGTTTTAGGGTCCTTGTGCACAGACCTGAAGAAGTGTAGAAGGACAAAATAAAGCCAAAAAGTGGAACATCTCAAGTGCACACTCAGATCACAGTTAAAATAGGAAATCTGTAAAATGAACCAATAAATAAAACTAATACTATACAGCATTAGCACTTTACTAATTACCTTAATCATAAACACATTATACTAAATGCATAATTCATACACATTTCTTTCTCAACATGTATGCAGAATAAAGGAGTTGAAATCACAAATTCTTCATAGTTTGGCAATCTTTTAAAATAATAAAAAAGTTATACTAATCCCTAACATTTAGCACCTTCCAGGTATTTATCTTTCACATGCTTCAGAAATTCTTCTGGTTGCCATCTTCTTCAACAAAGATTTTGGGTCAGATTCCAAAAGAGTTGTTCTTACTGTGTCTCCCCTGATTCCAAAAGACCTGTTCTCAGTGTAAGAGACTTACTTCGGTGTCTATAAATAGGCTTATTATGGGGACCAGATTCCAAACCACTTGCTCTCAGAGTAAGTGGTCATTTACATTGAGAGCAAGTCTTTTGGAATTGGGACTTGTGCTTTTTAAATAATCCTCTCAAAAACACAGCCAATACCCCAAAATATGGCCATAATCAATGGCAGATTAGCTTTAAGAGTATTCCTCCTTTCAGAAAAATCAGCCAGCCCATTTAAAAAAAAAAAAAAAAGAGAGAGAAGTAATATAAAAAAACTGCACTCCACTCTCTTCCAACTTTTTTTCTCTGAGGGATCTTAACTGAGCCAAAAATCCTGTAAGAAGTTCAAAACATGCCTCTCCTCCTGCAAAGCAATATAAAACAAAAGGTAATGGCTTCTGCACCACTTACCATGCACTGAATTTACACTCCATTCATTGTGAAGTCTTCATAGTAACAGAATCTGTCAGATGTGCAGAATGAACCTTTGTCTCCACTGCCTTATTAAATGGGCATTTTTATCTCTGGTCACTGCTTTACAAGGTGAATGGAAACATTTTCACATCCTTTCATAACTACTGTGGAAATATTTTGGCCAATAAAAAGTTTTATTTTAACTGAATCTTCAAATGAAATGATTTATGAACTCTAACACAGAATGATAAAACCAAGCTTACAGTAAATCACTTAAAACTGATATATTATATGGTGATGAAAAATATAGTATAACATTCTCTGAAAATACTACCATTATTCTTACACAAAGTATAAAGAAACACATCCCACTATTAGTGAAATCTACTCAGAATACAAACACAAATTAAAAGATGTTAAGAAAAATGTAGGTGATGACATAAAGTAAAAACAAAATGTGAACTTTGTGTTAAGAATGATATGAAAACTGGCAACAAAATTCAGAAGTAGCCCTCAATATGAGCAATGGATGCACAGACTGTCTGCCAGCTTTAACAATAATTTGCTAATAAGCATATTTCATAGAGAGCCATTCAGTCAATGTATGGTCATTGTCCTTAGTAGCAGATGGCAAATAAATAATAACACAAGTAAAATCGTTAATCTTTACTGAGATAATCTAACTCTAAACCAAATTTTTGACTAATGTAGTTGTCACATAGTAGTTTGGGTAAAAGCATACATAATGACTGACTACTGCACACTTTCAGAGTCATCTATATTAGCAGGGTTTGTAACAGCAATGCATTGTTTGTCATCAGACATTTAGCAGTGGTAGCAACTGCTGCACAATGACAAATTAATTTCCAAAGAATGGAAACTTTTCTTGCCCAAAATGAAACCTGTTACAAAGCAGTATGTCTGATAGTGGTAGATCCAGGTTCCATTTATCTACCAGGCACACACATTGATTGGTGTATGATGTCATGCTACCCAAGTCACAAGCTGATAATATATAAGAATGGAGAATAAAATGGTTAATTAAGTCAGTGTCTGGCTAGCAAATGCCAGCTATAGTTGTTCAAGCTACTTCTTAGAGACAGTGGTGGCGGGACTGAATAAGCTAATACCTATTGATTTTACAGTTCTAGATAATGACTTCAAGGATCACATGAGGAGTGATGGATATAGCTGCCTGGTGGAATGTGACTGGCTTATTTGACCTGAAACTGAACAGTGAACTGTTTTTAGACATTTATGCAAATCATGGGCATACATAATAAGTCTGCTCAAAAGTGTACTTAGCATAATGGAACTTTGGTTTATTTTTTGGTCATGCCATCAGAAGTGAGACAATATACTGGGTCAAGAGAGCTACTGACTGAGCTGTCAGGTAATTGCCATTTCATGGTGAGTTGGGTCACTTAACTAGGACAGCTACTGGAAAGATCCCTGAAGCCACAACATGTAGACATACAGACATGTAGTAATGTTAAGCTGATGTAGTTGCATGTGAAGAGCTTAGTGTCCACCTTCATAAGTCCTTTTGTCCTATACCTGGATCAGATGGGAATGTGGAGTCTGAATGGCTCCTGTTCAGACTTCAATAGCTGACAAGTTGTCAGGCAGCAATGGTCACAAACGGTAATTGTTTGCAATGACAGTAGCCATAAGATCTGCTGCTGACCCTAGGAGGTGAGACAAGTCTGATTTAAATAAGAAGTGTTGGAGTTACAGGGTGCAATATGATTAATAAAATGTGACATGATTTTAATTTTTTTCTGACACTTTGGCAAAAAAAATAGGTGAAAGGATGTTTGATTAGCTGAATTGCTGATTAATTTCTACCTATTGCTGTAGTTGTGTTTTGTGATTGGTAAAATGTGGAGTTCTTATTTGGGTGAATATGAGCAAAGGATCAGTGCAGTATTCAATATGGGATTTTTCAAATACTATGGATGGTATGGGAGCTGTTTTTTTTCTGAGGAATGGATGATTTCATGATTATTTGGCAGATTTAAAATATAACACTGAAAAGGTGGTGAATCATTCAATGAATGTATTATTGCAACAATATTTATTATGTGAAATTGTATCGAAAAGTTTATGAGTGACTATGAAACCATCATTTACTTTTGGGGTTGATTTGGCTGATTTTAAAAAGCAATGGGAACAGGTTGCTTCAAAGGAGAACCTCACCCACAGACTCAAAAACATGTTTAGTTTATCATGGGTTGGTGTTTCCTACATTTTAACACCACTTTGGGACTATTTACAGGTATTTAAATATGTTTATATGTAATTTCTGAGTCTGACCACATGGAGTCTGGCATCTTGAAGTAATTCTGATTGTTTAGTCTGCCTCTAGGTATCTCACAATGCAGTGCCTAAAGCTCTTGTCACTGCATTAATTTTACATGCATACACTGTTGCATTTCAGTCAGTTAGTTTTAAATAACATTTCATGTCATTCAATGACTACTTAAAACACAAACAGTGCAAAAGCCACAGAACAGATTTTCAAAGTGCTTTTTAGTGTTGCTTCTTTTTAGAATGGCTAAACTGCAGTTTTTCTGAAGCCTGAATTGTACTACTTTGACTCATCTCCCATCCCCTTCATACCTAACTTTCCTAGCTGTCAAAGTGCTATGGGTAATTTGAGCTGTTACCTGCTGTGATTGACAGCTCACAGCATGATGCTTGACTCATGTACTGTTTTCTTGTTCTAGGCTTTACTTTCTGTATGGATAAGGGAAGGACCAGGGAGCTGTGGCATCATAGCATGGGTGAGTTTTTTAGGATAGTCATGATGATGTCAGTTTGGAGAGAGGATTGGACAGAAAACTACCTCTATTCAGTGGCCTTGATGACATCAGTGAATTGGAGACTGCAGCAAGCTTTTCCAGGGTGGGATAAAAGTTTTTTTTTTAATTAAAACCACCACAGTACACTAAGGTACTGTTCTAGTGGAGAGAAACAGTCAATTTAAAATATTTTAAATGTTGTGTTGCTGTTTATTCATAGCAGGGACAGTAAATATGGAGAAAAAGGACAGAGAAGTTGAGCATTAAATAATAGGATCCCATTGTTGTCCGTTAAAATGTTCACTAGACTTCTTTAGAATATTCATGGAGTATGATATGCATGAATTTGAATCCCTAAATGCTAAGATTCAAAAACTTTTTGAATCTAAACCTGTTTCATCAAGTATGCCTTTGAACTATCTGGAGGATAAAATTCAAGTTCTGTTCTCTGATTTTTAATAAGTTGGGAAATACCTTCATTTCTAAAAGCCACTAGAAGCTTCAGAGAGACATGAGATTATTTGAAAATGCTTTATGATTTCCCTGGGAAACGTTCTATGTTCTATGTTGAAACATCATTCTCAACAAGGGAGCAGAGGTTATATAGATGGCAGCTGAAGTATACTATCAATCACAGAGTGAAGATGTTTTCTTCCAGCAACAAAGATGGTGTGATAACATCTAACAAGATAGAAGGAACTTTTTAAGATGGTTTATCAGCGAGTGTAAAATAAAAAAATAAAAAAAAATTAAAAAAGTGTATATATATATATATATATATATATATATATATATATATATATATATAATAGTGATTTTTTTGTTTCATCTTTTAGTAATGAAAAGGAACAGTGTGCCATTGCCTTCAGGGATGTAAATGCAACTCAGGACACTGAAACCTGTTATGCAAAGGTTTAAAATATATACAAGTATCTAAAATTTCTATTCCTAATATTTTATTTGATTTATGGTTGCTTATTCATAAACTGCAGTGAAAATGTTATTTTTCATATAGGAATATTGCCTCTGAACATTGTAGCATCTGGTTAGATAAGATTATTAAAGATGCAAATTTTAAAAGCCGAAAAGGGTTTATGCCACCATTTATAAAGAAATCAGTTTTAGTATTTTATAATATTCTTAAAAGGATATAATTTTATGTGTTAAAAATGTTCTAAATATGTATTTAATTTTAATCTGACTAAGGAGAGGGATGAATGTGTGATAGTGAAACCTACCAATTAGGGAGGTAATGTTATGATACAACATGATTTTTAGTTAAGGATGTGCTTAAGGTTATTAGAAAATTAAGTAGAGTATCAAAATGTGGATACCAACCCTATGCAGCAAATCCAAAATGGTATAGTATCATTGGTAGAAGGGATGATTAGAAAAGGTTTTTAGTTGTAAGACTAGGGGGCAACTTAATTGCGGAAAATCCATGCATTCCCTTGTTTTATGATGCATAAAAAGCTTGAGGATCCACCTGGGAGACCTATTGTCTCTCAAGTTGGAGATCCATTTGAAAGGGTTGATACTGTTTAAGATATGGTATTAAAGCCATATGTGATACAGATGCCTTCATATATACAGGTTGGTCAACATTTTTTACAGGAAAAAGGGAAGGTGGTTTGACAGGATCAGCATAGTTTAGGTTTATTACCACTAGCATATTTTTGATAGGTGTTCAAAGATTGATATTTTGGATTTGATAAGTTTTGCTTTAAATAATTTTTATTTTAACTTTAATTGTAATATTTATAAGCAGATACGCGGGACAGCTAGGGGGACTAGATTTGCCTCAGTTATGAGAATTTATTTATGGGTAAGTTTGAAAAAGGTTTTCTATATTGAGATTTTTATTTTGAGAAAAAATATAAAATATTTGCTTTTTATTATACAGAGAAGTTCATGTTTGTTTGAAGAATTCATGGAGTAGCTTCACATTAACAGTTATAGTTTGTGGTTTTCTTTTGGTTTGCAGAAAAATAGGATTTATTATTTAGATGTTCTGATTTCATAAAGAGTAATGAGATACATTCATCCCTATATAGAAAATCTACTTTGGTGAATACTATTTTTATTTGCATCTAAGCCACACCCTACCCATTTGTTGAACTCCCTTCTGTATGGTGAATTTCTTAGAGCAAGTTTTTATGCTCAGAAAATGATAATTATCAGGAAGTAGCTAAGGAAATTGTTAATAGATTACATATGAGAGGTTTTAAATATTACCATTTGATACATCCAGGTATGTTTTTGGAAGAAATTGGTCTACACAAAGAATACCTAGATGATTGTAGGATGTTGTGGAAGGGTACTACTGAAGATTTACAGTAGTTTGTAAAATATCTCAATGATAATGGTTTTGATATTGAATTTATATATAACTATGATCTCTTTGTATCCAACTATTTGGATATTTCAAAAACAAAACTGATGGATGGAAGTGTCAGCAATAATACTCATCATTAGCAATATCTCCTTTTCACAATTTTTGCATGTCAGAGGATGACTCTGTTTCAAGATGAAATCAATGGTGTAAAAGAAAAATGTATCATTCTCTGGTAGCTATGTAGTTAATTTAGTGGAACAGGACAAACAGTGGGCTAGTCTTAAGCTTATCAATGCTGCTGCTGTGCTTATGGATCAATGTCAGTAGTACTACACATCCTATCAGATTGCTTATCACATTTGGTAACAAGAACTATAAGATCAGACAATGTATTCAACACCAACTGCATTTATTAGCACAGGACAGGATAACTTTTTAGCAACATATACAGTTTACTTACCATAGAGGTAAAAATCAGGCTAATGTTTTGTTTCATTATAAATATGTGTAGTTATCAAAACAAACTGACTTTTCTGATGGTATATTGGTTTGTAGTTAACCACGTGGTCATTGTGCACACTGCATTATTATTATTTTAAACATGAAGCACTTCACTTCATCCAATGTTGGTCAAACGTTTGACATTAGATCGACTAGGTGCTATATTTAGTGGTATGCCAATGCAAGGCTTTCTACGTGGGCCAGACCTCTTGCCCACTCACACAAAGAATCTTGCTTCATTTGTGCAACATTAATTGAAAATGAGACAGAAGTGCATTATACAGGCACACTATTATTCACACCTTAGCTTACTTTTCATTTATTGGTATTGATAAGATTTGTACTGTTGGGTGTATTAATAAACAAAAACATGCTCTACTGGAGCAAAAAGAGAAGTAATAGATTGTTACACTTGGGGCTAGGCTCCCACCAGATCTAAATGAACATTTTTAATTTACATCATATAATTTTTACTTTGGTCCAGTTTTTATTTACTGACCTACATTTCTTCTCTGCCTGTCAATATAAATTAATATAAACAAGAATAAGTGATCTAATTAAATGTTTCTGAATACTGAATTAATTTGCCTCTGAGCTGTTCTTGTTCTTTGAATTTGACCTGTATATACAGAAGTGTTTTCTAACTTCAATTATAACAAATGCAAAGTAATGTATTTTGTTAGACCAGTTGTTAAACCTAATTTATTTCTTAATGGAGTCAATCGACAAGAAACAATGGATTATAAGGGATTTAGGTATTATTAATTCTTTTGATCTGTTCTTTACTACTTATGTAAACACTATCAGGAAATGAGCCATAGGTCGCATAGGACAATTTTTTAAAATTAATCTCTTTAAGATATGAATCAAATTTTGTTCATTTATATATAATACATATTTGACCTATCCTGGAGTTTAACAGTACTTTCTGCATTTATAATAGAACACAACTTGCTATGATAGAGTGGCTCCCTATTAAAATGTCAGCACTAGAAAAGCCAAAAATGAGATCAAAAACCCAGGAAAAGAGCAAATCAAAAGATCGCTCTTCTGCTTTAAACTTCTTTTTTTGCAGGAGGCAAGCTCTCTGCACATCTTGATATACAGGATAAGCCCCCCACACCACCTGAACTTATATATATTTATAAATATATATACGTGCACACACGCGCACACACACACACACACACACACACACACACACACACACACACACACACACAAGAAAAGGGAATATTCTTAGAAATTGTCATCTCATCCTTAATATATTTAAGCCCTTTTTTCGGCCATTCAGTCTCTGTGTTTCAGGACTCACTCAAGCAAGTCACAGCATTTCAAATGGTTGCGAGGATAGAGTCAGTTCAAAGAAAAAACACATGATATCTTATATATCAAGAATGATGTAAAGTTCTGAATCTGTGTTCATTACATTACAGACATACAAGGCTGAGGCTATTAATGCTTATAACCTTTTCATTATTTTCTGCCACAGGTTATTTATAATGCCTCCTTATCCATCAATTTCTGTGCACTTAGGAATGATAATAAAACTGTTATTATCAAGAGCTGTAGTACGATCTTAAGGAGTACGTTTATAACACATATATGTAAAAGATGGAACAGAATTCATGTTGATATTAATTTGTCATCTAGTATAACCTCTTCTCGAAGCTTGAGGTGAATTTTGGCATCCATGTCAAGAACACATTATAAAGGGTTATGATCAGAGACCTGATCATAATTCTTTGTAGTGCATGGTGCTTTATCTGTTCCATGTACTACTAGTTACCAGAAAAAAGTCTCACGTGTTTTGCCAGCTTTCAAAGCTGTAAAAATCTTAGCAAGTATTGTCACAAAGGAAGTGTAGTTTCATTGATGAAGAAAATTACACTACTTTCACATTGCTGTGCCTCTCAACTGTCCAGATTTTTGCAGAATGTCCAGTTTTTTGTCTCATATGTTCAGTCTGTTCCTCATAAAATTTGTGGTTTTCTGGCAAATCACTGAGGATTGAAGTCACTAAATAATAACATACGTTTAATTTTAGACTTTGTAGCCTTCAGAAAATGCATGCTAACACAAATCCTATTATTCTAGCAACTTTCTAAGTTTCTAAGAGCAAGTCAAGGACACATAAGCGACACACACAGCAGTCAGAAACAAATTATTATTTATTATTTATTTATTGGCATTTATTGATTGGGAAAGTCCATTGGGTTGAGTAACCCATCTTCAGTGATGGCCCAGGGAGAAAAGCTCCAATAATAAAGTGATTTTATAAAAAACATCAGCATTTCGAGGGATAGTCAACATCGTGATATACATAATACAATTTTATCAGAGTTACAGAAGTATTTACAGTTGTAGCAGAGTTACAGTAGTATTTACAATGGTAGCAGAGGTACGTAAAAACACGTTTCAATCCAGTGATGTAATGAAGAAGTCATTCTATTTATACATTCAGAGAAATACAATTAGAAGTGTATAAGTTAAAAATTGTATAGGAGAAACAGCAAAAGATTATACAGTAATATAAGGAAAAGCAGAGAGGGAGATAATAGAGAGCAGTTAAAGTATTTGTTGGGAGTAGTAGCCAACAGTATCTTTAAGGTGATTTAGTCATGGGATAACAGTGACAGATATGGTTTATGAGATAGTGTCCTTTCAGTGCTGACTTGAATGTTTTTATGGAGTGTAGCTGGGTGATAGTGTCCATAGTTTAGCAATGGCATGAGAATAGAGGCATTGTCCAGCTCTTTAATTGGGCTTAGTTACAGTTAGGAGTTGTTTGTTAGAGGACCTGAGATTCCTAGTTGGGGTTTGAGTTTGTATAATAGCTTGAAGGGATGGGCAATAGTTTGGGTTAAATAGCAATTTGTGGGTAAGAGTACATTGTGTAGAATAGAGGTAGTGAGAGAACTCAAACCAGTTTAAAGTATTAATTGCCAAGCAGTGTTTTGTGCGAGTATGCATATTGGAGACAAACTTAGCTATTTTGTAATAACATGACTGTAGTTTGTTCATGACAGATGTGTGCAGGTTAGTGAAAATGGAGTTACCATAGAGTAGGGAAGTGAAAATTATACTATTTGCTAATTTTAACTTGGTGGACTTGTCCAAACAGAGTTGATGTCTATAGTGCTTACTAAGTTTAAAATGGATCTTTTTGACTACACTGAGTATATGATTTTCGAAAGAGAGTTTATCATCAATTGTGATGCTGAGAAGTTTTGATGCTTTTACAATTTCAATTTTGGTATTGTTTTGTGAGGAAATTTTTAAGTCTAGTGTTAGAGGTTTAGATGAGAAAAGTAAAAGTTTAGATTTTTTGGGATTAAATAGCAGTTGAGCCTCATTAAGCCAGGATTTGACAGAAGTAAATGTGCTTTGTGTTAACTTTAGGAGATTTGTTAGCGGATGTGATTATTTTTGAATCGTCAGCATATTGAATAAGTACACTGCAGAGATGCTTTATGGAGGTTGTTGATAAATATATTAAAAAGCAAGGGCCCAAGACTAGACCCTTGGGGGACCACAGTGTTGTTGATTAGGTATTCAGATTGTTTGCCTTGCCATTTGACAGATTGTTTTCTGTTTTGTAGACAGTTAGAGAACCAGTTTAGAGTGTGTGAGGAGAAGTTTATGGGCTCGAGTTGTGAAATTAGTTTAGTGTGGGACACAGTAGCAAAAGCTTTTCAGAGGTCTAGTAGTATGACAGAAGTTAGGAGACAAGCAGAGTTCTGTTTACTGTATCGGTAAATGAAAGTAGTTGTGCTGTTGGATGGCTGAAAACCGTGTTGGGTGGGTGACAGTAAGTTATTGTTTAAGAGATGTTTTAGCAGTTGAGAATAAATACACTTTTTCAGGATTTTAGATAGAGGTGAAAGTATGGAGATAGGCTGGTAGCTGGATAAGTCACTCACTGGTACTACCACCTTTATGTAGAGGAGTAATAATTGAGTTTTTCCAGAGTTGTGGGACATCTGACTCAGCGATAGATCAATTAATAAGAATACTAACTGGGAATGCTATCGAATCTGCTGCAAGTTTAAGATATTCTGCTGGGAGGCCATCGGAAGAAGGGGAGCGTGGCTTTAATTTTGAAAGCAGTTTACACACTAGAGAGGTGGGTACAGGCTGAATTGTAAAAGAAGGCGTAGTTAGGATGTTTTTTTATGGTTGCACTTTTCAAGGGAAGAGTTGAGATTTGAGAGAGAGAGAGGTTGTTGTTGTCACTACTATTGTACTTTTGTTAGATTGTAAAGCAAAGTCATTAACAAGTTTTTGGATGGTTTCAATGAAGTGGGTGTTGAAAGTTTGGGCAATTTCTTGTGGGACATTTTTAGGAGATGTGGTAAGGTTGTGCTGAGTACCATAATTTAGAAGAGAGGAAACAAAGTTCCAGAACATTTTTGGGTTATTTTGATGGGTTGAGAGTTTGGCGGAGAAGTATATTCTTTTATCTATGATGACATGTTTTTGGCATTACTGCGCTGTTGCTTATATTTGAGTTCATTTTGTGGGGTTTTATTCCTTCGCCATTCTTTTCAGGCTTTATCCCTAGAAGTAAGTAACTGTTTTGTTTATTTTGTTAGCCAAGAGGCATGGTTAAGCTTTGTTCTTTTGGTACGTGTGGGGGCGAGACTGTTTAGTGTATCAAGAAAGATTTTGTTGAAATAGCTAACTGCTTCATCTAGTGCGAGGACTTTGGTAGGGTACCAGTCATGGGTTTTTAGAGTATGTAGAAATACTTGTTGATTGAAGTGGGTGAGATACCTAGTTGTTCTTAGAGAAAGTGGTTTGTCTATGTGCATTTGGGTTCTATAGATATATGCAGGGAGATTGTCGCTAAAGGTATTAGGAAGTGTTCCTGCCTTGGAGAATTTTTGAGGGTGTGAGATGAGTATCCAGTCTAAGGTTGACTCAGTTTGTTTATTCACCCTACGTGTGGTGTCTGTGATGAGCTGAGTAAACTTATACAAATTTATATTATTTAGTGGAGAGGTGGTGATGAGTGTTTTCCTATTTGTGTTTCCAAGAATGATGGTTTCATTTGATATATTAAGGGTTGTCCAGGATATTAGATCTTCCAGGGTAGGTATATTTTGACCAGGGGGAATATAAAGTACAGCAATACATAATTGTTTTCCGCTGTTGATATGAAGGTTAGCTAGCAATAATTCCATATTTCCAAATGTTGGTATAGGTTTGGAATATGACATAATAGTTAAAGTATCTTGGTAGATTAATGCAACGCCTCAACTTTTTTTGTGGAGCCAGTCATGTCCAAGGATATCATATCCTGGAAGGATTACTTCAGTATTAGATATGTTTGGTTTTAACCAGGTCTCAGTGAGTGCTACTATATCTGGGGAGTAGTGTGTGAGCCAGGCATGGAATTATGTGGTTTTGTTACAAATACTACGTACATTAACTGTTGTTATGCAAAGATTTCTGGCACTGGGAGAAGTGTTGTAGGTTGAGCAGTTGATAGATCATCGATTCGGGTGAATATCACCACATAGAGATAAGGCCTGGTAATGATATGTAAGGATGGTTGGAAGTTGGGTTAAGAAGAGAGGCCTGTGGAGGGGGTAGCAAGTTCATTTTTGTTTGATTGTGATAACAAGGTATCTTAACTTTGCTAGGTAATAAGTATGGTAATTGAATAGTGAAGTGGTGATTTCAGAATAGCTGTTTGTATTACAGTAGGATGATATGGGTATTTTGGGAGATACTGTTGTTGAGGGATGAAAATGAGTGAAGAATGAGGTGGTGTGGGACAGAAAGAAAAGAGTGATGGTAAGGGTGAGTATGGTAACATAGGGTTTTAAGGTATAGGCCATGTTAGGAAAGATACTGGTGCTTTAGTTAACAGAGAGGAAGGAGGTGGAGCCTGGAAAGGAAAAGTAGGTGGAAGGGTGTTTTAATCTTGGATGTAAATGGTGGTTAAGGGGGATTGAAAGGGAGAATAGTTGTGATAGTGGAAGAGCAGCTGTTGTGAGTTGGGCAGGAAAGGGAGGGGCTTTGGTGAGTATAAATGTAATTGGATTGGGAGTGGGAATGGGGGTAGCGTAGGGGAGTGGATTGAGCCCAGAGCATAAAGAAACCAGGTTGAGAATCGGACCATGGCTGGATGAAAAACAATCATTAAGCCAGGTAAATAAGGATAGTGAAGTTCATTCAACTGTTTGCACAAGCCTGTTTTTAATTCTGCAACTGTAATTTGTTTGTTGGTACTGACAGATTTAACTGTCTATACTCATACCCTATCTTTACAAGTGAAGCAGGGGTGATAAATATTTCTTAAGATTAGGTTTTGCACTAAACTTAACTGATTTGTCTTTTTTCCTGATATCAGACCCATGCACTACAATACTATTCCATGCATTAGAGAATATAAATATTTAGGTTTAATCCTCAGTCCATCCCTAACCTTCACAATGCACACAGGCAACATTATTAACAATAGTAATTAATAATTAATTAGTTTCTCTGTCATGGCCCATAAATCTCTGATGAAGAGTGTGCTGCCTGCTTCCTGTCCTGTAATCTCTTTCTACTCTGCTTATAACATTCAAGGATTGCAAGTCACAGAAAACAAAACTGCAAGAGTTGTGTTACTTGCTGACTTCAGTGCTCACCACTGCAACCTACTGAAAGACCTAAACTCGATTCCTATAACTGAAAGAGACACTTATCTACTTTGTACTCTACTGTGTAAAATGCTAAAAGGTGGTTATTGCCTCATTTGAAAAGAAACCCCCCTTTTCAGGAGCTTCCATATACTCTAAGGAGTATTCAGCCAGAGTTATTCTTACACAGCCACCCCCCATTTTACACAGCTCTTGGTGAAAGAGACTTCTCCTGAACTGGATCAGTGCTCTGAAATCAACTACCAGCTGGCATCAGATGTTATGAGATTTAAGAAGTCTCTTTCTGAATACCTTTTAGGAGTGTAAATGCTTCAGGAATAATCTATAATTAATTCTACCAATCACTAAGTCACTTACTGAAGTACTCACTGTTCTATTTTAATTTCCACCGGAATCTTCCCACAGCTTAATCTGTTCTTTTGGTTTTCTTCTGTCTACATGTTATTACTTGTTAGCACACAGAAACAAACTTTGTTTCAAGCTCTTATAAAAAATTTAAAATGTATTACAATTTTTTGCAACTTTATAATATTGTAGTGTCAGTTTTATTGCTGCCAATGTAATTGTATATCTCTAAAATATCATATTGTATACATTATTTTGCCTTTGTGCCTGGGTTATGACCGATGAATGTCCCTGGGCCACTTACTCAGTTATCAGATATTAACTAAGTAAATGAATAAATAAATTATAATGTTGCAGAAAGTGCTTTTGAAAAGTAAGGTGCAGGGTTAGGGTTAAGGTATTCAGGTATCAGTAAGGTAATGGAAGGGGGATTTTGCATTCCAATGATCCCTAGACACAGCCATGGGGATATATGTATTTCCTTATGATTCTTCCAAGCAACTATTTACAAGATATTTAGAGATTACTGCATGTATGGCGTCCAGCCTTCAAGTGTGTTTCAATAGCAAGAGACTGTGTCATCAATTTACATGCTTTGAAAACATTACAAGCCTGATTGTCATCCCAACTGCAGAAAGGGTTTTATTGTATTGATCATTCAGGGAACCCTAGTGACACTAGTGCAGACCTTCAGCTTCTCTCATTGTACTTGGTGCTTGGCTTGGTATTCTTTACATGTTATGAAGACAAAAAATGAACTATATTATGGTTGGATGAGAGGCCTACTATAACAAGCAAATAACTGACTTCCTATTTTATTTTATCTGCCTCCACCTTTTTTCTTCTAATTTGTTGCTTCTTTTCATAGTCTTTTTCTCATAGTTTGTGTTGTCCCTGTGTAGAGGTCAAGAAAAAGTGAATGAAGCTGCAAGGTGATTGCTGTGGAAAATAACATCTTATTAAGCCTCACATTGAAAAGTGGTGAAACAGAATGGGAATGGTTGTTGTGCAGGCAATGCTTTTTGGATATAGGATACTGTTATACCTTAGAAATGAAGTAAGGTACTGATTACTATTGCCTGGTATTTACTCACATTCACATTCATTATATTTGCTCCAGTGGCGGCTGGTGACAGCGGAATGGGTGGGGCCAATGGGAAGGGGTGTGGCCAACTAGAAAGAGGTGGTGCTATGCTCAAAACCACAACAACTGGAACTTTGATTAGATACGCTGGTCTGGGTGCCAAACCATCACTACGAGAGTCCAATCAAGACAAAATGAAGTATAGAAGAAAAAAAATTTCAATACATTGGCTACATGACAGCTTACTTAATATCTAGAGGGAAACACAAAGGTTGTGAGGCATGAAAAAATAAATTACTTTTTAAATACATTACTGGAATGCCAGTCAAAATCAAGTATTAAAAAAAAAACAAGCAGCACTCAACTCAAACCAATTCTCCTTGCACTGCAGTTTGAATTATAATTTATATTCAGCTTTATAAAATTACCAAGTAACATGCTGAAAGTAGCAATCTCTGTGATACTTATAAAAATGTTTCTTATCCAAAAGAGACCTGCTGCCTGACAACAACTATTTACTTGTTTCATGGGGAAGACATGATCAAAGTAAAAAATGAACAGCAAACAAGAAACAAGCTCAAGATAAATTGCTTAAAGGATTGTTGCACAAGTTATGGACATTCTGTTTAGTTTATGGGTAAAGCCTGCAAAGATGACTGCAAGTCTCCAATAAATGTAATGAATGAAATGTAATGAGCTTCTAAAAATACTGTAATCCTGTCTTTTATTACAAATACTGTCATATGCATTTCAATACCTAACGCTTATAAGTTATCCAGTTATGTAAATATTCTCTGCATGGCAACAACAAAAAAGGCTTTCAATGTTGCTAATTCTTTAACAGTATGCTTATTAAAGCTTAGTTGCATCTTACAATCTCCAATAAGCTTACCTGATGGTCATTAAAGCATTGCTACTTAAACACAGATCAACAGGGCACCATGAAAGCATGCATTTTCTGAAGAATAAGAAGCATAAATCAACAGTATAAATATATGACAGAAAACCAGAACTTTCTGCAAAATCAAGGACAGATGAAAAGCCACTGTTGTACTTGTGTCTACCTTGGATGAGGGAATACTCTGCACACTTACACTGCATAACTGCTCCTTGCCTTGCTTAGACACATCCAGAGTCACTACATGGGGGAGTGGGATGCAACAAGTATCAAGACAAAACCAATTGCTGTGCACATGGGAGATGCACGGCCGGGTAATACCATAAAGAAATACAGATGGCCAGCAAAATTATCAGTCAAACGTACAGCCAAAAAGGATAGTGAATAAACTGACTTTATTACTGAAAATAAAAAACAGACCAGTTTCGGCAAAATGATGCCTTCTTCAGTGTTAGACAAACAGACATCTGTTTGTCTAACACTGAAGAAGGCATAATTTTGCCGAAACCGGTCTGTTTTTTATTTTCAGTAATAAAGTCAGTTTATTCACTATCCTTTTTGGCTGTACGTTTGACTGCTAATTTTGCTGGCCAACTGTGTTTCTTTATGCAACAAGTATGTCACAATTTGAAATGTCTCTGGCTGACGGTGATGGCTCTGACACTCATAACTCTCAACCTCAGAGCAAGAAATCTGGAGAAAGCTATACATAAAAGTGGGACACACCCAAAAATAAGGGCAATTTTTAAATATTGCTCTTATAAACTTAGAAAGATAATAGAATAGTAGTAGATCTTGCATTAGTATGAATTTTCTAAAGGGTATGAAATCTAAAACTCAAATGTCTGCCATTATTGTTTAACTTCAATCTTTAATGATTTGCCACTAATTTGCCAGAAAGCCACAATTTTATGAAAAACAGACCAAAAATGTGATGCAAAAATATAAAATTTCCACACAATACAGCTGGGAACCTGTCAAAGAAGGGACACCTTTTTAAAATTAGTACTGTTAACTTGAGCAGCTGACAAAAGAAGAGAATCTACGTGCATTTCTGAAATAAAAGTAATCTATAACACTGATAATTACAGTTATTTATAATTGGAAACCCTCCACGTTTTCTTCCAAAATTGCCATTTTGCGGAGGGATCATTAGGGGGAGAGCAACATTTCTAGCCAAAACTGGGGACAGTTGAGAGGTTTGGATATTCCTAATTCTATAAAGCAATTTATTTGCATGTACCTCTCAACCTCTTAATTGCAGGAAATCTGAACAAGGCCAAATATATTGGGGGAACATATAAATAGTACTAAAAATTGCTCTTGTATAAACTTAAGATAGTTGATAGAATAACAGGTCTTGCTTTAGCATGCATTTTTCTGAAGGTTATGATATCTGAAACTCAATGTCTGTCATTACTTAGTGACTTCATTCCTAAATGATTTGCCAGAAAACCACAAATTTTATGAGGAACAAATCAAAAATAAGAAGCAAAAGTCTATTCATTCTGCAAAAATCTGGACAGTTGAGAGGTATAGTTCAGCCGGGGCTGTCTTTGAGTTTGCTGCCCTTCCCCCCTCACAAAATCATGGTCGAATGAAGCCTCCCCCGTGTAGCCATTCCACTGTCCCATTCCTTGGTTATTTTGCCCCATTTACCATAAACACTGTAATGTGCATACTGCTTTACTTCTGCAATGATTTGGATTTGAAAGTTTTATTTTGCATTTTACAGCTCAAACACTAATAGATATCTGCTAAACAAAGCAATGCAGTCTCACAATGAAAATAGACTTAGCATTAAAACGTATCTGCCCTTGAAACTCACATTCATTGAAACAGCATTGAAGCCCACATTCAAAGAAAATACATTTTGCCAGTGGCAGATAAAGATTAACTTTGGGCTGTTTTCAAATCATAGGCCCCTTGCACACGAAACATACATGTGCACTTTGATACACCTTCCTGATTCTATTAAATTATATTACTTGCACAATACAGTACAGTTGTTAGAGGGTGTTTTAAATTTATTGTTTTGAACATTTTTCCAGTAAACAATGAAACAAAATGCATGCACCAATAATGACAAAACTGCCCAATTCAGAACATTTCCATCATAAAAGTCTACTCAGACTTCTACAGTCCACCAGTATCAGTAAATATGTACAATCTCTGAAGAAGTAAAAGTCATCTAAATAATTACACATTAAAGAAACCTGTAACTAATGAAGAGGTTGCTCCTAGCAAACAACTTTATATTTCATTGTTTCATCTACAAAGTGCCTGTTGCCCTTGAGGAATAAATTGCCTATGTTGCATTAAAAAAATGATAAGTTAGTAATATTGCAATAGGGAATGGATGGCAAACTGATAACAGGTTCATAGTTACTAGGTATCTTCGCCAAAAAGGACTGCAGCACCCTCCCCCTTTACAACACAGTACAGTATCAGCAATGCATCTACCTATTGTGGGAGTAGAACTCACAGCCTTCTGCATCAAAAGCAAGTACACTACCTGTTGTGCTATTAACAATGCAAGCAGACTCAGCATAAGCAGCACTAAACTTTTGTTCCCCTGCAGCTCTCATCTTCTTGTAAAATCTACTCGACACTCAGTTGTATCTCTGAACTTTGCAGCACAAGAAATCTGGAAAAAGCCAAAATCTATTGAGGGGGACAAAAGCCCAAAAAACAGGGACACATTTTAAACATTGCTTGCATAATCCAAGAGAAACAGTTCCCTAGCAGGTAAACGCTCCTTTTCCAAAAAGAAGTAAATGAATAATATGTCCACCAGTTAATGGAAAGGAGTGAAGCTGGACAGTTTACCAAAAATTGCTCGAGATAACTCCAAGTACGTCAAAGTACATCCATATAGAACGCAAAATTCAGTAATTCTTATAAAATTTTATTGCAACAGACAAGCGCTTTCGCTATGTATAGCTTCTTCAGGTCACTTTAATAATGCAAGGATAAAATTGCCCAAAATATATAGGCATATCAATTAGACAATTAAAACATTAGTTACATATTTAAAAGGGAAACGTAAAAGCAAATGTATAAAAAATCATGTGTATATAGCAATGCATAGAAATGTATCTCAGACCAAAACCACATATATAGGTATAAAAATATAAAATACATGTATGAATGCAATGTGTACATATATATAAACATATAAAAAAGCAATAAATAGAATATAGTAATGCTAAAAAATATATATAAGTATAAACAGGTAACAAGCATAACCTATCTATATATTACAAGACAAACTGGTCACTGAAAAAGTCACTAAAAATGTCACTAGAAAATGTCCACTGTCATATACAAACTATCACACATCTGAAGATTGAAATAAATGTGCCTAAAGTATCAGTGTTGAAACACCTCTATTCATGTGTTTTCACTTAATATCTCTACGTCTCCTTAACCTAGGTTTAATGGATGCTCTCTCATTCAGGCCTGACCCACTGTCAGCCCTCAGTCGCACAATCCAATCACTCTCCTTGCCTTCAGTGTGACTCCTTATGTCACCTCCTTTCTTGTTCGGAGTTAATACTTCCAAGGCCCTAAATAAAAAAGTATGTGTATGATCACTGACACTGACATGCTTGGCTAAAGCATTGTGTGTGGACCCTTTCCTAATGTGGTACACATGTTCTCTTATTCTGTCTCTAAATTTACGGTTCGTTTTGCCTACATAGAAACTCGTGCAAACTTGGCAAACAGCAAGATATATCACATTACTGTTCATACAATCCGCAGTGACAGCGGTCTTAAAAATGCATTGTGTATCAGGATGTATAAAGTCAGTTGCACTATCAATGTATGAACAGAAATTACAGTGTCCACATGGCATGGTATATCGTGTAATCATTTCATCTTTCTTCTGTCTCGGGTAACATAGCATTCTCTTAAGGTTCTTCTTATTCTTATATTGAAACTTAGGGGTGTCACCAACAATACTTCTTAGATCATCATCAATCTGAAAAACTGTCCAAAATCTGCTAATTATCTCTCTGATCTCAAAATGATCAGAAGTGAAAGTGGTTGTGAATTTCACCACAGGTGTAGTAGTGGATATGTTATTATTAGGGGTACATGTTTCAGCAATGGGTCCAAAATATGGCATAGCTATAGTGTGTCTTAAGTCGTGCATGTTCTTTAAGCTATTACTGACTTCATTGATACCATAACCTCTATCTATCAATCTACCCTTTAGGCTCTCCAATTCCATATAAAAGCCCTCTTCAGTCGGATTCAATCTGGAGGCTCTAATGGCCTGACCTTTGATGATATTTCTAAAAACAAAGGAAGGATGCATACTGGATCTCAGTAATAAAGAATTACTATAGCATGCCTTCCTAAAAACACCAGTATTGATCAAACCATTGGGTAGTTGCTCTATATACAGATCTAAAAACTCAATCCTGTCTGGTGAATAACTCATGGTAAATCTTAGGTAATTAGTTAGTTTATTCATCATATATATAGTTGCTAAAAACATTTCTATTATATCGCCTAAGTGAAACAAAGTCTAGAGCCTCTATAAAACCAGCTCTGAAAAAAGAAGAAATATTAATGTTAAACCTAGATAGAATAGGCTCATGCTCCACTATGTTCTGTTTGCTAGGTAATGGATTTGTCACTACAATGTATGCACATTATAGCTCTATACCATACAATTAATGCCATATTTATTTTTTATATATGTTTTTAATATATGTCTTTATAGACTTTGTTTCACTTAGGCGATATAACAGAAATGTTTTTAGCAACTATATATATGATATCATGATGCACATATAGATGTAGGAAATATATGAATTAATACAAGATGTTACATCTTGTTTTATTTACCAGTTTGGTTTTAATTACCTTATTTCATAAATTATGTTTGATTGAATCATTTAATTGGGTATTTTATAATGTATATATAAGGGAATCATGGGTAGCAGTGATTTGATCTGATGAAGCTCATTTTTGGGTGAAAGCGCTTATCAACTGCAACTTTCTATGTATTGTACTCGTGGTTTGCAATACTGTGGATTAAAGTTTTAGTTATACCTGGATTGGTCCTGTTTACTTGATCTGCTATACTCCGTCACTCATTGCTGATTTGGTTTTACATTTTTACGTATTCACGAGTGACACGGAGTATTTTTTCTATACAAGGCAGCCTTTGGTACGTTTATTAAATAAAGATTGGATGTCAAGAGTGACAAAAATATATTCATCCAAAATCTCAAGATGTTTGGTACATTCATAAAAATCCAGTAAAAACTGTTTCGAATCTTTCAAGACATACTTATTATCATTAAGAATAGGTCTCAGATTCTTCTCAATATATACTGAAAGGTGCTCAGTGACCCATCCACGGCCAGAAACTATTGGTCTCATGGGTGGGTCCCGAGCATCTTTGTGAATTTTTGGTAGTCCATGAATAGCAGGAATCATAGGTTCCTTGATGATAAGGTATTCATAGAGATCTCTGTCTATTAATTCACTCATATGAATGTCCAGTAACGTGTCCTTAATCAACCTTATGATATCTATAGACATATCTAATGTGATAATTTGATAGAAACTATAATCTAACATATCCTTCATAGAACTATAATAATGTGAAATATTCATAACCACCACTCGTCCTCCCTTATCTGCAGGCCTAACAACAATAGTGTCATCATCCTGCAGTTTTTTGAGACTAATCCTTTCATTATATGTGAGATTATCTCTCTTATAAGATTTCTTATTCAGATTATCATTGTAATATTTATAGAGCTCTTCTTCCGTGAGACGTTGAAAGGTCTCTACTAAGGGATGGTTCACAGGAACATATTCACTGAGATTTTTAAAAATAAATTTACTATTTGATTGATCTCTAAAGTCAGACCCTTTGTAGAGTAGCTTTAGCATAACATTCCTACAAAATAATTTCAAATCTACCATGGTTTCAGTAATGACACTTGTGCTTCTAGGGATGAAATTCATCCCTTTACTCAATAACTTAACATCATCACCAGTTAGTACTCTATCAGATAAATTATGAACTAATGTCTGTCCTTGTTCCACATCCTCTTCAGGGTCTGATTCTGCGGAAGTTCCTCTGAGAGCTTCCTTTTTTGCCGTCCACGACTCATTGAGCGTGTACGTCAGGGACCCTTCTCTAATCGAACAGGAAGGGGAAAAGAAACGTTCAAGACTGTCTCAGGACATGAATTTATCTGAGTGCTTGGCACTTTTGGTCTGACAATAGTTCCTATTTCTTGATCTCGACTAACTGGCTTATTCTTAACAATCTGTACCTTGGGATATAGATTAGTTTCAGCATGCATACTGGGATGCATTATATGTATCACATCATTTGAATCATTATTGGTCATAACAGTGGATTCTATAGAATCAATAGATTCAATATGTGGTGTGGTAACATTCACTCCTTCACCCCTTCCCTGTACCTCCAGTGTATCATCCTGCCTAACATTAGTGACAGTATTCATGGAAATGTGACTATCAGTCCTAGTATCATCATCCATAACATTAGTATTGCCTAAAGAATGTACAGTTCGCAGATCATTATCTTTACAAGTCCTATCACATATTTCCCTCGTAACGATAGAGGGAGTTCTTGCATTGCTCACATTATCCACATTGCTCTCATGATTAAAATTCCTAAAATTTCTATAGGCATTTCTTTTAACATTATTATCAACAGTTACATTATTGTAAACATTACTGTTAGAGTTAAAATTGTTAACATTTTCAAAATTGTGTCCATGTCTAGGCCATGTGAAGACATGGCCTAATTTAAAATCATTTAAATCCCTAATTATCTTGTGTCTTTTTTGTTGTAGTAGTTTACGTTCTAGTGCTAGCACACTATCTAGCAAATTTTCGAAAAGTGGTTTCACTGTACCTTCTGTAAACTCACTGAAGATGATAGATTGTTTTTTATTAATATCCTCAGTCAGAGCACTCTCTTCGGGTCCAAAGAAAGTTATTAATAACTCCAAATATCTCTGACTCGCATCTAAATTTAATTTCTGCCATGCAGTTAACAGTTCCGGGTATTCCTGGCCCTGGCTTGGCATGTTAAATATACGTAGACCTCGTGGCACAATGTTCTTATCAAGGCAAAACTGTAGGTGCAGTCGCTGCACCTGAAGCCTCTTCAACTTAAAGAAACTTTTTTCCGTTTCGTCGAGAAGTCTATGTAACCTCTCCATGTCGACGGTCTCAGTAGTGATGTCATCTCTCGGCGCCAAACTTTCCAGCTGCCACGACGTAACAGCAGTACCCTCTAAATACTGCTTAAATCTTTTCATTAGACCTCCGTTTCTCTGGTGTTCACCTCGAGGAACGTAGTCTAATTCTATACTGGCCATTTTACTCACAAAGCGCAAAGATAAAAAGATGAAGTAATAACAAAGTTTCTGTCCGCTCTTAAAGGTGAAAAAATAATAAAGTGGTAACAAAGTTTCTGTCCGCTCCTGCAAGTGAACTATAAAATGTATAAACGATAAACCAAGAGAAACAGTTCCCTAGCAGGTACACGCTCCTTTTCCAAAAAGAAGTAAATGAATAATATGTCCACAACGATGAAGAAGCGTAGTGATATGCGAAAGCGCTCATCTTTGTTTTATACACAATAAACGCATTGGATTTTATAACTGCTTCTGCCTTTTCCTGTGTTGGGACTGCACGTGTGTTTTTCTGCCTGTTCATCTACTTTGTAACGGACAGTCCCTTGTTGGTGTGGTGATCTTTGTTGAATATCTATATGGATGTACTTTGACGTACTTGGAGTTATCTCGAGCAATTTTTGGTAAACTGTCCAGCTTCACTCCTTTCCATTAACTGGTGGACATATTGCTTGCATAATGTTGGAAAGTTGCTAGAATAAAATGCTGTGTTACCACCATACATTTCACTGCCAAGTATTGAACCTAGGACCCTGTGCAAACAGTCAGAGCAACATACCACTATGCCAAATGAAGTTATGCCTTACCATAACATTCCATCTGAATTGTTGATCCTCGTTCAGTCATTACGTATGGGTATCGGTTCCGAGCTCAGAACCAAGCCGGCCATTTTCCAAGCTCACGTCAGCTTCAAACTCTTGAGCTAAACTCTTACCCACAATTCCCCTCTCCCTGTTACCTCAGATTGAGTTTGCAAGTTAAAGAAGGCAGAGGCTACCTCTGGTCAAATAACCTAAGAGAACTGGATGGTGAGCTCTGCTAGAAACCACAGGAGGGGGAAGGAGGGAGGGTCGTAATGACTGAACGAGGCTCAACAATACAGATGGAACATTATGGTAAGACATAACTTCTTTATCTGATATTGTTAATCCTCGTTCATTCCTTATGTATGGGACAGAGTCCCAGCTACCTCTATTTCTGGGAGGCTCTCATGGAAGGACATTCCTGAGCACCATAGAACCAAAAGATGCTCTTCCCCTGGAGGCCAAATCCAATTTGTAATGACTGATGAAGGTATGAGGCGTAGCCCAAGTTGCAGCTGCACAGACGTCATGTAAAGAAGCTCTGGCATGGAAGGCAGCAGAAGTTGCCACCGACCTTGTTGAATGAGCTTTCATGGTAGTAGGCAACGAGATATTACGTTGTGTGTAAATAAAGGTCTTAGAGTCCTTCAACCATCTAACTAATGTGACCTTAGCAACAGCCGATCCTAATCTAGATCCAGAAAAGGTCAAAAATAACTGGTCAGATTTGCGAAAGGGTTTAGTCCTGTTTAGATAAAAATGGATTTGCCTATGTATATCAAGGGTATGTAGGCAATACTCTCCTCTGTTTGAATGGTTGGGAAAGAAAACTGGCAATTCATTGGCTTGATTAATGGACATTTCAGAGATCACTTTAGGCAGAAATGACGGATTAGTTCTCAGAGACACTCTATCTCTATGAAAAATCAAATATGGACTCTTGATACATAAAGCTTGAAGTTCAGAAATATGTCTGGCAGAAGTAATAGCGACCAAAAACAAGGTTTTCCATGACAAATACTTGAGGTCGCAAGAAGAGGCTGGTTCAAAAGGTGCCATTGTCAGAGCTTATAGAACTAATGATAAATCTCATGGTTGAATAGGTTCTCTAAAAGGTGGCTTCAGATGATTCACACCTTTTATGAAGGTCTTGCACAATTTATGGGACATAAGAGAGGAATCTTGGACACCCTCATGAAAATTAGAAATTGCAGCCAAATGAACTCTAATGGTAGAGGCCGATAGACCCGATTGAAACAGGTCGGCCAGATAGTCTAGTATTATCGACACTGGTGCTGAAAAGGGGTCTACTTGTTTATCTTTCAGCCAGCAGATACATTTTTTCCACTTGCTCAGATAAGTAATTCTAGTGGAAGACTTATGAGACGCAATGAGAATATCACGTACTGGTAAAGAAAGATCATTCTGCCTGGTAATCAAGGAAATTGGAGTAGCCAAGCCATTAGCTTCAGGCTGTTCAGTTTGGGATGAACCAGGTTCTGTGGGTGTGAGATCAACTCTGGGATTGGATGGAGGATCTATGGTCGATCTAGTAGGTGAGGCCAAAGGAATGGGAACCAAATCTGTCGTGGCCAATATGGTGCTATGAGGATTACCTTGCTCTTTAACCACCAGGCTTTCTTCAGAAACTGGGGAATGAGAGGAAAGGGTGGAAATGCATAGAGAAGACCTGAGGGCCAGTCGTGGACTAGAGCATCCCTGGGTGACTGTCCCGGAGGGGAAATCAGGGCAAAGTAGTTGCTGCAGTTGTAGTTCGTCGGGGATGCAAACGGGGATGCAGCAAGGACGGCCCCAGCAGTGGAAGATTTCTGCCACTATCAAGGGATTCAGGGACCACTTGTGAGGTTGAAGAATGCACCTGCTGAGTCTGTCTACTATCACATTGGAACTCCTGGGAATGTGCGTTGCTAGAAGAAAATGGTTGGCATTGCCATATCCTCATGGCTTCTCGACATGGGGGTAAGATTTGGTTCCACCTTGCTTGTTGATGTACCAGACCACCACCATGTTGTCTGATTGAATCACAATTGTCCCAGATGGCAGCAGGGGGTGGAATGCTTGCAATGCCAGAAGCACCTCCCTCAGCTCTAGAACATTTATATGCAGATGGGCCTCCAGTTGGGACCAAGTGCCTTGGACTGTCTGTCCATGACATAGCCCCCCACCCCATCAGGGAGGCATCCGTGGTCACTGTGGCCTTGGGTTGCTGGGGGGAAAAGGGGTGAGACCATTGAGACAGATTGTATGTCATCCACCAATTTAAATCCTGTTTACACCTGTGGGTTACTCCAATCATGGCTGAAAGAGGATGCTGAAAAGGATACCATTGGGTGAGCAGTAGCCATTGTAGAAGCCTCATGTGAAACCTGGCCAGGGGAACAATGGTGATGGAAGCTGCCATGCAACCCAACAGCTGTAGAACTGAGTGTGCCGTGGATTTTTCCTTTGAAAGGATTGGAATTAGTTGTTGCTTTATCCTTAAAATTCTGTGCTCTGGAATAGCAGCTCTGCAGTTTTTTGTGTCCAAGATAACCCCTATGAATTCTGTCGACTGAGAAGGGGTGAGATTGGATTTCTGCCAGTCTATGGTTATGCCTAGCCTTTGAGCAGTGAGGAGAGAGTATGCCAGGGCTTTTTCCAGTAGATGTCTGGTGGGGGCAGAAATGAGCCAGTCGTCTAGGTATGGAAACACCTGGAATCCTTGAAGTCGCAGGTGAGCTGTGACAACTGCCATGCACTTTGTGAACACTCTGGGGGCTGTAGAGAGTCTGAAGGGCAGTACTCTGAACTGGTAATGACTGGCTGCCGCACGGAAGCGCAGAAATCGTCTTGATGGCCTGTCCACCTTTATGTGGTAGTACGCATCTTGAAGATCTATAGAGCACATCCAATCATCTATTTCCAAAAGCAGGAGGATAGACTGTATAGTGACCATCCGGAATTTTTGAACTCTCACAAACTTGTTCAATACACTGAGATCCAAAATTGGTCTCCAGTCCCCGGTTTTCTTTGGTACCAAAAATAGTCTTGAGTAGAATCCGGATCCTATCTGGTCTGCATGGACTATTTGGATGACATTTTTTCTTAGCAGCTTTTCTATCTCTAGTGCTGCTTCTTCCCTTTGACTGGATGGAACGTCAGGAAGATTTTTTTGAAGGGACGGGGCAAAGATCGAAGGGGATATGATAACCTCTGATTATGATCCTTTGTACCCAAGAATCGGTGGTGATGGTTAGCCAGACAGAAGGGTAGAAGGAAAAACGTCCCCCAACCACATCGAGAGGAAAGGAGTTGGGCTGCTCTTCAGGAACGCTGGTAGGATTGACCAGGGAAAGAATCCCTGGAACCCTGGTTACATGGTCCCCCTCTGTCCTGAAAAGAGCATCTTCCCTGTGAGTTTCCCCCTCTGCCTCTGGGGAAGAACTTGGCCTGTGTGTCACGGAAAGGACCTTGAGATTTCTTGAAACATATCTTCCCACTCTTTTGGTTTCAGGAGAAAGCACATTGAGAGGAAGAATAATGGACACCTACGCCAGAAAGGGTCTTACCGTCTTGTTCACATCTGGCCAGTGTGCTTTTAACTTTGGGCCCAGACAATGAGGAGGGCTCAATGGGAGCATTAAGAAAAGAAGACTTAAAAGGTTCCATGAAGTTGCACAAGCGCATCCAGGCATGTCGTCTCAAGACCGCAGCTGAACCCGCCACTCTAGCTGCTCCTTCTCATGCGAGAGATATCAATCACATAGAGGAGTTAGATATAGACTCAATGGTGGCCAGCTGAGAGGCCACTTTGTCACGGACCTCATCAGACACTGCACCAGCGAAGGTTTCAGAGAGCTCAGAAACCAGATCCCTTTGAAGCCTGGTAAAATGTGCCATATAATTCAGGGACCTGATAGCAAAGGTCGCTGAAGCAAAAGTGCGCTTCCCTATTCTGTCCAGGGCCTGGGACTCTCTGTTAGGTGGATGGACAGTCTGGCTTTCTTCTTTTGCCAGATCCTTTTTTGTTGCAGCCGCCACCACCAAAGCATCTACAGGAAGACCTTTGGACCAGTGGGGATCTGAAGTAGGAGGGGACAAGATCTTATCTGGCCTCTGGGGAATAGCTTCAACAGTATAACAGGCCTTCCAAGCATGCTGCACGATGAACTTGACAAGTTCATCTGCAGGTGGAGTAACTCAGGAGGTAAGGGGCCAGGTGCAAAAAGCCTGCAGGAACACAGATTCCTCAGGGGTCAGATTAGAGGGCTGCCAGTCACCTCTCTGTTTCAGGATTTCAAGGATATCGCCAAAGGATACCTCAGAAGGTGACCGAGGGAATCCTTCCCCCTCATCAAAATCTCTGTCTTCGGTGAGAGACTCCTCTGTGGAGTCTATGTGCTTCCTCTTACACAAACTTTTTCGGTGGACCTCCTCAGTGGGAGAAGCTGGGGAAGACAATGGAAAAGGGGATTCCTGAGAGAATATATCCTGAGGCCCTTGCACCCGGTGTCAGCTAGGTGCGACTTGTGAAACCAGTGTACCAGAGGAGGGTGGAGGTATAGAAAGTCCGGTATCGCCAGCAGCAGTGAAAGCCTTCTCCATCAGTTGGAAGGCTGGACCACTTGGAGAGGAGTGTATGTCAAGGACAGGGAGCACTCCTACCCTAAGTGGTTCAGCCTGCTGACTCAGAGTCC
This sequence comes from Protopterus annectens, assembly GCF_019279795.1. Classification (NCBI taxonomy): domain Eukaryota; kingdom Metazoa; phylum Chordata; order Ceratodontiformes; family Protopteridae; genus Protopterus; species Protopterus annectens. The sequence continues at coordinate 1,124,177,456 of NC_056735.1, forward strand.
CCGGATGGCTGCGGAACAGCAAGCGATGCGTATCACAGCTGACATCCTGGGACGTAGCAAAACTTTCCTGCCATGAAGGCAACTGCAGTTCCTTAGTGAGATCCATAAAGGAAACCGCAGAAGGGGAAGACTGTACTATATCCATGGGCTTCAAAGGCAATGAAGGAGGAGAATAGCAAGGTGTCTTTGGAAATGGGTGATCACCTCCCAAGGAAGGATAGTTCCTGGGGGGTGGAATAGCTCTGCCCAAGAATGCCTGGTCCACAAGATGCAACACATCATGTTCAGAAAGACTTCTAGTGGACCTCACAGAAAGTGAGGGAAAAACAGGCCTGTCCACAAAACAGGCGGACTCGGTGCCCATCTCATCTGATCGCACCGAGGACAACGGTGCCGAGAAAGACTGAACTAATGTAGTCTGCACCGAAGAAGTCATCGGTGCCGATGTCATTGTCTGCACCGACACAGGGATCGGTGTTGAAGTGGTTGCCGCTGCCAAAACTGGAACTGACAAAACTGGAGTCAGTAATAAAGGCCTCGGTTCAGAGGAAGATCTCGTAGCCAACGCGGTCAAGGTCTGCGCCAACTGAATGGTGGGTGCCGAAACAGTGGTAAAGGTCTGAGCTGAGGAGCCCCTCAGTGCTGATATGTAGAAGGCTGCAGGAGAGGACGGAGCCAAAATCACTAATGGAGCTGAAGGCCTCGGTGCCGAAGGTCTGGGCACCGAAAGCACTGGGGCTGACTGAGAGCACTCCAGAGCCGAAATGTTTGCTTTTTTAGATTTTGGTTGGTGAGAGTCCCCAGCCAGGGATGAAGGCAAGGATTTAGCCTTAGTAGAAACATCCATTTTCTTATGGACTTTAGGAGGGGTTGAGACCTCTGACCCAGAAATAGCCTCTGAAAAGGGAGATTTTAGAAGTCCCTTCAGTATCAGCTTATTTTTCCTTTCTAACAAAGTTCTATTGGAAAAGTTTTCACATATAGAACAATGTGGTTCAGAAGTAGGCAGTTTGTGTCCACAATCAGAACACCGCTTAAACCCTGGACTACCCTTTTTATCTGCCATATTAACAAAAAGAAAAGCACCAACAATGGTACAAGGGAGTAACAGAAGGTATGAAAAAGAAAAGGAAAGGGATTACCAACAATGGTAAGGAGAAATTACCTCGCGGTAAAAAGGGTAAGTAAAGGACAGAAAAAAAAAAACCTGAGGAAATTATGAACGCTAGATGCGATAGGGCAAGAGACAATAAAATATCAACTTTTCTGACAGAAAAGTAATTTGTAAAGCAATTAAACAACAATTGATTGTACTTAGCTCAAGAGAAGTAGCTTGACACGACCGGATGGCAATGCGGCAAACAAAATCTGGGGTAACAGGGAGAGGGGAATTGTGGGTAAGAGTTTAGCTCAAGAGTTTGAAGCTGACGCGAGCTTGGAAAATGGCCGGCTCAGTTCCGAGCTCAGAACAGATACCCATACGTAAGGAATGAACGAGGATTAACAATATCAGATCATCTATTTTGTGAAAGAGAGGAAGACTGAAACTTAAATGGCTACCATTTAGTGAATTCAGTTCTCACCACAGCTGTCAATCTCTTAGCACAAAACACGCGAACAAAGCCAATAATGGGGGAATACAGCCCCCAAACATATTCAGTGAATTCAGTTCTCACCATAGCTCTCAACCTCTTAGCAAAAACACATGGACAAAACCAGTAATGGGGGAATACAGCCCTCAAACATATTCAATGAATTCAGTTCTCACCATAGCTCTCAACTTTAGCACAAAACACCTGGATGAATACAGTCCCAAAAATAGGGACAGATTTCAAATATCCATGTTATAAACTTAGAAAATTGCTAGAATAAAAGGTTTTGTGCTACCATGTACTTTCTGAAAAATATGAAGTCTGAAATTCAAATGCCAGTTATTTTTATTTATTTAAGATTTGTTAACCAGGAATAGTCTTACTTGGAACAAAAGCCAATTTTCAGCAGAGGCCCAGGGAGAAACACTCCAGACCTATGTCTTTGTAAGATGGGAGAACATGCAGACTCCACACAGAAGGCACCCCAGCTAAGAGTCAAAAGAGAAGCTGTCAGGCAACAATGCTACCAGTGCACCACTGTACTACTGACTGTGCAAGGAAACAAAAATACAGAAACCATAGATTTCACGAGGAACAGAAAAGAACAAATATGAGGCAAAAATCTGCAACTTTTTTACAAATGGTGGTGGGTAGGGAATTCAGGCCCTTGCCACCTGCACCCAAGGTACAGGGTTCAAGCCTGAGGTATTCTCTACCCACCACCATGTGTTCTCTGTAGCCACCAGTATATAGCAACTGGGGCATTACATACACACACACACACACACACACACACACACACACACACACACACACACACACACACACACACACACACACACACACGGGTCCAGGGCCTTCCATTGCTGTATAGCTCCATATATCGCTCAGCTACGTCCAGTGGTGAAGCCCTTCCTTCCTGTGAGAGCAGGCCAGCCTGCAGATGTTGCAGTCCAATCCCTTTCCAGTCTATGCAGTTGTAACTAACTGCATAGACTTCTGGGATGTTCTGGACTGCTGCTGAATCAGTTTGAAGCTCTGTGCATGCTCCGGACTGGTTCAGCAGCAGTCTGGATGTTGGAAATGCCGCAAGTGTGTATGCATGAAGGTCCATGATTTTTGTCCTTATTTTTTATTTTCTTTCTTCGTTCTTTTACAGCTGGGGGGGGGGCAGCAGTCCTGCAGTCCAATAGCATGGGCCACCCCTGATTTGCTCTATTATACTTGGACTATAACTATTGCTATACTATCTCACTGTTGGAAGAGGCCTTGTGAAGAGTTTTGTTAGTATAATTTTCTGTCATTTCAGATAATGCAAGCATGTCCTCAAATCTGTGGGACACAGCTCCAAAAACTGAATCGCTGCTTTCTGTAGTATGGGGGGAAATAACTGTATTCTCATGGCCACTTCTCACATTATATGGATCACAAAGAATGAAAAATAAGTTACTGTAAGGGAATTAGGCTTCCTGGGTACTGTCATACCCTATCCCCAAGAAGGAGGTTGGGGGGTTAGCGTCATACCTCTCAACTTCTTGGGGCAAGAAATCTGGACAAAGCCATAAATAATGGGGGGACAAAGGCCCAAAAAATAGGGACACTTTTTTAAATATTGCTCTTACAAACTTAGAAAGTTGACAGAATAACAGGTTTTGTATTAGCGTGAATTTTCTGAAGGGAATGACGTCTGAAACTCAAATGTCTGTCATTATTTTTCTCACTTCAATCCTCAATGATTTGGCAATGATTTGCCAGAAAAAGACAAATTTATGAGAAACAGGTCAAAAATATGAGGCAAAAATCTGGACATTCTTGAAAATGTGTTGAAAGGTATGGTTAGCATAATAGGTTGGGAGTTGGCTTAATAGCTAAGGGGTTTACCTCACAGACACAAAATACAGGTTTTGACTCTTTCTCTTGAGGGAAATTGGCTTGACTTAAAATGTTCAGCAAGACACACCAAGCAAAGGCCGAACTCCACAAATTTTAGTGCTTTCGTTTGCTTTTAACTACTAACGAATTTCATCAGAAAACATGTGAAAAAACACTCCCATCCTTTTAAACAAAATCAAAAAAGCACATGACTCAAATCAACAAATAATTCTTCTTCTTCTTTTGGCTTTTTCCTGGTTAGGGGGCACCACAGTGGATTACTGGTCTGCTCATGATTGGCAGTGGAGTTGTTATGGTGTAGAGTTGCCAGCCCGGCACCCAGCCTTCCACCGAAGGCACACACATGCATGCACACCTAGGGCCAATTTAGAGTGTCCAATCCACCTACAGCATGTCTTTGGCATGTGGGAGGAAACCGGAGCACCCGGAGGAAACTCACGCGACCACAGGGAGGACATGCAGACTCCGCACAGAAGGCATCCCGGCCGAGGATCGAACCGGAGAACCTCTTACTGTGAGGCAGCAACGCTAACAGCTGAACCACCGCGGCTGCCCTAATCAACAAATAATACAAAAGAAAAATAATTAAATAAATCACTTAATGAAAATCACTATATTTTTAAAGTGGTTCAAATTGGCTTAAAATGTCCCACAAGGGCATCTAATCTAGTACTTACCTAGGAACCTAGGAACCATGAAGATGTGGTGTAATGCATATTTTCTTTAATCTATTTGCTAACTGAGTAAGCAAACTGGGGACAACTGTTTTTCTCTGGACTAAGCCGGAAGCAATGTCTGGTTAATTGACTTGCTCAGAGTCAGGCAGCAGACAAATGAAGGTGAAAGAAATTAAGGCCCTGTACTACCGTTACAAAAAGAAATCAAGACGCTGTACCACAGTTACAAGAAGAAATCAAGATCCTGTACCACCATTACAAGATGAAATCAAGACCATGTACCACAGTTACAAGAAGAAATCAACATCCTGTACCACCGTTACAAGAAGAAATCACGACCCTGTATCACCATTACAAGAAGAAATCATGACCCTGTACCACGGTTAGAAGAAGAAATCAAGACCCTATACCACAGTTACAAGAAGAAATCAAGACCCTGTACCTCCATTACAAGATGAAATCAAGACCCTGTGCCACAGTTACAAGAAGAAACCAAGACCCTGTACCACTGCTACAACAAGCAGTTTGTTAACAGTGCAAAGTGTTCCCTGTGTTAACTGTCAGACTAGGATACAGCGACTAAACTGAAGTGAAGAAATAAACATATATAAGTATACATATTTATATACATATATACATGTATACGTGTGTGTGTGTGTGTGTGTGTGTGTGTGTGTGTGTGTGTGTGTGTGTGTGTGTGTGTGTGTGTGTGTGAGAGAGAGAGAGAGAGAGAGAGAGACAGAAAGAGAGAGAGTCATGAAAGTCAGTCTTTTCCTATGTTACAATTTCAGTGAAGTGTACTTTCTCCTAATTTTTTCTACTTCTTCCATTTTTTTGTCCTTGCTTGTTTCTACAGTTTTTTCCTGCACTTCATACATTACCTTTTGGTATTTACATTTTTCATCTGTTCCTGTTCCACTTTTCATATTCTTTCTTGTCCTTACTAGTTTCTCCTCTTTCTTCTGGCACTCCCTATTTAACCTTTGGGTATTGACTTCCTATCCTGGTTTTCTTTTATTCTTTAATCTTTAAGTCAGTCTTCCTACTATTGTTAATATATTTTTAGGCCACAACTACTGTGATCATCAAAACATTAACCCACACTGGTCCATTCATTCCTTCTCACCCGTTGCATCTTTGGACACTGTGAGAGTTAAGTATGTGTTGGTGATCATGGCTAACATTCAAAAGGGGCTAGTAGATTTTTGTATATTCCTAATATACTCCATTGGCAAGCTGCAATAAATGTTGTTCAGGACTCTGCGAGTGCACTCTTTAATACACCAACACATCAGCTAGACTCCATAAATATTTCTATGGTGTCATTTGTTTAGGGTTCCTGTCTGTAAGTATTGCAATTCTAAGCCTTCCCTAATGAAGAGGACTTGCTGTGATATCAAACCAACTCCCACTCTGTTAGATAGGTGAACTAGCATCTGTAGCTCACCCACGTTTCTCCAGACTGGCTGCTTGAATGTTGATGCCAGTAGTCAAACTTGAATCCTCTACATAATTAATACCTTGTCCTTTCACTGCTGTTGTCTAATAACAAGAGGCATTAGTTGTAAAAGGAAAGTACAGTTGTGTACAATTACCATAAATGTTGATGTTCGAGTATATACACTGTTGCAGTCATTACATTTGGGTTATCCTGACAGGGGTATCCCTCAGTCGGCCCGAATACCAGAGGCTTAGTATTTCTGCATCGGTTGCTGTCGCTCCAGGACTGACATCAGGTCATCAGTGGTATAAAATCAGGCAGCCAATGCCATTACATCAGTTTTTCTTGCCCTAATTGTCAGGAGCTCCCAATAAGGAGCTAGGTTATGGTGGAAGAACACCACCAGTAGAAAGTAAATACCAAAAATTCCTTGTAAGGAGAGAGAGAGAAAGAGAGACAAGGGGGATGGAGGGAGGGAAACCAGTTCTGCAACAGTGAATACACTCGAACATCTATATTTATGGTAAGTGTACACAACTTTGCTATGTTCTTCGTGTTTCACTGTTGCAGTCATCACATTTGGGTTGGTTACCAAAGCTGAAGAAAAGGGTGGAAGCAGTCAAAAAGACTGGGAGCTGGCTATGATGCCCTGCAAGACTGCAGTGGCAAAGCCTGCCCTGGATTTGGAGAAGATAGGCAGGTGGTAATGCTTGGTGAAGGTATGAACAGATGTCCATGTTGCAGCCTCCAGGATGTCCCTGGTGGGGACCCCCTCTGAGAAAAGCTGTAGAGGTGGAGGTTGCTCTGGTGGAATGTGTCCTGACCCCCTTTGGGGGTGGTTTCCCATGCTGTTTGTAGCAGAAATGGATGCAGTGTGCTATCCATTTGGAGATTGTTTGTTTGGCTATGGCCTTGCCTTCTGCTCCTGCAGTGAAGCTGACTAGCAATTGATCAGTTTTTCTAAAAGATTTAGTCCTGTCCAGGTAGAATCTGAGCTGTCTGTGCACATTTAGAGAGTGCAGAATCCTTTCCCCCTTGTTTTGTGGGTTAGGGAAAAAGGTGGGCAAGTGAATGGATTGGTTGAGAACCACACTGGACAACACTTTAGACATGAAGGATGTGTTAGTCCTGAGGGAGACCCTATCAGCATGGAAAATGATGAAGGGCTCTACAGCCATAAGTGCTTGTAGCTCTGATACTCTTCTAGCTGAAGTGATGGCCAGAAGCAAGGCTATCTTCCAAGAGAGAAATTTTAACTCTGCTGAAGCTGCAGGTTCAAAGGGGGGCAGGGTGAGCTTTTCCCAACACAAAGTTAAGGTCCCAAGATGGGGTAGGAGCTCTTCTGGATGGCCTCAAGTTGTTAGCCCCTCTTAGGAACTGTTTGATGACAAGGTGTGAGAAGAGAGGTGGCTCTATGCTGTAATGAGCAGAGATGGCTGAGGCATAAATTTTAATAGAAGGGAGGGATAGACCCCTGTGTAGTAGGTCTGCCAGGTAATCCAGGATAAGAGGTAGGGAGGGCTGTGCGGTTCCGGCTCCCGTAGCCTGGATCCAGGTGCAAAACCTTTTCCACTTGTCAGCGTAGGATTTTCTAGTGCTGGGGCGTCTGGCCTCACGTATAACATCTAGAATTTGTTTGCTTAGGCTGGCAGCTTGAGGAGAGGTCAGGGAATAAGCCAGGCTGCCAGGTTGAGGGTCTGAAATTGGGGATACATGAATTCTCCAATCCTCTGGGTCAGGAATGTTGGGATCTGAGGTAGGTGCCATGGTGGCAGGGGTGACAGGCTGCGCGGCAGTGGGTACCAGTGCTAGTGTAGCCACTCTGGGACAATCAGGATTGCTCTCAGTTTTTCCTCACTTCTTTTGACCAGTACCCTTGAAATGATTGGTAGAGGGGCAAATGCATAGACAGAGAGGTTTACCCACTGGAAGAATAGAGCATCCACTTTCCAGGCCTTGCTGTGAGGTTGACTAGTGCAGAATTTGCTGAGCTGATGATTGGAGTGGGAGGCAAAGAGGTCAACCTTCGGGGTGCACCATTTCTGGGTTACAAGGGTGAAGGTTTTGTGGTCTAACTGCCACTCGTGTGGGTCTAGCAGGTTTCTGCTTAAGTTGTCTGCCAAGAAATTTAGAGAGCCTGGCAGGAATTGTGCTAGCAGGTGAAGCTGCATGGCTGAGGCCGTGTGCCAAAGGGTCATGGCGAGCCTGCGGAGAGGATAAGAGTGAGTCCCTCCCTGCTTGTTGATATACCAAATCACTGTGGTGTTGTCTGTTTTGATCAGTAGAGGCCCTGGGAAGAGTAGGGGTCTGAAAGCTGTCAGGGCATGCTGAACAGCTAACATCTCTTTTTGGTTGATGTGCAGATGCATTTGATTTGGACTCCATTGGCCCTGAATGCACCTGCCATCCAGGTGAGCACCCCAGGCATAGTCTGATGCATCTGTGGTGAGGGCCTTGGCAGCGTGGGTTTGTGAGAAGGGAAGTCCTTTGTTGTGGTTGCATGCTGCTGCCCACCAAAGAAAATCTTTCCTTAGACAAGGTATCTTTGGTATGATAGTTTCCAGGTCTTGAGAGTGTTGACACCAAAGGGTTTTTAGGTACCACTGTAGTTTCCTCATATGCAGTCTGGCATATGGAATGAGTAGAATGCAGGAGGCCATGAACCCTAGAGCTTGTAGGAGTTTCCTTGCGGATAACTGGGTTCTGGTGGCTAGTTGAGAGAAGTAGCCTGTCAGGTAGGCTTGTTTTTCTGGAGTAAGGAATGCCATCTGGGATGCTGTGTCCAGGCTTGCTCCCAGGAATACAATTTTTTGTGTAGGGACTAATTTTGCTTTCTTTTCGTTGATAGTATACCCAGGGAGGTCAGTAGGTTCTTTACAAAGGTCAGGTGCTGTAGCAGTTTTTCCTGACTGTCTGTCTGAATCAGGCAGTCATCTAAGTATGGGTATATTTGAATATTTCTTTGTCTGCAAAAAGCAATGGTGGGAGCCAGACATTTTGTGAAAACTCTTGAAGCAGTAGATAAGCCAAAGGGAAGCACAGAGAACTGAAAGTGCATAGATCCTGCTCTGAAACGTAGGTATTTCCTGCATGGTTCCCTGATTGGGATGTGTAGGTAGGCCTCTTTTAGGTCTAGTGGGGTTAACCAAGCATCCTTGGAAAGCATAGATAGAAACTGCTGGAGGGTGAGCATTTAGAATTTTGGTATCACCAGGAAGGTGTTTAGAATGGATAGATCGAGGATGGGGAGCTATGTGCCCTCTTTTCTGGGTACCAGGAAGAGTCTGGAGTAGAAACTCTGGCCTATCTGTTCTGCAGGAACATGCTCTATTGCCCTCATGGAGAGCAGGGAAAGGACATGTTTTTTGGCCTCTGCCCACTGGTTTGGAGGAAGATCTGGGAACCCTTTTGGGGTTGGCAGTGTGTAGAAATGAAATTTGTATCCCTGGGAAAATATGTTGAGGACCCAGCAGTCTTTGGTAATGGTGGCCCAGTTGCTTACGTGGAAGGGGAGTTTTCCTCCTTCGGGCGTGAGCAGGTGGGCAGAGGGAGGGGGTGAAAGTATAAAGTCATTGTGAGTTCTTACCATAAGGGGTGGCTTTGCACTCCCTGTTTTTGAAGAGGAGGAACTCCATTGCTTAGATCTCTGCATTCCCTGGGGCTGTTGTCTGGGGATTGTGCTTCCACTGGGTCTGGGCTGAGCTGGAAAGGACCAGTGCTTGGAGGTGCAAAGCCTACTGAACATCTGTGGCTGGACCTGTAAGAAGTCTTTAACTGTCTGCATAGTTTTAGCTTTTTCTTCCATCTTTTTTAAGACCTCTTCTGCCTTGGTGCCAGATATGTTGCCTTTGTTCAAGGGTGCGTCCAATAATTTGGATTTGACATGGTCTGCCAAGGTCTGTTCCTTAAACCAACCATCTTCGAAGAACAGAACCAGGACTGCTGCCCTGCAAGATGCTTCTAGGGTGTCAAAACCACATTGTAAGGTGTGCTTAGTTACTTGACTTGCAGAATTCATTAACTCTTGTAATTCTTTATTTTCTGCACAAGCAGGAAAGGAAGATATTTTTTTGTTTGAGGAGTTCCATGGTATGCTGCTGATATTTCAGCATGTGGAACTGACAATTTAATGCTTTAATAGCAAGAGTAGCAGACGTGTATACTTTTTTACCCCATCTGTCTAAAGCTCGGGAATCCCTATTTGAATGGGTGGGATTCTTAATTGAAGTTGCTTTGATTCCTTTAGCTCCTTGAGAGATGACCTCGGGGTCAGCAGTAGGAGTTTTGAAAAGAAATTTGAGAGAGTCATGGACTCTATAATAACTGTCAGGTCTCCTGGGAGCAGGAGGGAGGGTGTCAGGAGTCAGATTGGATTCCATAAAAACATCATCCACAACATCCAGGACAGGAGGAATGGCAAGAGGTTTGTGCTGTGGTAGATCTAAGAATTCCCTGAGTCTCTTTTTTTGACTGAGGATAGTCCTGACATTCCCATTGGAAATGCTCCATTAAGGTATGTAGGGTTTACCCAAAGGAAAAGTCCTCGGGTGGAGGCTGAAGGGTTAGATTCCTCTGCATCAGAATCCTCATAAGCAGAGAGAGGTTGCATATCTTCATATTCAGATGCATCAGAGTCATCGGACTCCTGTTCAGATAAAATTATTGGGAACAAGTCTCTGTTTCTTTTGGAAGGGGTAGCCTGGCTTCCCCTAATAAGCATTATAAGGTCTTCTGACATTTTAATCCTGAGGCAAGGAAGTAGGTGCCTGAGCTTGGATCGTCATTTTTTTGGGAGTGGTTTATACCCTGGCCCTTAGAAACTCGGTTGTTTTCGAAAGAACTAAAGATGAAAAAGAAGTCATTGGTCTGTGTCAAGTATCAGTAGTGCAAAGTACTTCCTCGGAAACCGGTGCCTACTCAGCGGCTCCGCACCCATCCAAGGTAGAGGCAGCGGCCTGCGAATCCACAGAAGTGGGCATCAGGGGCTGCAAAAGCACCTCACTGAGGACCGGAGAACTGACTAGCTTAAAGGAAGCATCATTGGCAGTTTTGGACCTGTGCGGTCTGTCTCTATCTTTATCTTTACATTTTTTTTTTTGGGAAGATCAGTAGTCAGATGGCTTACCAAAGCTATATCAGAATTCGAGGACTGAGAGCAAAAATATCTAGCTACAGTAAGGGCCCAATGATGTATAGTTCTGACATTGAACAAAGCACAAAAGCAACAGCAGGGGACATCGTGGTCTGGGCCTAAACAGGTGACGCAGTAACAATGGAAGTCTCAGTGTGGTATTTGCTTTCCACAGGCGAGACAACTGTTAACTTTTTCTGACATCGGTTAGAGCAAGAAAAAAGGATCCCCAATGGGGTACTTAGCTTTAGAAGACTTCAACTTCAATTTGGAAATTAAAACTCAGGTAGCGGCCGATCGGCACTCATGTGAACTGCTTTTGCTTCGGGCTCCTCGACAAGAAAGACTGATGTAATGGTGTCGGCTGCCTGATTTTATACCACTGACGACCTGACGTCAGTCCTGGACTGACAGCAACCGACGCAGAAATACTAAGCCTCTGGTATTCGGGCCGACTGAGGGCTACCTCTGGCAGGATAACCCAAATATGATGACTGCAACAGTGAAACATGAACATCTGACCTAGTAACACTTCTGCTCTGATTACTTCTTGGGGAAGGGGTATGATGTGATTCATTTGCAAGTCCACACAACCATCTTGCTGCTCCCAAGACTGACAAATCTCTTAATTGTCCTTTCCTGGAGTTATGTATGCATTTCCAGGTTTGAAGGGCTTGGTGAGAATTGAGAAATGGGTGACTTGTTTATTCTTCAGGGCACTACATGCAATTGGCATACTATGTATTTATTTATTTTTTATTTAACATTTGTTTACTGTGAGTCCGACTTGGAACAAAGCCAATTTTTAACAGAGGACTGGGGAGAAATGCTCCAGACATGTTTTTGAAACGTGGGAGGAAACCCACACAAATGCAGGGAGGACATGCAGACTCCACACAGAAGGCACTCCAGCCGAGAATCTAATTGGAGAACCTTTTGCTTTGAGACAACAATGCTACCGGTGCACCACTGCACCATCCAAACATGGGGAAAGTGTTTAATCATGAAAGCAGCTGCCTCCTGACACAGCATGAGGAAGCTGTTTGCCCCAGCAGTTCAGTAATCTCAAGCATACATTCATACCCCCTTATTTTTATTTCACCCTTCTATTCCCCCTTATGCATCTCCTGGCTCATTTGATTTTTCTCTCGCTACTTATTTTACCACATTTCAAATAACATCACTTTTATCCAGCCCTGCATACACTGGCACCTTAGAGCCCCTCCTCACAACAATAATTCTACATCTTCTTACTCAACTTTCCTAACCTTTCCCTCACTCAGCTTATCTACCAATCATGTGTTTCCTACATTACCACATTCAACGCATGATCCAACAACTTTCTGTGCTGGTGCCTATACCTATCTCCCTTGGCTTTTCACCTTGCTCTTAATGCACATCGCTGTATAACTATCATTTCCATTAACATGTTAGACACTTTTTTCTTAAAACTTCACTTTTTAAAAGCATGTTCTTGCAAATGACTTTCTCTTTTTTCCATTCCATTTTCTTTGTTTTGAACCATTGTTGTATTCATGTATTAGATTTTATTCATGACTTATACAATTTTTTATCTATTGATATGTTGTCTTTTGTAAAACTATGTTTATGTTTTATCATGTATTCTATTTGCAAAAATGCAGCAGGTGGACTGGACACTCTAAACTGGCCATTAGTGTGAGTGTATGTTGAGGGGGGGGGGGTCTGTGTGTTTGTGGTATGGGAGAACAAACATGACAGGGCTAGACACCTGGCAGTGTGAATCTTGGCTCTAGATGATTGTCACTACTGAAGTAACACCCCGACCCCATGTGCAAAAATAGGAAAAAAGGGGTGTGAATAGCTTCTATTTGTATTCATTCTATTAAATTGTTTAAAGTCATTTTAATTTTTTTTATCTGCTTTTTGTACATTTTGTACATGTATTAATAGGTGATGCTTTTCTACCCAGGACCTGGCTAAAAGATGCAAATTATGCCCAATCCTGGTAAACAAATACTAATAATAAATGAATGAATGAATGAATGAATGAATGAATACATAATTCCAATGGAAAGCTGTTGATAACAGAAAAGCAAAGTTTAGTTCACTACATAGAACTAAAACCAAGAAGTGGACAGTGGATATACAGCATATTTAAAGTAAGATTACCTTGTTGGCGGTAATGTAGATGACATGAAGAAAGTGGGGTGTTAATTTTACCAGCCTGCTCTTGGACCAATAGTCTAACACTGGGAATGTCCCTTAAACAGTGTTGGGAGATTAAGAGTGAATTACAAACTTTAAGAAATAATTAATTAAAAAATGATTCTATAAAAAAATGTCAAAATTTGCACAACACTGAAAATCAAACTGAGACAAAAAAAAACAAATTGCTTAAAGACCTAAACAGTGAAACTAGGAAACAATGGTGTATGATTAAACAGCAGAAATATTTGTATAAGGGAAGAAAAACTTAAAATAGTTCTGAAACAATGTATGTAACTGAAATGTACACTCAAAAAATAAAACAACAAAAAAACTGAAAACAAATGTATACATAGGAAAACAAATGTACAGGTTCTGAAATCCATTGTAACTACAAACAGATGTCTATGAGGCTGAAATGCTAGAAACCTAAATAACGATAACATATGTTAGCGGAGTCCTGAAAAATTTCCAGATCAATGGTATAGTTAAAGGTTAAACTTTCCTTTTTAGCAATGCTTTCCTCACTGTAAAAAAACAAGGTAAAAGTAATACAGCCAGTCTTAGGCAAAACCATTAATACTGAATGCTGCAACAATAAGGAGCCTACCTGTTTCTTC